>NC_141621.1:20616893-20925227 GCF_047967505.1 Dipteris shenzhenensis
CATTTCAGATGTCTCCATTCCTCCTCTTTTTTCACTGGACTCGCTTTTGGGTACTATGGACCATTTGGACACAGAGACTGCATTCTAGGATGGATCAACAATTTCCTCAGGCATATATTTTCTTCAGAATGTCCCTCAAGCAATCCTTATATGACAGTTTTGCTGCAAGGGACTTAGATGCTACTAGCCTTGAAGTGTTCTCTACCTGTTTTTGAGTTTTTCCATTGGGCTCTCTTTTGGAGTCTGATGTCAGTGTGTGGGAGACTTCCCATCTTGTAAATTTATGAGAATATAAATACACTGGATTTTACCAAAAAAAAGTATGTGTAAGAGAGAGAGAGAGAGAGAGAGAGCAGGGTCTTTAGATCAGGATGTATATTTGTCATATATTGACATCTTTGCTTGATGTATTTTGAGCACATCCTGCTTTGGGATGCATCTTGTAATATAAAAGCAACAATATTTTCACCAAAAAAAAAAGTATGTGTATGTGTGTGTGGGTGGGTGTGTGTGTGAGAGAGAGAGAGAGAGAGAGAAAGCCTTCCAACTTCCTGTCCCTTTTCTTGGGACTATTCTTTGTAATATAATAACAACTGGATGTCAATCCCCCCCCCTCCAAAAAAAAAAAAAAAAAAAAGTTTGTGTGTGGCTTGTGAGCACCCCCCACATTTGAGGTGCCATCATTCATTGGATGCCAACAGTAGATCACGGACATGTTCCAAACATAGAAGGATCCGGGGTATGTCTCTTACTATTAGAGGCGTTAGAGGCATTCGATTATGTAAATAAGATATGCAAATAAATTTACGTGTACGAGGCATCCAATTTATGTAAATTTTAAAAATCAAGTTTTAATAATTGGCACCGACCGTACGCTCTCCCAACTCCATCTTTTATATGATGGTAATTGGTTATTAATATGATGTTTATTGAGTCATAATTTCCTATCCTATGAGTACATGTACATGTCTTGTTAGATTTTGGCCCTTGATTAGCATTCCGATTTGTCCTAGTCATATGGTTATAGATTTTCCTCCTTTTGTCATTCTTCCCACATATACTTTATGCATTGATTTAGAACAAGCAAAACACATCCAAGAAATCCAAAGAGCATTCTATATCCTAGCTAGGAATCACTTACTCGCAAGCACTATCTGAAATCAATTTCAACCAGCGATTCACTGCATAAGCTTTGGATCGTGGTCCATCAAATTCATGCGGTTGCAATAATGGCAAGCCAAGAAGAGGAGAAACATCAATGGTTGCCTTCTTCGTGCCTCGAAGTTGTCTAATAGATGCAAGAAGCATCTCCTCTGTTTAAAAAGCGAAAATTCAAAGAGATCAATGGAACTTCATCAATCAACATGCTTCTACATGTTGCTTCCATCCTTCTTCTTTCTATCTATTGTAAACCTTACGAAGTCCTTAAGAAGAGTGTTCAAGTATCTTGTCACAAAATCATCCTTTACCCGAAACATTCTTCAAAAAACACTTCAATTTTCTCACCTGATGGTAGCTGCAGGTTGCTCTGATGATCCTTTGACACCTTATCTATTAGATCTTGTACATCTTCAAGAATACTCTTCAAATTCCACGTTGTGGGATGCTGAAATCAACTACTTCAACTGTAACTAGATTTTAAATAGAAACCTTCAATCGCCATGTTAGAAACAACCTACAAACTCAAGTTTACCAGATTCATAATGATTCCATAGCTCACTTTAAGACAAACTCCAACGTGCGTACGTGCGCGCGCGCATGTGTGTGGTGTGTTGTCTTGATGTATTTTCGCACATCCCATTTTGGGATAGTGAGTCTGTAATATAAAACAACAAAAATTTCCAACCCCCCCTCCCCAAAAAAAAGGGTGTGTGTTGTCTCCTATCTATTTACTACTCTTCCTTTGCTGGATTAGGCATTTGATCAGGGATTTCAAGGCTATTCTCCTTTCTCTTTTGCAGATCTTTATGCCAAGAAGCTCATCATTTGTCGCTTCCACAACAGTGGATTCAGGAGCATCAGAACGTTTTTTGGCACCTTGACAAATCTCTTTCTTGGTGGAAGGTTTGTCTTCGGTGCATCTGGAGCAGTAAATTACCACTCTTAACAACAGGTTTTCTTGTGGTGTTATTTGGTAGGTGCTTTACTCATGGGATCTTTGTTGGCTGCCCGGCGTATAACTTCTTCGACTTGCCCTACCTAATCACATTCGAGGGAGATTGTTCTACATCTACTCTTGACCTATCCTACTGCTTCTTCCTAGGTTCACTCGAAAGACTGTTTTTGGTTTCGAATCTAAGGTGACGATGTAAAGCCTTACACTCATCATCATACCAACTATTATAGGGTACGGTCCTAGGTGATGGTGGGCGGGTGGAGCGTGTGGTGTTAGGGAAAGCGTGAAGGGCAGCTTCGTGTAGTGAGCGGGTGATCAAGGCATCGTGGTCCTCTAATAGGGGTATGAAGTCAATATAAGCAAGAGGTATGTTTAGACAGCCTGAGTAAATAGGTGAGCGATCGCGGTCGAAGCGTATATCATGATAGGTGGAGTAGGAACTCAGTGGGGTGGAGGTTGTTATGTGACCGGAAGTAAAAATGCTAAAGAATAGGTAGGTATGATCAGCCCCTGGAGGAAGAGATGCTACAGTAAAATCAGTGATGCGAGATGTGAAGACACGGGATCCCATTATGTAATCAACAAAGCTAGAACCTCCCCCATGTGGAAAGCATGTGAGGACCACCTAAGGCGGACCATCTGTCAAGACCATTATAAATAATGAGATCATGCATCCTCACGAGGTCTAATAGGGCCTGTCCATAAGATGTGACCGGACCTCGTCTGTCAGCCGAAACCCCTAGTATACATGCACCAACAAGGTCAATATCTGGCAGTAGAATGGAATCATCCCTAAAGTCGAGGAGTGGTACCTTACAAGCGCATGTGCTCGTGTTGAAGTCCCCAACTAGGAGAACTTCTCCGCGGCTCGAGAAGTCAACAATGGACTGATAAAGGGCTGTAAATGGAGATGTCTCACCTTCATCTCGAATATCTCTATCCCTCGGGAGGAAAGTAGCATACTGCAACAAACAGATCCCGACTGTCCACGTGTCGGATCCGGATTAAAGAAACCTAGAATTTGTATCTCTGCTCTACTAAAATGGTCCCCAGAAGGGTGGATCTGTAAAGAACTGCTACTCCTCCTGATCCTCTTACTCCCCCTGTGTCCCTAGCCTCATCTCTGTAAAAGCAGACTCCCATGTGTGCCCGCTGACAACTGATAGTGGGCGCTCTGGACTCTGATGTGTCTCTGTGTAAAAGACTATGTCGCGACCTGTAGAGGATTCCGAGTTCCCTGGTTCTGACCATAAGGTACCATTATAGTTCCAAATGGTGCAAGATAGGGTCTCGGAGATCTCAGTCTCATAGACCCGCCTCCCAATGTGGGAGGGGGGATTGATGCCCGACGTACTACTGCCCACTTCCCCTCCTGCGGGCTTGATCCCGCTGCTGCAACAGGGAGCGCCTCTCCTCAACCTATAGTGGGGTGAGGCCCTCATTTATGGAGATCGCTGGCTGGTCTTGTAGGGCTGACCTACGCCGTAAAGCCGAAAGTCGTTCCTGAGCGTCATGGAACCGTATGATCAGGGGCTGCTCTCAGTTGGGGTCTCTCCCTACCCGCCATGCCCTCTCAACAGCTATACCCAAAGTAGTGGCCACGAAAGCCGTCGCATCTATCATCAGTCTAGCCTCAATGCGCGGGATCCCACGTACTCTGATGTTGAGAGCCTGACTGGCTCTCTATTGCTACTCCATGAGGGTAGCCAAAACGGTTACCCTTGCAGGTTCCCAGGGTAGCCAAAACTGTTACCCTTGCAGGTTCCCATTTGGCCACGTCGACCCATCTGAAAGTCTCCTCAATTGCAGATTGCATGCTCGCAATCTGTGCCTCAATAACTGGAGTACTCCTTGGGACTATGCGTATGGCAGCGACCTCATGTCGGAGTCGCGAGATATCCTGTCTGAGTCCCTAAATGAGATCAATGCTCTCGAATAGCACGAGCCTGCTCCTATATGACACGCCTCTGCTCCTGGGTGAAGCGGACCTGCTCCTGTGCCAAGCGTGTCATTCATCTCATGCTCACAGATACTGTGTATCTCCATCAACAAGTTCTCCCAAGCCTCTTATGGATCAGCTCGTCCGTGTCCTAGCGGAAACTAGATGGGTTGTGGCATAAAAGTGTGAGGATGAGGCGAGAGGGTGGGTGGTGAATGGGTGAGTTATGGATGAGGTGATCCCAATAGGGTGTGGGAGTGTAGGCTGTTTGAGAGGCAGAGGCGAGAGAAAGGTCGAGGCGTAATGCAGAGCTGTGTATGACACCTCCGAAGTAGGTGTCATAAGCAGTGAGAGAGCTGTAATAACGGGAGAGGAAGGGAGGGATGGAAAGGATGAAATCTGTGACACCCCCCCTATCCTAGGGGAGAGAGAAGAAGCCGATGTCATGGGTATGGGTATGTCACTGGCAGTAACTGTAGCTGGGGATGTAGAGGTTGCAACTGAAACTGAAGCTGAAACTGAGGCAGAAGCTGAAGGTGAAGGTGAAGGCGAGGATGTAGCGGGGGCTGAAGTAGAAGTAGAAGCGGAGATTGAGGCTGAAGCTGAGATTGAGGTGGACCCCGCCTTTGCTGTCAACCCCAAGTCCACTTCGGTTGTAGTGCGTGTTCACATCCTCGAGTTTCAGTTGTGTTTTTTGCTTTTTTTTGTCGTCTTTCTTGGCTTTGTCCATCTCTTTTTCACCTTTTCCCATTTCTTTGGACTGACTTCTGAATCCTTGGTGCAGGTCATAGTGCAAGAGTGGGAGCAGGAGCATGAGCCCCCCCCCCTGGCGGGAGGCATACCCAGGGCCGGGACTGGAGGTCAATGAAGAGGCGGGGGGGTTGGGGGAGGTTAGTTAGCTACGTGGATGGGGGGGGGGTTTGAGGCTAGAGGCTAGGGGGGGTTAGGTTAGAGGCAAAGGCGCGGAGGGTGGTCAATCAACGGGGAGGAGGGTGCAGGTGGAGGGAACAGGCTGAAGGCGGGGGTGGAGGGGCAAGGTGCAGCAAGAGGGCTGCAAGCGAAGGAGTGGGCTGCAAGCAGATGAGGCAACAGAGTCGATGTGAAGAAACCCAGAACTGTCCAATTGATATCCTTAGTGAATGGGGGAGGTGAATCCAAGGATATCTAGAAGGATCACTAGAACCCTCATAAAAAATATGTAGGCAGTGATCTCTGTAGAAGCCAGCTTCACCGGAAGCTCACTAGCTTCCAACCAGGTCCGGAATATATGTAGCTGCATGAGATCCTCACGTATCTAGTGATACCTAATTGGGAGAAATGGCGAGTCAATGCTATACTAGAAGGGGGCAAGTCTATTCATGTGGATCCCCAATCTCTTGAACCACCTGCCTATGTGTGCATACCAGCATCTCTGGTCACCCTCAGCTGCTAGGGCCATAGAGAAGGACAATGCTAGCCATGGCAATCTGCAACATCCTGAAGTGCAGTCTCTGTACACCCTGACATGATACAGATACAAGATAATCTGGAACGTTGTATCAAGCTGTAGTGGAGATGATCCAAACTCGGCTTGAATGAGAATCTTGAACCTTGAGACAAAGCTGTACGGCAAGGAGAATCGGTACAGGAACAAGCCACCAAGATGAAGGTGGTGCGGGATCATCTGGCGGTAGTTGGTCAAAGGACAAGCTCGACCAGGATGGCAAGGCTGTTGCTGGGAATGCTCCCCCAGAGCTACAGTTTTGTGACTACGATGACTACAAGGCATAGGGCGGCGCTATTGACTTTCCAGGAGCTAGTTCCATTGTTACAACAAGAAGCACGGGGAAAGAAGTACAACGGTACAAATAAGGATGACAAGGCCCTAATAGCTTAGGACAAGAGCAAAGGCAAGGGCAAGGGTAAGCCTGGAAAAGGCAAGGAAAATCTGACGATAGAGCGGACTCTTCAGATGAAGACAACAAGAAGAAGAGAAGAAAGAGAGGAAATGCTTCTACTGCGATGAGCCAGGACATTTTGTGAAAGAATGCTAAAAAAAGAAGGCTGATCAGAAGTAGAAGAAGGGTGCCAGCTCAGAGTCAGAGGAGTCAGCTCAGCCGGTGACAAAGGAACTTTTCTTGGTGGCAACTCCGAGTGCTGCTAAGATTAGGTACATGGATCTCAGTGTGATTGTCGAAATGTAAGACATTGAGGATTGGTCAGAAGATGAGTTGGGATCCTTTGTGACGGTGATGGAAAGTGTTGAGTGCCTGGAGTCATCACAGGACATGAGGACTCAGGGTCAGACAGTGGTTGTGACTTATAGGGGGGCAACAATACAGATCCACAATTGCAGCTTGACGGTCCAAGTAATCTAGATTTATGCATGTCTCATGTACGTTGTCTGGTTCTAGACCTAGCCAAATGGAGGACGGGTTGAAAACAACCCTAAGAGCTTGGTCCCTGGAGGACTTCAGGCTGTTCACCCATCATCTACAGCCAAGTTATTAAGGAAGTTCACCAATGAGTGCCTTGAATTCAGGACTGTCTATCACCCCTCTCAAGAGTAACACTATTGATAAGCCTAGGGACAACAAGGACTCCATGTGTCTAGAGCAGCTTATGTCATGTCCTAACATGTGTCATATGTCCGGTACCTATCATGAGTAGCTTGAACTCCACATGGGCCCAACTAGCTCTAGGGTTCCATCAGACTTGTGGTCTCTTGATGGAGTCCTTGGCTCCTCTCTGCGGGGTGCACTCAAGAGTGTTGTGAAGGGTACTTGTCCCAGAGACGTTGGCATGATGGTACCCCCAATAGAACAAGTGCTCGTTATACTCGTGTCCGATCTCTTGTTAATTTGGTATGTTTGAAAGTCAGGGTCTCAATTCCTAGTGTCTCTTGATCATTTTTTCACCGTCTCCTACCATCTGAGGCGTGTCCCATAATGGATGTCATGAGTTTGGACCTGAGTCAAGTTACCTCGTATATGAATGTGGCACATCATTGGTTTTAGTCGATACCGCTACCCATGTCTATGTACCCATGAGTGAAAAGGCACGAGTACCTCCCCCCAATCTCATAATATATGGGACATCTCATCAGGACATGCTCCTCTGTCTCCACCTCATGTATGTCACAAAGTGAAAAGAGCCTCAGGTCTGTACGTGTTGAGTGGCTGCAATCTCACACCCTACCTCAATCTTGAATCTGTGCGGTTCTCCCACACTAAGTGAGGTGCATGAATCTATAGATAGCTTGGTGCTTGGATAAATCCACCCTCACTTAGATGGAGGAAAGATGCTCGGTAGAAGGCCATCTTTGTCTTGCAACTAGCTATAGGATAGAGGGGATGTATAGCTGCTATAGATCATCAGAATGAACTAACGAGTCTCCTACTGTGCCAAACGCAATAGAAGGGGAAATCCAAAGACTACTAGCATGACAGTAAGTGATAGATAACCATGTCTTGTGACCGGAACCAACTAGACACTCCTGTACTAGCACTGATTGTCTCCCTCCACCATGAGCTAGATGATGATGAAGGGCCCTCCATGCTAGTCCCTGTTGATTGGCATCAGTCTAGCCGAGTTGTCTGACTTGGCCTAGATAGTTAATGATCTGGCATAGAGCATCTGTGTGAAGGGGCCGTGCTCCAAACTCTGCCAAGATCATGTCGTGTGATGCAAGACAGCATCATGACCTATAGTCTCTCAAAAGTAGCTCACTCGTACTCCCTGAGGTCTACTACCCAAAGAGCACTTACATATAAGGCCATTGGTCAGCTAGAAAAACAAAAAGATGGTACGTGCTCACATGTTGAAAGTATGCCTAGAAGCACTACCTCTGCAACATAGACAGTGAAGCATGCCCTTAGTCAAGCATACCTATGCAGCTAGTTTCATGGTTAAAATGGGATCTGTGAAAGGGCATCTCGAGTGTACATAGGATCTAACTATCCCAACCGACTCCCTAGCAAGATTGAAGCTCTGTTGCTAAAGTAGAGCATTTGTATCGAAGATCATAACCTTGGCTTTACCCAAATTGACCTTCATGTCTCAGCTCTCACAAAAGATCTACAAAAGATATCAAATGCATGTGGTCCCTGTGTTGTGTTTGAGATTAAGATGACTTCATCGGCATATAGCATAATTATACTAGACCTCCCAATGTGACGACAAAAGAGACCAGCTCATCAAGGCCCATCCTTGTTTCACCCCAACGGGGTTGCTTAGCTCCATTGATAACCCTACTCCTGTGCGCACTCATCTTGTAACTCTCTCATATAAAGCCATCACTAATGATATACTGACATGTGGAATATTTAAGATTCGGAGTCGCACAATGAGACGAGCCCGTGATACTGAATCAAAGGCCTCCCAAAACTCCACAAGGCAGCAATATACTCTCGTCTAGCCCCCTCAATAATGGCTCTAAGGTCTCACTTGAATATTGCATACCCAATCGCTTGCATGCCCACTCTCTCAGTGTACTGGCCAATGTGTATCTCAAAAGCTGACCCATACACCTTGGCCATCAAATGGCCAACCATGATAGTCCAATATCCATATGTGTCCATGAGATCCCTTGCCTTGTGAATGGGTAGGATGGTATTTGTGGTCCAACAGGTGGAAAGCCTATACAAAGAGCTAGGATTGGAGGAAGCACCCCTGAAAACATGGATTAGCAATTCCTCTTGAAGACCCTCAAGACCCTTGGATCTACCATTCTGCAATTTCGTAATAGCCTATTTCAAGCGGGTTGTGGTGAAAAGTTTGGAAGCGGTGGAAAGGGTTGTGCCTTCTAGTTCGGGCATGGGTTGGTAAGGGACGTTATATAGTGTTTCTCCACAGACTTTTCAAAGACTAGGGTCCTGAATTGGATGAGCTACATCCAAAATTTGTTATACAAGATACTCAAGAGCTCTTGTTTGTGACATCAGAGAAGAAACTGTCCTTGCACAGCACAAAACGTCAACGCTTTTCTGGTGTGATCCTTGTCCGAGTAACATGCCATACTTGCCTAAATGCTTTGCAATCATCATCATAGCAACCATTCTGAGGTACAGACCTTTCGGGTGGCTATCTTACGTTTTTTGCTGTATAAGGGGAGAAGTGTTGGGCTGCGACATGGAGGGAACTGGTGAGAGCTTTGGCGTTGATATCTGATTCGTCAGTCTTTGAAAAGCCAATTCCTAGCTTAAATACAAAAAATAAAATCCCTAAATATAGTAGCACGAATCACATTTTAAGAATAGCAAAGCAGGGATTATTCCCACCAAGTTTACAGATTATTTCAATCCTATACCACCAAACCCTCTCCATTTGACATATTCATGTTTTACTTCAAAAGTGTTTTGCTTTCTCCTGTTGAGTTGATAATCATGCATGAAGGAGGACTCTAGCACCTAAGGAAGAGGATGGACACCATCACTTCCAACATTCGCTTGAAAATTTTGTTTCAGGCATTTCCATCTATCATGCAAAGATTGTCACATTGACATGTTTCATGTGCTTCTCATTTAAAGTTTGCACTTGTACCTCTGCCTCACACCACCTTCTATGCATTCATACTGAATTTACAAAGCCTCTTTAGTCTATATGTATAGGCGCCATAAAAGGACATTCAGGTAGCCTGGCATACATAAAAGGACCTGTGTTCTTGGTCCCTGAAACCTCCAACCAGGATTCCACGTCCAAATTCACACAAATACCAGGTTCTGACAATTAATAGCTACAATATCCCCAAACAGTGGGCTCTTTGTAAGTACAATTGAGGTTGAAACGCTCCCTTTTGCTTTATATCTAGTCCTTATGGGGGACAGCCACACACACTTCTTCTTTTTTGGGTGAAAGTTTTTTATGCTTTATATTACATAGTAACTGAAAGTTTTTTATGCTTTATATTACATAGTAACTATCCCAAAATGGGATGTGCCAAAATACATCAAGAGAAGATCTCAGTTTATGAGAAGTATACATCAGAGTCTATGTAATGAGTTTGCAGACAATCATAGAGAGATTGCTGCAAAGAGTGCCTGAAAAAAAAGAAAGTTGAGAAAGAGACAGCCACACACGCGCGCACACACACACAGAGGGAGAGATTTACGCACTCTATTTTGATCCACGTGAGGAATCACCATCTCATCTGCAACAGCCTGCATATATCTGGACAAGATATTATTATTTCAAATACTTCCATCGATGGAAATGCTTAAGATGGAAAGCATGATTGTTAGTTTAAATCATTTGTATTCATTGAAATGTTTAAGCATCTAGAATTTACATGCCAAACAGCCATTAGCCTGAAAAAAAAGTGTAAACACAAAAGTACTTACTGATACAAGCACTGCCGACGAGAATCCGTATCAGCAACAAGGAATGATTGTCGTAAAGTATAGACATGCACTCTTTGCACCTGTTTACCAAAATTTCTGACATAACTACCACAAATAAGAAGTCCTTGGATAAATGGCTTGGACTTGCAGAATTTTTGTTACAATAATACCAAGCATTTATATATTGGGATGAGTGTATGGATGCAAACTGGGGATGCCTTCCACAATTTCCGGCATGGCTACGAGCGTAGGAGATACTTGGTTCTCCAAGAAGGGAACTATGTGTATATGCATCTCCACCTACAAGCTTACCTGCAGTGAGGAGTAAGTATCCCAAGACATTAACCACAAAAAGAAACAACAAGGGCACCAATGGGCAACCTATCTCACAGAACAAGAATGCCTCCATGATAAGGATTCTGTTGAAGCTGCCTACATACAGTCCTGAAATCCCACAAACCCAGTATGCTGAAAACCCAGACACTGCATTGTCCCCTCCGGGAATGCAAGCCACCTCCATCGTCAGCCTTCTGGAAATCCAACAGGAGGATTGCAAGAGGCCTGTCAAACGTTGGTCTTGTCAAAGAAATCCCTCTCTAAGGACGGGACATCTATCTCAGATCAAAAATCTCTTGAAAAGCAAAGCAGAGGTTCCCAATTTGCATAAAGATTGCCATCTCTCAAGCATCTCTGCATCAAGATGGCCTTCAAGCAAATCCTTCTCCGTGATAGAGGCTTCCAACCGATGCATCATGTGAGCAATGACAATTGAGTTGATGTGTGCCCAAATCTCCTCCCTCGCTGCACCACCTAGAACAACTACCTATAAAAAGAGGTCGTCACCTCTAAGATCTCAAACTAGCCTGACTCATCCCTCACCGACTAAAGCTAGGTTGCTATTCATCTAGGACCCATGGTCTCAAAAAATCGTCGTGTCATCGTTTCACCATGTTGGAGGCCTAAAGAGGCGAAGTGGTCTGCCCAACGGAACTCCTATGGCTTTAGGCAAGCACAATCATGTCTATCGACTCACAATGAATTAAGCTCATGTGCTCAATGGAGGCAAATCGTGCCTAAGAGCCTCCTCCCTCTCAAAGATTGAGGACCTGCGCCTAAAGCTCTCTCTAGTCCAAAGAGCCCAACCATCTTGTGGAGAATTCTACTATACTACCCAAATCTTCACCATGACCTGGTGCACCTCCCTCTCTTGGACGAGGTCATCTAGGATCCACACTCCTTCTAAGGAAGCTCCAAATGAAGCCCCTCCAAAAGGGAAATGGGTGAACGCTCTAGCATTGTCGGCCCCCCTTTGCTGAACCACCTATGTGCATGACCCAATCCGCTACATAGAAGCCATCCATCCTCTCTAAAAATCCTATCGTAACAACACTTAACCAAAGGAAAAAATGAGATTGCTCTATATGACCTAGAAAACTTGCATTCCTTCTACAATTCACAACCTCAAGAGAAAATTGCTCCCGGTTGTTGTGCTCTGCTTAACGTTATTGAAGTCTCCTTCACGCACCCATGAACCCACATCTACTAAGCTATTGGTGAATAGAACCAAAAAGGGCCTCAATGCCATAGACAAGCTGCAGCATACACCTTCACAATCTCAATTTTAACCATCAGCCCCACCCAAACAGCTCCACCCCCAATGAGCTCATTCTACGTGAAAATATCATGTGCCAAAGCTGTGCTAAGCAAGATGCAAATACCCCCACACTGCCCACTACATAAGTAGCGACATAGGGGTCAAGCAAGGCTGCCCCATCTCACCAACTCTCTTTGGTATATTCATTGATGAGCTGGAAGATTGGATGACAGTACATAGCAATTAGGGAGTCCACGGTTGTAAGTTAGCCAAGCAAGCACTCACAACATAGCAAGTTTTATAAAGACTTCTTTTCAATTCTCGGATGTAAAAGAACCACTATTAGCTGCTAGTGGTTATCTGTCCCATAGATCCTAAAGGGAAACGGACTTTAATACAACCATATCATATCATACAATGATGCGTGAGTTACCTTTTCATGGTAACTGATATCACCTTTTCCTTGTGATGTTACGCTTTTATGGTGATGGTACACCATTATCTAATGAATTTAGATTGGTCAATCTGCTCTATGTTGTGTATAATCCAGATTTAGAATTATTGGGATACTAGCGGATCAGTACCGGATCACCTTGCAGCTAGTCATCACGTGCTCATCTATCTAGGACATCCATTTTTTCAATGGGTCTATTGATGTCCCATGTACATGACCAATACTACCTTCAATGCACTTTGTGGGTGAGCTTCGATGTGTTGGGAGATATAAAAGATTATATATGAAATATAACCTAAGGCCATTTAGAACCTTTGGTGAGCATAGTGGGTATGGTCTTGGATCAATTTGCATTTCAAAGGATAACCATTACAAAAGATGCCTTTGCTTCTTGAAATTGTAGTTTGTGCTTGTGCATTTTTGTTACATGCTTTGAGTGTGTGTTGCTTGCCTCCATTGGTCTCTTGGGCTTCGGGCACAGCATGGAAGGATTAGAGAGACATCAACTCACTTTGTTCCAATTGAAGTGCAGCTCAATTTGAACACTTCTTAAGCAGAGATGATGCTAAAACAATTGCAAAAGTTTGAGCTTGTATTGCTAAGTTTTAGGATATTTGAAAAAGGGCATGCCATCATGGGCTTAATCTGTGGACAACAAGATGGTAGGATAGATTGCATAGATGAAGATTTGACCAGGGTGTGGGGCCCAAACTTTAGCCACTATGTGGACAACAAGATGGTAGGATAGATTGCATAGATGAAGATTTGACCAAGGTGTGGGCTCAAACTTTAGCCCTAGACTGGATAGTGCTCAGCTCAATTAATTTTGAAAACCAAGACAATATTAGGTATAACCAAAGGTGTTCACTAGTTGAAGGCTCCTTGAGGAGACAAATGCATAAAGAAAAACCAACGGTATACAAAGGCTTGGAGAACAAATGGGAAAAGCATGGCAACGAAGAAAAACCTCTAGATTCTAAAATTTATGATACATGAGTACCAAGAGGGGGTACAAAAGTATAAGAGTAATCTTTGGGCTCCTTACTAAAGCCACACATTCTATGCACAAAGTGCATCTACCATTTCCTAAATTGTCCTTCACAAATATGACCAATCACAATATTAAGGCACATGACTTATGTCAAAAGAAAAGTGGTGCATTTATAACAACGACCTTGGTCTTCTTTGAAACTTACAACAAAGATTCAACATGTCAAATCTTTGGACTTTTGTTGTTCAAAGTGTTGTTGGATATGGTATCATCAATAATGCTAGAAAAAAGAGACGAATTAATTTCAAAAGTAGAAAGACGTGATCTCAAGAGACACTGTGCTAGAACTAATAATGGGGATCGACAACATGGGCTTTACACTACTATTTGCTTATCAACACATATGCCATTTCTTAAAGACCCTTTATCCACCTCCCTCACCTTGGTTTGGCACTCAAAAAATCAAATTAATGTTTCTTTTATGCATAATTGCATTGAAGGATATCTAGGGCAGGTTGCCCGTTCACACATATGACAATACCACCAAGGGCCAAGACATTGTTGTTTGCTGAAGCATTCCCCAAGCCCAACAGAATCCCAACCAAAGAAATCATAATAAGCACAATAGCCCAAAGGTGGGCTTTACAGCACAAAATCTGGACACTTAGTTAATCTACAAGTACAGATAAGAAAAAGTATACCTCCAAAACTTCCTCATAGTCAACAAGGCTCTTTCTAATACCACTATAGTGGTTCTCCATGAAGCGTTGAACATTATCAACCTAAGCACACATCAACAAGTGTGAAACATAAGAAAA
Source organism: Dipteris shenzhenensis (assembly GCF_047967505.1). Taxonomy (NCBI): domain Eukaryota; kingdom Viridiplantae; phylum Streptophyta; class Polypodiopsida; order Gleicheniales; family Dipteridaceae; genus Dipteris; species Dipteris shenzhenensis. Next base: position 20,631,123 of record NC_141621.1, read on the forward strand.
GCTTCGTTGAAGCACAACCAAAGAACTATTATCTACAAACGTTTTTGTTCATCACAAACACATATTTACCAGAAGTTTTCACAACTGAAATTTAACACAAGGATGAAATACTTATATTATAACACAAGCTCCATAGATTTCCTACATGCAGTCAACCAACCTCAAAAAATCCTTTATGTTTGAATAATAGGTGAGCCCAAAAAAATTAAGTTTGCTTTTTCATAACTATATCATGACAAATTTTTGGACCACAAGTTAGGATTGGACCCAATTAGTTAAGTTCGGGCCAATTTGGCTATGGGTTGTTTAGCCTAGAGAGACCTGAAAAGGATGTGGAGAGGACTATATGAGTCCACCTCCTACTCACGTTAGATGTGACCTTAGTCCCTCCCTGATCTTCTTCAAGCTCCGCCTCCTCCTTATTCTAGTAGAGTTCGTTGCACGCACTCATTCCATATCATTACCTATCCCATACTTTCAGCTGGATGGATGTAAGCTGCCATAGACTACCATGGTGGCCCCTCTCATCTACGATCGAGCTTGCAATTGAGGGAGATGAGGAGTGCTGGTATGCACAAGTGTCCACATGGTTCTAATCATAGGGCATGTCCATCACTGCCACATTAGTAGTCACTAGATGCCCCTTTCCTACCTCTAACATTGCTAGCTCAATAGATCTTCCAAGATGACCTATGGCGGGTAACACCCATAGAACATGGAGATGGCCCTCTTCAGAGACACTTCAACAAGAACGGTTGGTCGTGAAATAGGCTTGAGTGAGGGGAAGGAAGGCACAGTGGGCTGAGCATTTGCAAGATTTTGACATGGCGATTAGATATTGGCAGGGAAGTCGCATTGGTCAGGTAAACTCTTCGAGTCTTCCAGAGATTGTAGCTGACCCTTACAATTCCCTAAGAGGGCTATGTAGAACCAACAGTCATTTTGGTTGGTATTGGCAGCAGGTCCAGACAGGTAGCTCCACATTAACAGCCCATTGGCCTAAGATGAAGGCCGATATACTAATGATATGGTAAAATGTCAGCAATGTCAAGTGAGTAAGGAAGAACACCTAAAAGTGGGAGGGCTATTGCATCCTCTAAATATCCCTGGAGCTAAATGAGAGAGTATCTCCAAGGACTTCGGTGTGGAATTACCAGAACCCAGCGAGGTCATGATGCTATCTAGGTAGCGGAGGATAGATTAATGAAGATGGTAAAGTATTTACCTAAGAAGGTACTCATGAAGGCTACGGAGCTGGATCATCAGCTTGTTGAGCAGTTGTTTAGATTATATAGGGTGCATTGTGACATAGTCAGTCACTTAGATCTGCAGCTCTCTGGGCATATCTGGCAGGAGGTCTTTCAAAACTGTGAACCATTTCAGTATGACTTCTGTCATCCTAAAAACAGAGAGTGAATCAGGTCTTGGAAGATATGCTTTGGTCATAAATCTCCAAGATGCCTTATAAGTGGGAAAACTATATTCCAACGGTGAAATTTGTCTATAATAGTGCTAATCGTACAGCCACTGGCTACAGTCAATTTATGTTTTTGTACGGATATAAACCCAGATCTCATGACGCTTGGATCAAAGGGTATTCAGCTAGATCCTTATTGTTGCAAGAGATGTGATTGATTGGAAGCGATCTATCACGAGTGTTCAAGATAGAGCACAATTTTATGCTGATCCCTCGGAGAGTTTTCTGAGCAAATGCGCATATATTGAGAAGCCTGCAAGTAGACTACCGCTTTTGTAAAGCAACAAAAAGTGGAGGCACAGACCGAGTGCAGGCTCATTAATTGGGAGTGAGAGAGCAAGGCATCTCGCCTTGCCCTTCAATGTGAGCCACAAACCTCACACATTTGAGACACTCGCAAAGATTTTAGATAATATTGACCTATGATTCTTGATCCTCAAGGTCGAGCATCGCCGATCCCAAGTGCAGAAGGTTCTCTATGCATGGTAGCTCCTGTCTCATGTTGATGAACATGAGCTTTATCCAGACATACACGTGGGGCTACCACTTCGCCAGCCCTAAGAGCCGTATAGAATAGCCTTGCTGCCTCATGGCATCCTAGGAGGATGGCACACGTAGTAGATGTAGCCATGATAAAAGATCAGAGCCCTTACTTCACATATATGGTGAAGGAAATTACAGCCTTCGGACCATCACACTCCTTCATGCAAGGCCCTACGTAGCACAATTTGGAGAGTGACCCACCATAGAACAAGCTTTGAGTCCCAAGGCATATGGCTGAGATGTGGTGTCACGGTGACGGGAGATGGATCTAGTGACACTAGGAGCCACTCTATTTAGAGCATCATCGTGTACTCTAGAGGGGCCGGCTTCTTCCTTAAAGTTATTAACAATTCAAAAAGGTTGGCTAGCCTATGGATGGAGACAAGGATGCAAATAATGTTATAAAATTTGTTTTCGATGGTGAGAACTCCAACAGCGCAGGAAGGAAGATTCTTGAGGATACGTACTCTCACATTATTTTCACTCCTTGCATCGTTCATGGGCTAAATGATCTTTTGAATGGCATTGTTAAGTTGGAACGGGTGGAGCCCTCCATTGAGATGGGCAAGCATGTTGTTACTTTCATCGCTCACCATCACTATATTTTGGCAATGTTTTGCAAGCTACCAACCAAAGAATTTCTTGAAGTATTCTGACGTATACTTTGCTTACAATTTCATCAAATTGAAGTGGATTTTTGAGGCAGCTTTTTGTTTCTTTTGAGTGGGATGCATGGCGTGAACGTAACTCTGCAGGGGTTCTAAGACTCAAATCCATTGTTTTGGATGACATGTTTTGGATGATGTTGGTCTATCTTCAGGTCACAACTTCAATTATGTTGGTCTGTTATGTTAAAGCTTCTTGATGGGGATGACCCTTGTATTGTGAAGGTTCATGTGAGACAATTTTGGAAACTGCATGCAAAAAGAGGAACAGGCTTGGGGTTCAAAAGGCTAATGACCTTGTATTTTTGTTAATGCAAACTTGTGTTTGCTTAGCAAGTTTAGGGCAGAGTGCACTTTTGGACCATATATTGGAGTTCCATCCATAAAGATGATGACAATGGTGAAGCACAGGACGCTCCTAAGCATGAGGATGATCAAGAGACCAGGCCCATGATGATGAGGCTTATCGCTATACCACCTTCATACTTTCATGGCTGACAACCTAACTCTCTATTTTTCTAACATCATGGGTGACTCTCTATTTTTCTATACATCATGTACTTGACTCTCGAATTTATATGCTCTTTGCTCTACACTTACTATCATTCATGATACCATCCATTTACAAAAATGCCATAATCCAGAGAGCAAACATCTGTCATCAATATACATTTCAATTGTCTATGAATTTTTGTGTGTTTTTAAACGTTTAAAAATGAAATGGAAAGTTTAAGCTGTATCATATTCGGGTATGTTTCCATGTTTTAGTTTCTTGAGTAATTCAAGAAACTTTTGAGACGAAAGGAATGGAACCTTGAACTTGAAAATGGTTGGGCAAAAAGAAGATGCAATTGGCATGTTAAATACAGAAAAAGATTTCTTAAATGCAAGTTTGGATCGTCGAAATACAAATTTAGAATGGAAGGAGGGTAGGAAATGACAATTCACAGGAGAAGCCTCGCATCAATAAATTCAAAGATGCTCGAGTGAGAGAATATGTCTTGAAACAAAGATACAGCCTGAAAGGGACCAATGTTCAGATCAATGAGGACCTCACCTTTATGTATGCCCATCAAACGAAGAAAAGAATCACTTCCAGGAACAGATCACAGTCGCAACTACACGATGCTAGATACATGTGAATCTAGCTCGGGAGACCACAGACCACGGGCATTGCAACATGCTATTTTTTTCTCCACAGACATTTGATTATGCAAGAACTACATCTAGGAGGCAACAAATCTCGCCAATCCTAGCATTGTGCATAGATGACGAGAGAGCCACGCATTGTAATCTTTATCCCGATGCATCTACCCATCCAAATTGTGAAAGGCAATCTAGATAGGTAATGATCTAAAAAGAGGCATGGGTGTGGAGGGGTCTCGCTAAAAACTCTTCTAGGATAATATCGTGTGGAGTGCATCTCTTCCCCTAGCTCATGCGGGACAACATCATGACATGTAGTCTCTCATTCATTCACTCGTCTTCTTGGAGGTGTATTGCCCAAAAGGACAGGCACTCGCTAGCAAAGGGAGTAGTCACGGGTGCCTGACTTTGGTAGAAGCAGATGGCAATGGACGCCGACACGTGGCGGGGGGCGACGCAAGTCGTGAGGTAGTGCGGTTCACGAGGCTGCACACGGCAACACGTGCCGCGCTGACTGATTGTTGCAGCCTCTAATTAAGACGGCGACTACTGTAGCCATTAAAGGCTGCGAATGACGACGCACTGAGAGCGTCGACACACGACACGTGGCCGATGGAGCAAGCGGCTGCTGCCTTGAGGCGGCGGTGCCTTTAATAGCGCGAGAGACTTCAAGTGGGCAGGCACCACATATGTGGACGGCGGCGGCGGTTTTTGGGAGGGGAATGAATGCAGCGAGGGAAGGGTGCCACACAAGCAGGACAGACTGTGCGACATGCAGGAGAGAGAGAGAGATAGAGAGAGAGAGAGAGAGAGAGAGAGAGAGAGAAGAAAGAAAGAAAGAAAGAAAGTGTATTATTGTCCACTAAAGGCCAAAATGGGCCCATGGGACATCAAGAACTCTGCATACAAGATAGCACAAAATCAACGTGCCACAAAGAAGAGGCATCGTCGAATATCATCTAAGTGCTACGCAATACAATGCAAGTGAAAGTACATAATATCAAATCTGAGCCTAAATACAAAGTAAACTAGATGCAAGGAAACCGCCCTTGGGTGCAAAATGGGGGGATGAGTACAATATGCCAATGCAAAGATACAAGTCTAGGTGTCACGGAGTCTGAGAACCAAAATAATACTGGAAATCCTGTCCATCGACTCTGCCTCCTGCTATGAGAGTACAAATCTGAGCAAAGGTGAGGTGAGCGGCTGGTGGGGCGAGATCTCCATGAATAAGTCTCCTCCGAAAAGCTGCCATCAATCTGGATCGTCTGGAGATGAAGCGGCGAGTACGTCCCCTATGTAACAAGATCCTGCGGCGTCTACAAACCATCTCATATGTACATCCACCGGGTGGAGGCATGTGTCCTGTGTGAGCTCTGACCTCCTCATGCTCCTCCTGGTCTCTGTCCTCTGGTATAGCGTGTGCCTGAGCTCTATCAGGCTGGGCTCTATCACGCTCCGGTCTGTGCTGATGGTCTCTGAGGTAGTCTCGTCGAAGCATAGTGGCCTCCCTGACATAAAGAGCTAGGCAATGCGGATCCTCGTAATCCATCACTCGTGAGAGAGGTCCAAAGCCATCCGTGAAGAGACAGTGGAATCTACCTCTGAGCTCATAATATAGCGGGCATCTGCAAATGAAGTGCTCCTCTGACTCCACCTCTCCCATGGTGCAACAAGGACAGATCCTGGTCTCTCGGCCTGGTCGCCGTCCATCATCCATGCGTCGCATCCTACCAGCCTCTATCTCGAGCTGATGCGAAGAGACTCTAAGCTGGCCAAGGGCAATCCTCAGTGAGTGGGATATGTGGATACCTGTATAGCCTAGTGGAATGACAAACCCATCCTCTGAGATCCAAAGGAAGTGGTCACGATATGTGGCCATCTTCGTCGGAAGCTGCGTGGGATAAATCCAAGTGCGATACGTATGAAGCTACAGCAAGTCTGCTCTCGTGACCTGGCTAAGCTCATGGCGAGTCAACTCGAGATGAGGGGCATCCATGCTGTATCGGAAGGCAGGCAGTCTATCCATGTCTAGTCCAAGAGATGTGAGCCACCTAGTGAGTCTGAAGTACCAGCAGTATCGGGCCCCAGATCGTGCCAACTCCATAGAAGATGCAAGTGCTAACCATGGCAACCGAGCTATGCCTGCTGCTGAGTCTCCAAACTCCCTAACCCTGTGCAAATACATGACCGACTGAAACGCTGCATCCAATGCAAGGGGAGTAGCTCCAAAGTCTACTAGCATGATCTCGTGCGGAACTGTAGCCTTGGCCCTAATGAGCCGAGAGAACATGATGAACGCTAATGTCAACCTTTGCAAGAGTTTCCACATGGTGGCTTCACACAGGCAGAGGATCAAGGCTATGATACCACTTGTCATGATCTCCAATGCAGGATGCTCATGTGTGGGATAATGATGCAGAAGTTGAGAAGCATTGGCCCTCCAAATGGGGTGGAAGGAGTGCCCACGTAAGTGTATTTCTGCTACTCTTCCTACATGCTCATTAATCCATATGCATGCAAATGCTCATACCACATACCATGAATGATGCGAGAGGGTACAACCCTTCATGCCTTTTGGGATCACATCCCTTGGGCATACCCCATTATTCTACCCTTAGCCTATGACTCTTTTATGCCTACCATTTAATTGGCAAATTTACAATGTTACCTTTCATACTATCATATTGATCCAAAATAAATTGGTTCGCCACTCCTGTAGGAAGCCCTATCCCTACTCCCATCAGTGGTATTTATCTCCGTTCGGCTCTCCAAATCACATCCAATAATTGGAACAGCTTGCAACATCCAACCATATTACCCACTCTGCTTTCAATCATTTTTCGTACCCCTATCAAAAGTTTCATACAACCTCGTCGATCGATTACTCATTTGTATGTCTTACTTTGATATTGATTGGTTTGTGAAAGTTAATAGCCGAGCGATTTCAAAAGAAACCTTCAGGCATACCTATGAGCTCCCCAATGTCTTCACATAGGGGTTCCTAAGAATGAGTCCTTGAATTTCAAAAGCCATAACTTCGAGTCCAAGTATTGGAATGGAGTGAAAAATGTTGCAAATGATTTTAAAATTCTAAAGAAAATTCGTGTTGCATCAGTGTTAACAACACTCTTCACGTGAGACTTATTGCATAAAGATTCATCCATATGAGTATGCCTTTATTCAAGCTTGGTGTTCCTAGCTAGTAATTGGAAATTCCTATGTATTAGTTGGGGGGAAAAGAAGAGGGGTGAAAAGGAAGATGGCAAGCCCATGATTAAACTAAGGGATATAGGGGGGAGGGAAGAAGTTTCAATTAAAGAATAATGGAGGTAGGGGGCATTAAAGAAGGAGCCACTTGAGGTGAGATTTGGGGGGGGGGGGGGGGAGAGGAGACCAATTATGAAGGGGGCATTAAAGAGGAAGGGACATGGGGGGGACGAAGGGACCATTTATAATACTATATTCATCTTTAGGGATGCTATACTACTCTATAGCTTAGTGGTAGAGCTCAAGTGTGAGAAATAAAAGATTACGGGTTTTAAAATCCACAAATATGATGTGCACCCCTCTTACACATAAGCTTAAAGGATTAACCTACGCATAAAATATATTAAACCATGGACAAATATAGGTTAATTAGCCTCCATGGGCCAAAACAAATAGGAATAAACTTGAGTTGAGCATGTCCCCATAACATCGACTGCGCTTTTACGAAAGAACATAAGACTCCTTAAAGCGGAAGAGCTGCACTTTTGGGGCCCTCTTTAGCATATTACAATAAACCACTAGTCCTTTCCTATCACCAGGTTCTGAATTTGTCTTAGAAGGGAAAGAATTCTCTCTTACAGTATCAACATACCTGCTTCTCAAGAAATTTGGAATCCGAAATGGCAGTATCCCAAGGAATCCAGTTTGTAACCAATATATTTTTTGCTAAGGTCTTTTGCAAAAGCTCGTCCTCAAAGCTGAAAGATTCAAATTAGTGTTTAGTAGCAAGCCCTCATTGATTAAGGAGACCAACTAACAAGAAAGCTAAATAGGTTATCAACATTCATATTGGACAACAAGCCATTTATCAAACTCTTTTTAAAAATCTTGTAATCCCATCAGCTATAGTCATATTTAGCAAAACAATGAAAATAGTGGAGTCAAGCATCTGAAATGCTAAACCTTATGTCTTACAAATAAAATTACAAGAGTATTATGTCTCAAGAAATGAAAGAAGAAATGGAAAAATAAAAACTAATAGACACATACCTTCATAAAACTAGAATATATGCAATCTTATAAATTACAATCTTATATAGAACAAGCAAAAGAGCAAAGGAAAGAAGAAAGTTTGTGAGCAAGTCCACACCAAATTATGAGTAAATGAGAAGAAAAAAAAATTACTGTAAAAGAAAAAAATTAAAATAAGTTAGTAAGCAAAGCTACACTTGTGTTCTCATCAATAGCCACGCATAAGCTGCCATCTGGGTTTTGAAAGATTCTGAAATCTCATGGGTAAACCTCGTGCTTACTACACTTTGAAATCCCAACCAAACAACGAAAACTTTGATAGCAAAAAAGAAGAAACAAAACAGAAAATAAGAGAGAGAGAGAGAGGGGGCGGGGGGGGGGGGGGGGGGGGGGGGGGGCGGGGCGGTTACTTAGGTCACAACACAACCTAACTCCAAAAGAAAAGAAGAAGAAGAAAGAAACTTCAACTAATATTTTGTCTTTGACATAGAAATTCCCCCTTGGGTTTGCCAAAATTCAATGCCAAGACAATAGTATAAGAGGCCCAAATATGTCATGTCAAAGGTCTGACACAAGACAGATTGCACTCCTACAATTTACTGCAAATTACTGCCAGTGAGTATGATGTCATCGACATAAAGCACAAGCATGAACAAATCTGATTTTTGTTGCAGAACATATAAATTTGGCTCTGTATGAGTGTTGACAAAGCCTTGGGACAGCAAGAACTGATGTATCTTATGATACCATGAACAAGGCGCTTGCTTCAGCCCATACAGGGCTTTCCTAATCTTGCATACCTTGTGCTCGTCCTTGAACAACAAAACCCTGGGGCTAATGCACATAGACCTCCTCCTTGAGATCCCCATTGAGGAAGGTGGTCTTGACATCCATCTGGTACACAGACCAAACATAAACGCAGCAAGAGAGATGACAGAGCGAATGGTAGTCATCTTGGCCACCGGAGCAAAAATCTCCTCATAATCTATCCCCTTTTCTTGTGCATACCCCTTGGCAACTAAACGGGCTTTGTACTTCTCAACTATACCATCTGCATGATACTTTATTTTGTAGATCCATTTGGTACCAACCAAATCCTTGCCAATGGTGCATCAACCAAGTCCCATGTAGCATTCTTTTGAATGGATCTAATCTCAGGTTCCATGGTTTTCTGCCATGTTGGATTGCCCTGAGCATCATCAAAGCGCTGAGGCTCACTCTCAGCTTCCATCACTTAGGTCATGAGAGCAAAATTCACCTGCTTCTTAGCATTCTAAGTGCTGGCCCTGGTTCTCCCCAATATAGGCTGATCTTTAGCATCTGCAAGTGTCAACCTAGCCCATCTAGGAACTGAATTCTCAGCTATCCCACTGGAAGTGTATCTGGAGTAACATCCTTTGCACAGTGGTGATAATACTTCCAAATATTGGGCTGTCCCTCCCCATGATCTGGCTGCAAATCTGAAACATTTGAGGGAAAAGAGCCCTTAACATGTGGCAACCCTACTGGAATCTGAGAGGTACATTGAACATCAACTGGAGAACCCAAATCAGCATCATCCTCAAACTGAATGATGGCCAGAGGTGTATCATCATATGGAGGTAACTCCTCACGGATGGGTTGCATGCTATCATGCTCTGCAAACAAAACATCCTTGCTTATGATTACTTTCCTTGTGGCTGGATCATATTCAGTGATATACCCCACAAAGATACATTTAATGCTTTTAGCATTAAGCTTGGATCAATTTTCAGACGGTACCAAAGCATATGCAACAGACCCAAAGACTTTGAAATGATTCACCTTGGGCTTGCACCCGTAAAATGCCTCAAAAGGCGTCGTGTCAGCCAATGCTTGTGTAGGGCAACGATTCTGAATATATGTGGCTGTAACAATTGCTTCACCCCGAAATGCCTTTGGCATTCTCTTAAATTTCAGCATACACCGCGTCATCTCCATGAGAGTCCTGTTCTTCCTCTCTACTATCGGATTATGCTAATGCATGTATGGCACTGTTTTGTGATGCTTTATCCCATGCTCTTTCAACTATCCCTCAAAAGCATGTGAAGTATACTCTCCCCCATTGTCAGAATTAAGTGTTCCACTTCTAGAATTGGTTTGGTTCTCAGCCAATGCTTTGAACTCCTTAAACCAATTGAACACTTCAGATTTTCTTTTCATGAGAAGGAGCGAAGTGAACCTTGAAATATCATCAATGAATGTGACAAAATACCGATACCCTCTATGGGTTGTGACATTCATTAGTCCACAAATGTCACTATGTGCACAATCTGCAAGACTCTTTGTGCTCTTACCGAACCTAGACCATCCTTTTGGAACGGTAAGCGATGCAACTTTCCAAAAGCACAAGCTTCACACACCTCGAGCAGGCTGCTATAATTTTGGCAATCCTTCAACCATATTATGACTATACAAATCTGCCAAAGCTCTGTGATGTGCATGACCAAACCTAGCATGCCATTAATCACATAGAGTAGAAGAAGAGACAGCCATAGCATGCTGATTATAGGGCTGAGCATCAAGCTTATAAAGACCCATGCTGACCTCATAAGAACCTATAGCCACAATCTCATATCCTTTGTTTGGATCCTTGATCCTGCATTGATCCTCCTGGAATTCTACAAGCATGTGCTGATCATGAGCCATGGATGGAACGAAAACAAGATTTTTCCTCAAGTCACGAACATACCGGACATCACAAGATACTTTTTCTTTCCCGAATCCAGAAGGATGGGAACATCTCCCAATCTTGTGATGTCTTGAGTGGCATCATTGGCACAAGTAATCTATCTGCCATGAATAGGTTTGATTTCTTTAAACCACTCTTTCATATGAGTCATGTGCTTCGATGCACCACTATCTAGATACATCTATGGCAACAAATGAAGAATCCCCGCCTTGATTGGATACTGTGGGTGCTTTCATAGCTACTCTCACGGGGTCAAGCTTGATTTACAAACATGTGGGCTAAAGGTGGCAAGGTTTTTGCTTCTCAATACATGTTGTCAATGGCATTCTCTTCTTTGCTTGATGTATCTTGATGCATGATGCTTTGTTCTACCATGTGCCTTAATGCTTTATGTGTGGATGCCATGTTCTGTGCTATGGTCATCTCATGCAATTGTGAGATGCAGTAAACACATAATCCGTTCCCTCTTGTGCAAAGTTTGCATGAGATAGTGAAGCATTGGCATTTTCAGCTAGTGCCACATAATTACTACTTGTGCCTTGCCTCTTTTTCTCATTGGCAATCCTTTTCTAGCACTCTGCAATGTAATGACCAGGCTTCTTGCAATAATTGCATTTGCCTTTCTTCACCTTTGCACCTTTTTCTGCATTCCTTGCATTTGTGTTTGCATTCCCCTCCTTCCTCGGCTGATAAGCCTGGGTCTTCACAGACAATGCAATCAAAGATAACGCTTGGGCATCCCTGCGATCAAACCTCTTCTAATCCTCCGTGGGAGCGGTAGTAGAAGACTGAGTGGTAGTGCCAGAAGTGAAAGATGCACTCGTGCTAGATCCAGCAGGTCTAGCCTCATCACCATTTACGATGTCCCATAAGCCCTTTCCACCCAAGATATTCTTGAGTGTAAACGACCACAAAGCATAGTTAGGTCCATCCAACTTATCTGCCTCAGTCATGGTACCAAAACTCTCATTGAGAGACATGATTGCAAGCTCAAGAATAAACTCAAGTGTACATGCAAAGGGAAAAGACAGCAAATGGACAACTGAAAGAACTGCAATGGCATTCACTGACAATGGCTGCTCTGAAATGGCAATAAATCTGCCCCAAAATTCTACTCAAACCTCAATCCCTTCCGGGATACAAAATGCAATCAAGCACAATATTTCTGCCCCAAAAATTGTCCTCAACCATAGCCAACCACTGGCTCAAATGCAATATACTTCTGCCCCAAAAAATCAGCTTGAATCTCAGCCAAGAATCTCAGCCAAACAATGGCTCACAATGCAATAGCAAACTCTTGCTCAAAAGTGCATCAACTTACAGCCAACCCTTGACCTGAGCAATGATTTGCACTCAATGTGTAGCCAAAAAACTGTTCCAAATGCACAACCTGTCAATGCAATCTGCAAGACACCTGCGCAATGCTATCTGCAAGAACCAACTGGGAGAGGCTGAAAATGAGCTGAAGCAAGGATCTCAATCTGGAGCAGGAGCAAAAGTCGAACCACCAAGCTGAATCCGGAGCTGGAGATGTGAATGGTGAGTTGGAGAGGCAATGGGCAGCAATGTCGAGGTGTACAGGTGTACAGATCGCAGTACGGATGGCGAGGCAGTGTACGGAGCTGTTTGCAGGTGCAATGTATGGAAATCAGTCAAAAAACGGCAAAACGTAAGTGATATTGCTGGTATCTTCTGATCTGTTGTTCAGAATGAAATTCTGAGAGCACGAACAGTTCCAAAGGGGGGTTAAACACCAATACAACTACTCAAAACCCCTCCGGGTTACCCGACGCAGCTACAAAACTTTCGGTATCCAGAATTGCCTGAAAAAACTGCTGCGCAACTCAAAACGAAGTCGCCTAGCTGAGGAGTGCTTCCTAGTGCAAAATCTCACAACAAAACTCAAGCTCGAGATCACGTGAAGCTCGTGGGAGCTCAAGACAAACAAAAGAGAAGCCCACTACCAAGAACTAACTTCTTCTCCACGACAGAAGTGCAACAGGAGTACACGGGAGACTGGGGAAGCAAGTGACAAGGCTGGAAGGACTAGCTCTCCATGATCCGTTACTATCTCAAACCAAGGGCTAAAAGAATAGGGTCGGGATCCAAGTACCACTGTGAATATGTACCATGCTCCATATAGCTTGCAATCCTGACCGATTGGAAGGGAATCCCTTGAAGGATATCATCTGAAGATATGTGGAGCCTCCCTCCAAACTGAACATCACAAACTAGGGCATCCTTATGTGCATCCCACAAAGCAATAACCTAAATAGCAATACCCGTCCTAGTGAAAGCACCCAACCAAGTGGAACCCGTAATAGGCATATCATCTGTATCCATCCACTCCACAAGTATGGCTATCTGCTGAATCCTCCCTGCACTCCTTCTGAGATGACCAACTTATAAAACATCCAGCTTTAAGAAGGGGAGCCGCCAATTTGGCTACAGACTGGCATCTACATCGGTCATGGGGACTAAGGCATCGGGGGCGAGGCTGTATCCTCCTCTGGTGCGCTTGGGATGCGCATGGCACCAGTCATCGAATGACTGCGCGATGAATTGTGTGAGGAGGTGCACCTCGAGAATTTTGTAGAGGTGGAGGTGTGAGCCCTCAAGCTGTCACTTCCAATGGTGCATGAACACGCTATCTGCTGGTAGCTCCTGAAAGGATTGTAAGTCCCGGCGCTAGTGGACATCTTCAAGGGGAAAAACTGGCAGGGATGGTGGAGAGTCATCATCGGCAAGTGGGATGGGCCACTGCATATAATGCGAAGTGCGTAGTGGTCTACCATGCTCATCAAGTATGATTACATTCCACATAACAGGCTGCAGGAACTTAGTGTCTTAGTGGAGACCCATCACTCTATTGGGCAATTTGTACAAGGTTTTGGAGAAAGCAATCAGCCTACATTTGCAGCCCATACTTCCATATCTCTTTCATGATTTGTAGACGGGCTTTGTACATGGCAGAAGCATATTTGATAACATCTTCTCATTTTGGAAGGCTTCTAAGTGGGCCATGCACAGTGGCAAAAGGCTGGCCATTCTACTCCTGGACTTTGAGAGAGCCTATGACAAGGTAGATTGGGGCTTTCTAGAGGGAACCCTTCTTCGTTTCGGATTTACAGATGCTTGGATTAGAGGGGTCTTTGCTCTCTATAGATCAGCCCATAGCTAGGTACTTATTGGAGGAGTCAAGGGAAACATGTTTTGGATCTCTAGATTAGTCCGTCAGGGATGCCCTTTTGTCACCGGGACGTGAATTTTGTAAGCAAATGAACTATGACTAAGTTTGTAACCAATTTGGCCGTGGGGGACTGGCCTAGAGGAGCGGTGAGTTCCTGAAAGCCCCTATTGTTAACATCTAACTGGACACACTTGCTAGACCTAACTGTTAGAATCAAGGCATAACATCACTTTGACCCCGCGGAGGACTTTACTGGAGATAGGAAGTTTGCCCCCAAATAACGTTGGAAGAGGGGTTGAAAAGGTTTAAAAGGTTGCCCCTAGACAGTACCAATGTTTGACATTGGTTAGTGGGGTTAGAACCTTTAAAGTTGCGCCTATGTAACCAACGTTTCCTTGGTACAGGGAGTTAGGGCATAAATGTGCCACGTGTCAGGCATGTAGCCATCAGCTCCAATTTTAGCATCCTCCTCCTATTAGGGCAGCTGGCGTCCAGTTCTAGAGTCTGTTCTGGAATTCGCCATCTTCTTCCTCTCCTGTTTGCTGCATCAAACCTTCTCCAGGCTGCTGGTTGCTATTTTCGCTGTTGTTTTGCACTATTTCCTTGCTCTCCAGCCCTGTTGCATGCAGTCCAAGCCAAGGAGCATCATCTGTGAATCGTTGGAGCCCTTCCTGGCACTGACCTGTTGCTGTACGACGTAATTTACAGGCTGTACGGACTGACAGGCAGTCCGTACAGACTGTATGGAATCCTTCTTGCTGCAGGTACCTGTGTACGGACTGTACTGACGGGCCATACAGACTGTACGGACCTTGTTGCAGGCGTTTTGTACTTGCACGCAGCCTGAGGCAGAGTTTTCTTGCTGCTGCAAATTAGGGTTTCTTGCTGCGAATCTCTGTTTTGAGGTCTTTGGCGGGGTTCTGGATACCACGGGAACCTATTCTAGTGTGGAGTAGGGGTTCCAGCCCAGTTTCTCTTTCTTTTTCACTGTGGGATTTATTTCTAGTTTTTCTATTTGATATTCTCTACGGGATTCCCTCGGTCTGTTGCCATCACCTAGTTACAGAGGGTGAACCCAGGTTGATACCAGGTTGATGAGGTCAGAAGGATGCCTATGCCTTGCTCGAGTAGTTGGGATGCAGGGTTTGCCAGTTTGATGCAGTGTGTGCCTAGTGTGGGCCGGTGAACAGTGATAGCTAGTGGGAACAGTTCAGGGTGTGCCCTGGTTGTAATTTTGCTATTACTTTTCACTAAAGAAGAATAAAGAAATACTGCAAGGGATGCCAAGTGTTTGGGGCCAATCGGTGTTGTTGTGTGATCATTGAGCAGGGGCATTCTAGCCTCACCTGTACTTTCTTTTATGCTATCTGATGTGGTGTGTTTAAATGGATGCTAAGTGGTTGTAATTGACGGTGTAATCAAAGTAGTTGTGGTTTACCACCCTTTGGGGTTCCGAAGGCCGGTTACACCTTTAGCCCCCTTTCTTTTTTTCTTTGTGGCTGAAGCTATGAGTATCTACATTAGATCTCAAGCTGATATTATTGGGTTGAGACTTGCATTCAGGCAGAAAGATGAGCAATTGGACAGTGAGCTGGCAGATGATACGGCGGTTTTTTTGGATACCACGCCAAAGACACACACTTCTTTCAGGACAACTTGGATTTGTTTTGCATGGCAGCAGGGGCCAATGGCTTTTGGATCAGCGATGAGGTGGGAAGCTGATATTGGTTTAACTTTAATTCAGAGGGTGTCTTCGTCAGGTATTTGGGATGTCAGGTAGGTGTGGGGATCTGTTCTGCACAACAATTTTCTCCTGTGTTGGAGAGCATAAGGAGGAAACTCCTTTTTTGGAGTTCGGCCAAACTAGACCTGGCATCTAGGGTTGTGGTGGTAAACCACGGGTTATTGGCCACCACCGCCTAATTTAATTCTTCTTGCTGGTGCCGTTCCAGAGATAGTATCAGTCATCTCAAGAGACCAGTAAGAAACTTATTGTGGAGTGGACTAGATGGGATGGCGGATGCCATAGCCAGGGTGGCTTGGGAGACCCTGATCCTCCCCCACTGAAGAAGGGGGTCTCAATATCATTGACCCAAACTTGCAGTGCAGGGCTTTGCTCTGTAAGATGGTGGTGAGCGGGGTGATGCATGGACAAGAGCCGTGGAAGGATTTTTTCATATGCAGCATATAGTCCTGTATATCCACCTCGAGAGGAGACTGGATATAGTATTTCTGATGATGGGAGCGTGGTCACAAATTCCAGCCCCCGCTGCCTAATGCAAGAATGGGGTTTAGTGGGCACTTTTTAACTCTCTTCTTCCAAAAGCCTAACAAGTATGGCAAGTAGTACACCATTCCTGAATATCCCTATGCATATTATATTAGGCCAAAAGTACCTTGCCGCCAAAACCTTCCTAGCTGTACTCTCATGTGGAAAATGGCCCCCACGGATATCTTCATGACAAGCTTCCATCATTTTTGTGCTTCTGCCCTCCCAATCACTCTTCGCAGCACCAAGTCTTTCCTATTCTTGTCGAACATATCCCCATTAGCTTACAAGGTTTTGCTCTCACAAGTGACTTTTGTTACTGTTGTTTAGCATCTTCTCAAGAGGTTTTCCCTCTTGTATGTAGCTGTATATATCCTGTAAATCGTCTAACCCTGATTCTAAAACCATAACGTTCACTGTCTCCCTAAGAGCCTCTTGCGCTAATGCATCAGCCCGGGCATTTTACTCTCTCGTAATGTGCGGGAATGAGCTCACCTCCTATTGTTTGCACAACTGTTTTGCCTCTTTAGCAAAAGCTTGACTGTCTTGTTGCATAACTACCAAGTTCCTTGCGTGTGGCATATTACCAACAAAGAATACCCACAGATACACGGCTGCACAAAAGCTTTTACAAAGCAAGGGTGAAGATGCAAGACATGGAATGGAATGGAATGGAAAGGAAAAGCAAGACTAAGAAAGCATAATGGAAATGAAATAATGTGAGAAAGAAATATACAACCAAGCAAGGCATGAGGCTTGAAGATTATAAAAATGAGAGTACAATGCCTTTATAGGATAGGCACACACACTCTTAAGTGTCAAATGTATATGGGATAAGTCCCATAGTGACACGTGGCACTCTAGGATATAAAGTAGTATAGTACTACTCTAGAACACACTAAAAGTCACTCAAATTGACTCCATTTCCTAACACCCCCCCATGGAGGAAAGGTGAGGGACTACTGGAATGGAACCAAGAACAGAACATGACAATGATGGTCATCAAAACTGTGCATGCTGGTCTAGAACTAGACATGGCTCCCACACAATCTCAGAAGCAAGTGAGCATGGCTCAGAGGCTAGTGAGCATAACATAGAAATCTCATCTAGCATGGCTCAGAGGCTCATCATGCATGGATGCATGATCAACTCAGAGGTCTAGGAGACCAATGCACCAACAAATAGACCTATCAAAGACAAACACATGGCGCTTTCATAGTACATCCCCACCTGGCTCCAAAGACTAATGAGGAACATGGAGCCATACACCAAAAATATAAAAGAAATACATCGTTTTAGAAGGACTATCCAAGACAGAGGACCTTTATTGACTCAACACACATGATTTATTACATTCATTTTTTGGAAACACCCCCAGGGCAGAGTACCTAGATATGTTATGCTTTAGAAAGCAAAATCATGATCTCCATCATCCTCTAGATGCAAAAGACAGACTGTAAGAGCATGATCCTATATCAGTGGGTCATCTTCGTCTACATCATCACTAGTGGCGGATGCCACCCAGCTGGCATGATCCTTCGATTGTTGTTGAGCAAGCTTCTGGTAACACTTGTCCTCCGTATGACTGAGCTTGTTGCAGTAAGTGCACTTGAATGTCTTTCCTCGTCCTGGTGGAGTCAATGGCCTAGGTCTCCATTTGCTAGTGGAAGCAAGAGCCTGTGTAGTATCCGCTGGATAGGATGGAGATTCTTTATTGTGACGATCCTTTTCAAGCAACAGAGACACCATATCTTCGAATGTAGTTGATGCAATGCGAAGTACTTCAAGAGCATTCTCAAAGCGAGAAATCCCTTCCATACTTGTCATTAGGACAGCCATTTTGTCCTCGTCATCCGGGCAACACAGCGAGTAGAGAAGAGGAGCGGGTAGGCTATAAGGGCAGAGAGTATGGGCAGACTGTACGGTGCAACAGTCCGTACAGTTGTACGGCTACAGAGAAGCGGGCAGAATGACGGGCTTGCTGCTTGCTGTGAGCTGGGCACTAGGCCAAGAGAATGGCGCCTAGGAGCGAAGCATGGGGCTGCCACGAATCATTGGAGCTGAGCTGCCTCACACCATTGGAGTTGCCACAAGCCTTGAGTTGAGTTGCCATTGTTGGTGAGGCTCAGGGTGGAGAGAGTAGAGCTCAAGATGGAATTGGAGAAGCCATTCCTCCAAGGGGTATGAGGGAGAGAGGCTTCAATGTCCTCAATCTCTTACCTCAACCTCTTGGAAGATAGTCTAGCTCTGATACCAAATGAAGATGCAAGACATGGAATGGAATGGAATGGAAAGGAAAAGCAAGACTAGGAAAGCATAATGGAAATGAAATAATGCGAGAAAGAAATATACAACCAAGCAAAGTACTTACATGATCAAGGAAGGCATGAGACTTGATGATTATAACAATGAGAGTACAATGCCTTTATAGGATAGGCACACACACTCTAAGTGTCAAATGTATATGGGATAAGTCCCATAGTGACACGTGGCACTCTAGGATATAAAGTAGTATAGTACTACTCTAGAACACACTAAAAGTCACTCAAATTGACTCCATTTCCTAACAAAGGGCGACCTAAAAACTGGTTAAAATCGTGACCAGAAACAGTAAAATCACCAAAACAGGTGTTGCACCTTGTTTTTACTAGTTTCGACCTGTTCTTGCTAAAGAACGACCTGCAGCAGCATGTATTTGGACTGAAACTCGCTGGACCAGTAAAAGAATGCTGGAACAGGTCTGAAAATGACCTCGAATTATGGGCTCAAGATCAAAAAAGGCCCACAACAGGTGCAACAGCTGCAAGTCCAAATTTTGACCGATGTGACATTTCTAGGCGCCTACTCCAGTACAACAAAAACAGCCCTCAAACTGCTCTAAATCAGAGAAAGCACCTCCAAGGAGTGATAGACCATCCTTGTAAGCTCTAAAATACCCCAAAGTAGACGACCAAGTCTGAAACACCCAGCTAGGAAAAACGAGCTGTCCAGGTGGCTTTCTCGAACAAAATGTGAGTCATCGCAAACGAAAGTGCTCTCGTGGGGTTGGGAAAGATGCGAGTATGTGTGGGGGAGGCTAGGACAACCAAATGATAGAAAAAGGGGTGGATAGCAGAGTGGAGTGAGCACAAGTGAAGCAAAATGAGCTGTTTTCATTGCAGAAAGAGTGACTTAAGTACAACAAAACTTAGGGTTATGTACCGTCGAACCAACATAAAAGCCCTAACTAGCCCTAGGACAGGGAAACGCCTAGCTGGTGATAAATTGCTTCTAGGGTATGGCGTCCACACTAATCCACTACTAACATCTTACAGATGTGCATGTTCTACACACCATCCTCCAACCATTTGGGGATGTGGCTTTGAGGGAATATTTTTCTTGCCTTCTTTTGAGTCTTAAGGAAAACAATAAATTTGAGATTCTCTGAAATAATTTGTTTGATTTGGTTAATGGCAGCCGTGCACCTTATCATAAACCTAGTAGAACCAGGGTCACCTTGCCTCCCTGCTCTTCCACGAAGCTGCTTGCCACATATCCAATACAGAAACATGTGAATCCCTACATTTCCACAGTACAAGAACAGAATGCCATGTTATGCAGCTACTACAGAATGAACACAACCTGAAGTTTAGGAACCAAACCTGGTTATCAATGCGGCGAGATTCATGCAGTGTGGTACCGAGAACATGGAGTCCACCAAGTTGCTTTACCTCATCACCTTCTTTGCGACAATAAACTTGGCAATCCCTTAAAATCGACAGGTATGCAACTGCTATTGCAGGACCCAAAACAATAGTTTCTGCCCCTTGGCATCCTGCAAGCTTCTCTAGCTCCTGCTCAGTTATTGTGGTTGCAAGTTCCAGAAAGGATGCCAGCTTCCCCTTTGCTTGAACATAGCTCCAATTCTCACCCCCTTCTCCGATAACATATTTTGCTGATTATCAGACAAATATTAAGAAGAATGCACGATTAAAAACAATTGAAATTGTGAATATTTGATTTATCGAAATGTGTTACGTCTCCAAAAGGGATGAGAAAGCATCAGACAACTAGTCTCATGAATTGGTAAATACATTTGATATTGCACATATATTTGAAATTGCACCTATCACAGCAGCCTTTCCCAGCTTGGCTAGGGATGTTGGACTCAATGTGATCCTCGAAAAACCCTGTAAAAGATGCGCAAAGTCTTTAGCTGTCAAATGAGAAGTTTGTACAAACAAACTTACCTAAAAGAACGGCAAATTTCCAGTCGCATCACACCCAGTTCAAAGGAGAGTTTCCATTTGTGTCAACATTGGGAGTTTCCTGTGTCAAAAGACCCAGCAGCCTTTCTTCCACCAACTCTTTTGCGAGCATCTACACATACATTCTAAGTTGTCAAAACCATAGATACTGTAAAACGGATAGTAAACCCACTTTGTCTCAAAGATGAATATAGAATAGAATACTTCTGGGTTTCCACCAAGTATTATATCAGTCCCTCTGCCAGCCATGTTCGTGGAAATAGTAATCGCCCGTTTTCGGCCAGCCTGTGCAACGATTTCAGCCTCCCTTGCTGCATACTATTGAAATCACTAGTAAAATGAGCAACTCTTTTTGAATATATGTCATGTTGGACAATCTAGACAGTGATCAAAATATCATAAAACCTACCCAGGATGGCTAGTATTTATACTGATTCTATATGAGTCTTCTCTATAGGGGCAATTATGGCCAGTTAAAAAGACATGATAATTAATTACTCTTACCTTTGGCCGAGCATTCAGTACATTGTGTGGAATTCCACTCTCCTGCAACAGTTCTGACAGTATTTCTGACTGTTCAACACTGCAACATATGCATTAAAGGATTTAAAGACCAAGACAAATAGACCTCCGCCCCATGATTGTCCCTTCATAAGCCATATAGAAGTATTAAAGCATTGACCTTCTAGAGTATGCCATTCTCATGGAGTAGAATGATAATTAAAACTCAACAAAAAACCTTTGATGTATAATTGCCAATTCATCCTCAAGAAGCATAGATTGGATCAACAATTCTCTTCCATGGACCAGAACAAGTATAGGAATTTCTATAGCTAACAAATAGCAAACAAAGTCTATTACAAACAAATAGCAAACAAAACAATCTTTTGAAGTCTTCCAAAGGCTGTTTTGAGGGGTGGCATTATCATCGCAACAGATCATGCTGAGAAACCATCTAATGCTCAAAAGACTGCAAAGAGAACTTCCTAAAGCAAACACATCGGCAGCTTCCCTCACTTGTTCCAGAAACTAGAGCAATTAATACATACATACATACATGTATGTGTGCATGCATGCATGCGTGCATGTGTAAAATCTCTTTATGAGGGTGTCACCATAAGGTACTTGCATTGGCATCCTAGGATTCGGAGTTGATTGATGCAGGCAATCATGAAAAAAGCCTTCCATTCTTCCACGACACCGTTAGCAACGCTGAGAGGAGTTTCAGATTTCTGCAGATTTGCAGAAATTAAAGTCTCGCAGGAGGGATTGCTGTAAATCAGTGGAGGTCCAGTTTTGGGGACATTCTTCATGCCCGTGTTATCTATCTACGAAGACAGGCCATGGTTGTCTGGAAGGGATTGCGGGACATTTGCTCCCTCCCTTTCGTCATCACCGGGGGCTCAGTGGCTTGACTCTCTTTGTGGGGGCCTAAAGTATTCTATGAGATACATAGCTCCTCGTGCGATTTTTCGGTTCAATGTCATTTGATTGAATTGTGTTCTTTAAATGATTTTCCCTCCTCTCCTTACACTAATGAAACATACAGGAAGAAACCCTTTAGGGTTAAGCTGGCAGCCCACCTCCCAGCCGTAGGCTCAGGACCTCGACCCACCTCGAGCCTAAGACCTAGACCACCACAAGAGCTTGGTAGCATTAGGGTCAGATCATGTGTCCCATACCACATGACCCTTTACCCCAACTACCAGTCCTAGCCAATAGGTCTACATCTAGAGCCTCCAAGTCCTCATACCCCGAATATTGAGCACCTAGCTCATATTTAGAGGCCTAGCACTGGCTATCTTTAGCAATTTAGCCCTAACATTAGACTTCATGCATAAAGTAGCTTACCTTTACTTAAAGATGCTTTTCCTAGTTCGCTTTGTTGATCCTGGAATAACCATACCTTTCTTAGACTAGCCCAATCCACGAGGTCTAAACCTCATCCATGCTAGCTTTAGTCTTCAACCCTAAGTTAATCCAAACCCTGGATTAGACTATGTCCTAACACTAGATCTGATCCAAGATCATACGTTACCCTAGCCTCACACTAGAAAATCCAATTTTGGTTAAACCAAGGTTAGTCCAATTATGGAAATAACATTTTCCCCCCTTAAAAACAGATTTGTGCAGGCATAAATCACAGTAGGAAAACTAATCAATGATTCTCATACTATACTTCTTGTCCAAGATGAAATTCCAAGAGTAGTATCTGTAAAGAACTTGGAATCTATAGAATTACCGCACAATGTAAATTGAGAAGGATTTCGTTACAATCCTTTGAGTAGACTCAAAAATTGATTATGCCTTCACATATCGATTCCCATCTGAGGGTTGAGTAGGCAATATTCAACATTCTATTGAATATCTTGATTTTCATCTTGGAATATGAACAGTCTTTTGTCAAACTTTTGTCAAACAATACAAGTTTGTAATCTTTAAATGTCAAGCCATAGTTCACCAAACCATACTTCCCTTTAGGAATTGCATTTATTGTAGTATCTATAGAGTAGTATCTTTCAAAAAACCCTAAGAAACCATATGAATACCCATAGAGAAGTATCAGTCTAATATGCATGGCAAATTTAGAAACCTATTACTACTGTCTTATTATCTTTCTTAATAGAAAGTTAAATAAACCAATAGTGACAACTTTATGAAATCTCCTGCATATTTAGTAGCCACTCGTCACACTACCCAAATCCCGTCAGGTAAGTCTTTTACTAGACTTCTTGTCAAAAGGTAAACCATGATACTATAAAACATAAGTATCAAAAGTTCTCAAAGAAAACTTGCATTGGCTTCAGCAAAGTGATCCTAGTCCAAAATAACTCTAAAGAACCTTTGTTCTTTAACCAAACACCAATACATCTAGACCATATACCAATAAATGAAATTTAAGGGCCCATTGGTATTGATTTTGAATTTCTACCACTTAGGGATTATGATGCATCCATCAATAGTATGCAAAGTGTCCCATACCACATAGTGTCCCATACCATGACAGATCACAGCCGGTCTATATGGATCATCATAAACATAAACCTTCGTAGAATCCAACTTAAAAATCAAGATCCAAATCAAATCCATCTTGCTAGGTTCTAGAAAATCATTCCAGACTTTCTCTCCTCCGCCCTTTAAAATAATAATAGGCTGCCTAGACCTATACAAAACCAAAACACTTTGGCCTTGAGGGAGAGGTATGGGTGGAAATCGGTCAAGTACACAACTTGAATCTCACTGTCCATCTTGACATGAGACTCACTTGATGCCTATTACTGACATGACTATCGTGTTCAAGTTTACCTCCTTAATGATAACCTGAGGATCTCAATGGATCCTTTCAGAGAGAAACTCGTCCTCAATCTCAATTAAACTATGGTCCCACATAGTAGTATGATTGCTTGCATGAGCTTCCTATGTTACGCTCTAGCCGAGGTAGCATGACCTCGGAAGAATCAGTCGACATTTCCCTTAAAGGATCTATGTTTGTAATTATTTGTTTGCACTTCATGTAAAAGATCGAGAGGGAATTAATGTCAAGGTCCTAGGTGAGGGTTGATAGCACCAGACTAGGTGGATCTAAGGCTAAGGGCCTAATGCAAGGAATGTGCCTAGGGGCAAAGGATTTTAATGCATCCCAAGAGAGGGGTGAAATGTTGCATTAGGAAGGCCCTGTGATGATGACATGTGGCATCTAGATCCATCTAGGGAGATGGGGCTTGTTGAAGCTAGAGAGAGAAGAGAAGTTGTGATTTTCACGTATGTTTTTGATTCGTAATTCTCTGTCAGCTCGAATGCTTCAGCAAGGTTGGCTGGGAGGAAAGTAACGGTGTTGCTCCCGTGATCTGCCGTAGGAATAGTTTTAGTGTTTTACATTTGGTATCAGAGCCCAAGGCTAGGAGTTAGAGAGGGGACGGATTTCGAGCGGTGGTCATTCCGCACTGCCTCCAGGAGGTTGTTAGGTGAGAAAGACGGTCTGGGTGACGGAAAGTCCATGCGGGGATCGGTGATAGCAGACAGCAGGCGTGGAGCGTAGGTGGCGACTCGACTACTTGTGACCTGCGATGGACGGACGGGATCGATGTGGTCTACGACGGAACCAGTGATCGTGGTCTACGACGGAACCAGCGATGGTTGACGGGAGGCCTTCGCTGATTCGGGGATGAGCGACGCAGGATTACGGAGGTTACGAGGAGCCTGTGAAAATACGCTTTTAGCTTTGCTTGAGCATCGCTCCAGTCACAGCTTCCAAGCTGGCTGCGTGGCGTTGGAGATCTTTGAGCGTATGTGCGCTAGGGAAGTAGGTCAAAGCTTATTGCGGGCCAACCAGACTTGTCGCAGGAGCGTAGGGGCTTGAACAATGTGGAGCTGAGATCAGAGAACGTAGAGATACGTATCGAAGGATTCCAAGGTGCAGCATGGCGTGACGCAGGATGGAGCACTATTCGACAAGCAGCTAGCCACGTATCCAGAACTTGGACAACGAAGGTGAAGCAGAAGATGATCCGAGAAGGCTGTGACGAAATCGTTGATGACCAAGGAGCTCTCCTTGACCTCCATCATTTCCGTGTTTTTTTCTGGATTTAGTCGGTTGATGCTCTGCTTTCATAAACAGGATCTCGTAAAGAATTAGTCTGCGTGAAGCTTTGATGCTATAGAAGGGACAGATTATGCCTATGTGCTACAGTCTGAGTTAGTTTGCAGGAGCTTCCCTAGGATAGGAAAAAGCGTTGTTTGAGATATATGCATGTGTCAAATGCCTAGTCAGTGTGAATCTGGGATTGCAGAAATTCCCTAGTATAGGAAATTGTGTAAGAGTGCAAGTAGACTGAATTGTGTCAGCTTGTAAATACAGTTTTCTAGCGGTGTTTAAAAAAAAAACAAAAAACAAAACAAAACAAAACACCCATTGGACTGAATGGAAGCAGAAGAAGGGGCTTCCAGGAGGGACCCTGGTGAGTCAAGAGTCCGGCTGACCCAGCAGGTGTCGCGCCCAGTAGCTCACACTTTATCTGACAAAATTGCATTGCTTGAGGATGCCTTGCAACAGTTATTAGCGCAGCAGTTGCAGGCCAATGCAGGGCAGTCTGAACTTAGGAGAGCGATACACAGTATGTCTGCCAGACCTTCTCGAGAGGAGAAGGGAAAGGCTCCAATGGAACCGGAGTCTAGTGTCCATACGGTCGAGCCTAGGAAGGCTAAAGTGCCAAATACTGCCAATTACAGGCCAGAAAAGTATTCTGGTCGGATGAACGACCGTAGTTCCGATGTCATTGAGACCTGGTTACACAAATGGGACGAGGCGTTCGCCATTTGTGAAATCAGAAATGACATCAAGAAGATCCGTGAGGCCACCCACATGTTTAGTGAGGCAGCGGATCGGTGGTGGATTAAACAACAAAAAGATGGTATAGCATCCACTACCTGGGAGGGGTTTAAAAGAGAGTTCACGAAATACTTCTTACCTCCTGACGAAGCATCCCGAGCTTGGGATCAATATAGAAACCTTCGTCAGAGAAATTTATCGATGGCAGAATACACTGATAAGTTTCGAGAGAGTGTAATGAAGGTTGATGAATCCCTGCCTCAATCAATCCAAGTGAAAGATTTCATATTTGGATTGAATGATTGAATAAAGATGGAAGTTCGGGCTAAGTACGCGAACACGTTAGATGATGCAATAGCTATAGCCCTGAACTATGAAGATGCCAAGGGCAGCAGGCCAAGTGGGTTTGCACAGGTCGGAACCCAGTATGGGTATCCGAAGAAATCTGGGTTTAAGAAGAAATGGATTAGTAGAGGGAGTGGTTCTCAGCCGAGTGGTCAAGCCAAGAAGGCGAAACCAGCTGAAACTCCTAAATCAAGTACCACCATTGGAGTGAAAAGGAAAGTAACCCCAATGGCAGCCCGGGCTTGGTCTAAGTCTCCCTTAAACCCAGAACAAAGGGAAAAAGCGAGGAGAGAAGGCTTATGTTTTGGTTGCCTTCAGCCTCATCAGTGGAAGGATTGTCCACGTAACAAAGATCGTCGAATGGCTGAGATGGTGATCTCAGAATGCGACGTGGAGATGGAAGGAAGTCCCAGAGCGGAAGAGATGCAGATTCAGCTAGCGGGATCTTCTCAGAGGTTAGTATCTTGTTTGTTATGTGTGTCTGTTGCTAAGCTAGTAACGAGTGCACCTGATAACATCCTATCTAAGCCCGCAGCAACGGGGTATACAGCCTTTAATGATACGAAGTTAATTAAAATCAAAGGGCAAGTAGCCAATCATGATGTCATTGTGTTGTTTGACTGGGCGTCAACTCACAATGTGATTAACTCCAAACTCGTGAAGAGGCTGAAATTAAAGACTAACCCATCTGACTATGCGTATACAGTCAGGATGGCAGATGGAAGTTCAACTGAAGTATGGAACCAAAGGGTTACCCAGTTGGAGCTTCGTATTCAGGACTATGCTGAGAAGCTTGATTTTGAAATGACTAAGCTTGCTCATGCAGATATAGCCCTGGGTATGGCATGGCATTCTAGGAAGAATCCAGCCATTGATTGGAAAAAGCACGTATATCAATTCAAGACGAATGATGTGCTTTACGTCTTGCGAGGTGAAAAGATGTACCTCAGGGACCGTTGGTTTCCGTGATGGAAATCCGAAAAGCTCAAGAAGAGTTTTTATTCCTTTGTACGGCATTGGTAGAGCCGGTTGATGATTCGTCGGCTAGCACTGATGTTGCGCAAAGTGGTGAGATGGCCAAGCTGGCTTATCTTATAACAGAGGAGTTCTCTGAATGTTTTAGGAATGAACTACCTTATGGGTTACCTCCAGAGCGGAATGTTCAACATAAGATTGAACTGATCCCGGGGGCAGAACCTGTAAATAGACCTCCCTATAGAATGAGTTTTATTGAAGAGGCGGAGGTGCGTAGACAACTGGAAGAATACCTCAAGTTGGGGCAGATTCAACCAAGTTTCTCACCTTTTGCTTCGCCAGTGATATTAAAGAAGAAAAAGCATGATACGTTTCGCCTCTGTATAGATTACAGAGCATTAAATAATATCACTGTTAAGCACAGGTATCCGATGGCTCGGATTGATGATTTGCTAGATGCATTACATGGAGCCGTGATTTTCAGTAAGATAGATCTTAAGTGTGGCTACCATCAGATCCGGATTAGAGCCGAGGATGTGCATAAAACCGCTTTCAGAAGCAGGTTTGGTCATTATGAGTTCTTGGTGATGCCCTTTGGACTTACCAATGCTCCTACTACATTCGTCATGCTTATGAACGATTTACTACGTCCGTATATCGGAAAGTTTGTAGTACATTTTATTGACGATATTTTAGTATTCATTAAAAGTATTACTGAGCATCGTGAACACTTAAGAATAGTGTTCAATACTTTGAGGAAAGCCAGTCTTTATGTAAATAAAAAGAAAACTATACTGTGTATGGTTAGGCTTGAATATTTAGGATTCATAATTACTCCAGAGAAGGTAGAAATGGATCCACAGAAAGTGGCTGCAATACTGACTTGGCCAATCCCTCAGAGTCTGACCGCGTTGCGATCATTCTTGGGATTTGTCCAATTTTATAGAAGGCATATCAAAGGATATTCCCAAATAGTATTGCCATTGACTGATCTGACCTCAGATAAAGTACCTTTTATATGGGGACAGAATCAACAAGAAAGTTTTAACACCATAAAACAAGCTGTGGTCACAGGACCGGTGTTAAAAATAGTTGATCCCCAGAAACCGTTGTTCCTGGAAACCGATGCAAGTGGCATTGCGGTAGGAGCAGTCCTCCTTCAAGAGGGAAAGCCAGTAGTCTTTGAAAGCAAGAAGCTTTCTCCCTCTCAAAGGAATTGGCCAACTCATGAATTGGAGTTGTATGTTGTTACCCATGCTTTGAAAACATAGAGGCATTATTTGTATGGTTCAGAGTTTTATGTGGATGTGGATCATGATACTCTGAAACATTTTTGTAAACAGCCTGACTTGAGGGGCCGCCAAGCTAGGTGGGCAGAGCTCATGCAGGAGTTTAATTTAACCATTCGGTACCGAAGAGGAAAAGACAATAAGGTTGCTGATGCGTTGTCTCGCATTATGCACAACTTGAGTTTCACGGTATTAGAGAGTGCTCTAATGGCCGAGATCAGAGAAACTCAAAAGGTGGACGAGTTTGTCCAGAGCTTCTGGCCTAAGGCTCATGTGTTAAAACCCGGGGAAAATGAAAAGGATGACCTGGCATCCAGAAAAGGCCAAACATATGCAAGATATACCATAAGGGATGGTATGCTGAAAAGAAATGGCAAGGTTGTAGTACCTAGTCAGAATGATCTCAGGCAGAGAGTCATTCGACAGTGCCATGATAGCCCGTGTGCGGGACATCCAAGGGTCAAGAAGACATATGATCTCGTAGAGCGAGATTTCTTTTGGCCAAAGATGAAAAAGCATATTCATGAATATGTGACACGGTGTTTCTCGTGTCAGGTAAGTAAGGCCGAGCGGGTGAAGCCACCCGGACTTTTACAGCCCTTGGAAGTATCACTAAGTAAGTGGGAGAGCATTTCCATGGACTTTATTATAGGGCTGCCTACGACACAAGGAGGATATGATTCTATCCTTGTGGTGGTTGATCGTCTAACCAAGATGGCTCACTTCATTCCGACTAGAGAGTCTGTTAGTGCCCCGTAAGTGGCGGATTTGTTCATTAGACATATATTTCGTCTGCATGGATTGCCTAGATCCATAGTGTCAGACAAAGATGTCAGATTTACCGGTCATTTTTGGACAGCGGTATTTGAGACACTAAGGACTGAGTTGGGAATGAGTAGTGGGGATCATCCTGAGACGGATGGTCAGATGGAGAGAGTCAACCAGACTTTAGAGGATATGCTGAGGGCATATGTGTCATTGAGGCAACATACATGGGACAAGTGGTTGCCATTGTTGGAGTTTGCCTACAATGATAGAAAACATTCCTCTACAGGGTTCAATCCGTTTGAGCTGAACTATGGTTATAGACCAGCAAATCCAACTATAGTTGGAGTACCTCAGAAAGTGCCTAGTGTTGCGAACTTTGTGGTTCAGATGCGGGAGATGCTAGCACTTGCGAGAGCTAATATCCGCCAGGCTATGGATAGAGCCAAGGTGTATGCGGATGAAAACCGGTCTATAAGAGTATTTAAGGAAGGAGAAAAAGTTTTTCTCAGAGTTCCTTCGCACTCGAAGTCGTCGACTTCAGGAGAGTGTGCTAAGTTATCACCTCGATACTGTGGGCCGTGGTTAATTCTAAAGAGAATAGGCAAGGTAGCCTATAAATTAGAATTGCCACAGGGGTGTAAGGTCCACCCGGTTTTTCATGTTTCGCGCTTAAAGAAATTTTTACATACAGGTGACTCACTAATCGAAGGTGTGGTTTTGTTTCAGGAGATAGAGGATAATGCAAGGCGCAAACCAACAAGAATCCTGGACCGAGGAACAATGCAAATACGAAATCGGAAGATACCCATGGTGTTGGTTGCATGGCATGGTCAGCCTGTATCCGAAGCTACCTGGGAATCCGTATACCAGTTGCGGAGAGTGTTCCCAGACTTTATCATCGAGGACGCTGATGTCTGAAGAGAGAAGGAATGTTACGCTCTAGCCGAGGTAGCATGACCTCGGAAGAATCAGTCGACTTTCCCTTAAAGGATCTATGTTTGTAATTATTTGTTTGCGCTTCATGTAAAAGATCGGGAGGGAATTAATGTCAAGGTCCTAGGTGAGGGTTGATAGCACCAGACTAGGTGGATCTAAGGCTAAGGGCCTAATGCAAGGAATGTGCCTAGGGGCAAAGGATTTTAATGCATCCCAAGAGAGGGGTGAAATGTTGCATTAGGAAGGCCCTGTGATGATGACATGTGGCATCTAGATCCATCTAGGGAGATGGGGCTTGTTGAAGCTAGAGAGAGAAGAGAAGTTGTGATTTTCACGTATGTTTTTGATTCGTAATTCTCTGTCAGCTCGAATGCTTCAGCAAGGTTGGCTGGGAGGAAAGTAACGGTGCTGCTCCCGTGATCTGCAGTAGGAATAGTTTTAGTGTTTTACATCCTACATAATGATAGGAAAGGACACTGCTTTCAAGTGAGGAAGGACTGCAAGGAATAAACTGAGGACCTTCTGCAAAAGAGA
The DNA here is from genome assembly GCF_047967505.1 of Dipteris shenzhenensis. NCBI lineage: Eukaryota > Viridiplantae > Streptophyta > Polypodiopsida > Gleicheniales > Dipteridaceae > Dipteris > Dipteris shenzhenensis. The sequence goes on from NC_141621.1 coordinate 20,661,788, forward strand.
TTCCAACTGATAATTCAATGTTCGTTTAACGCAGAAGCTTTGGCAAACCAGATTTGCTTGGTAGACTCTAGGCTATAACAGCAACAAATCTAGGCAGACCTCTAGCAGCAGCCCTTGGTGAATCAAATTTGAGGTGAGACTGCAGAGAATGCGCAGGCCAGATTGTGACCAGCTATCTGAGAACTACGCAAGTCCTAGACCAATCGAGGCTTTGTGAGAACTGTGTGCAGGAGCGAACTGGCTTTCCAGGATGGAGCAGGAGAAGATTGGAGACGGTTAATACCATGATCAGACGGTAAACAGCCTACGACTGCAAGCGCAGTTCTCCTGCAAGTATTAGCCTGGAATAGGAACTACCGATTGGCCAATAATAGTTCCTCCCCCCTTCATGTATTAGCCAAATATAGCATATGCTTTTGCTTTTTCCGTTAAAGGCTATATGTACTAAACTTAGAATATGAAGCGAAAAGCTAAGGCTATGTTGATTGCACAGAAGCTAAGGCCATTGCATGCTTGTCTGCGCAAAAGCTCAAGCCATGCAGTGCTGTACTTGAATGTGACACTCAAAATTAAAAGTTACATGCACTAGACTTCAACACCATTGCTCACTATCCTGCATACATGAGTTTGAACCATATGCCTGAGAATTAAACATGCAGACCTTAGTCATAGTGCATGTCAACACAAAGTAACTTGAGTCTTTGCATGCAAAGTTGCATGTAACCACCAAACCCCAACACAAATACTTCAATCCCCTAACAATAGTAATGATGCAACTACCCTTTGAAAAATGGGGGATTGACTTTGTGGGCCCCATACATCCAACTACTAAAGGAACACAAGCTCGGTACATAATTATAGCCCTGGTAGACACCACACAGCTCTCATCAGTTCTCTCCACTGCCTCTCCAGCAACATTGGGGTCTTTTGTCACTCGTCTTTTTTCATACCATCAAGAACTTGAAAACTCTTGACCCCTCCACATTGGAGGAGATTTTTTGTACTGAGGATTAGGTCCCATGGGTCATTTTTGGCCCCCCGAGGATGATAATAAATGAAGGTACGGTGAGAAGAGAGAGTGCAGGTACGAAGGAGACGAAGTAGAACAGCCGTCACGTCAAAGTCTTAGATGGATGGAAAAAACACAAGTACTAAGTACTTGTACCTAGACCTAGGACTAAGTGTCCTAGGTGTCACATAGGACTAAGTGTCCTATGTGGCCTAAAAGGCACTAACACTATAAGTACCTACACTTATGCCTACAAGGTACATACCATGGCCTATAGGGCATCACTAGAACCATCAGAAGATGGCCTACAAACCCCCCTCCATGGGATGGGCTGAAGTACTCTGGAAACGTCTCAAAATACCTGGTAGTTTCTGGTCATGGTAGCACATGTTCATCCAAAAGGATATAGCCACCTATGAATGTACAAGGAATGTCAGATCATGTAACAAAGGGAACCAAGTGTAAAGCCTGTCGGAAGACTTCGAACTTGGGACGAGGAAGTGCCTTTGTAAACATACCTGCGATGTTGTCCTCTGTGGGAAGATAGGACAACTCTATGTCTCCTGTTGACAACGCTCCCGAACATAATGATAGTGAACTTCAATATGCTTGGTACGCGCATGAAACACTGGGTTACGCGCAATGGCCAAAGCACTTTGGCTGTCAGTGTAGACAATAGTGGAGGATGTCTGGCAAATACCAAGATCTGTAAGTAACTGTCGAAGCCAAACACACTCTACTGTAGCGGTGATACTCAGCCTCACAGCTAGACGTGGCAACTGTCGGTTGATTCTTGCTGAGCCAAGAAATACATGAATTGCCAAGCAAAAAACAATTGCCAGTATGTGACACTCTGGAGTCGGAACATCCTTCCCAGTCACTATCCGTGTAAGCATGCATGGTAAGTGAACCCTGATCACCATAGAAGAGGGAAATCCTGAGTGCCTCTGAGATATCTGAAGACTCTCTTCACTGCCTGCCAATGCTGTGAATTGGGCATGTGCATGAATCTGCTGAGCTGAGATACTGCATACTGCAAGTCAGGTCTGGTGTGACATAAATAAATAAGGCATCCAACAGCCTGCTGATAAAGAGTGATATCACATGGTGGGCTCCCATCATGAGCTGAGAATTTGAAGCCAGGGTCCACTAGAGTAGAGATTGGCTTGCAATCCTCAAACTGAAAACGATCAAGGAGCTGTCCAATATACTTGGACTGAGACATCATGATACCCCCCTCAACATTAGCAAACTGAATGCCCAAATAATAATGGAGCCGTCCCATGTCGGACATGTCAAAAATCTGCTGCAAATCAGCCTTGAAAGCTGCAATTTGCTGAGTATCTGGGCCCATGATGAGCATATCATCCACATATAAAATCAGCACTAAAAAATCAGATCCACTCCCACGGACATAAAGAGTGGGTTCTGTGGGACTATTCTGAAAACCAAGGGATAGTAAGTGTGCATTAATTTTGGCATACCATGCCCTGGGTGCCTGCTTCAAACCATAAAGGGCTTTTCTAAGCTGGCATACCTTATTTTCAGAATTAACAACCTCAAAGCCAGGAGGTTGTGTGACATAGACTTCTTCCTGCAGATCCCCATGAAGAAAAGCGGTCTTGATGTCAAGTTGGTGCACTTGCCAATGATGATGGGCTGCAATGGTAATGACACATCAAATGGTAGTAATCCTGGATGTGGGAGCAAATGTCTCCTCAAAGTAAATGCCTTGTTGTTGGGCATACCCTTTTGCAACAAGACGGGCTTTGTATCGATCTATGCTGCCATCAGATTTCCTTTTTAATTTGTAGACCCACCGCGTTCCAATGGCATGCTTGCCAGGTGGGAGATCTACTAATTCCCATGTGTCATTTTTGGCAATAGATTGTAACTCAGCTTTCATTGCATCCATCCACTCTTTGCTGTCAAAAGCATCTTTATGGCACAAAGGCTCTTCATTGCAAGCTGTAGCAAGGAGTGCAAACTCAAGAAAGTGACCATGCTATCTATTCCCTGATCTTGTCCGGGCAGCAAAAGGCTGATCTTGTTTGCTGTCCCTCAATGTATCAAGAAGCCATCCGGGAACTTGCCTGTTCTGTCTATTGACAGCTCTTTCTTCAATGACTACATCATGAGTAGTGGGATCATTTTGGGCCGGAAGAGAAACCTGCAAATCAGCATGAGGTTGAGGCTGATTATTGCTTAGTGGAGGGCCTGCACGAGGCTCATGTTGCTGCTCAAAATCCTCTTCTGATGATGGCAAAGGTAACCAAGATTCAAAAGCATCAAACATGTCAGCATCTGACTTTGCTTTGCAGTCCACAAGAGGAGAAGCTGAATGTTCAGCAAAGATCACATCTCTATTGACAATAATCTTCCCAGTATTTGGTTGATATAACCTATACCCTCTGCTCTCCTGGCTGTAACCAATGAATATGCATTTGATTGCCTTGTCATCAAGCTTATGTCTCAGCTGAGATGGTACATGAACATATGCAAGAGACCCAAAAACTTTCATGTGTGAAAGTGAAGTCTTACTGCCTTTCCATGCTTCATAAGGTGTAATAGTCTTCAATGCCCGTGTAGGTGATCTATTCAGCACATAGTTGGCACACATTACTACATCAAGCCAAAATCTATTGGGCAAAGACTTGGCCTTAAGCATGCATCTGGCCATCTCCATTGTGGACCTGTTTTTCCTTTCAGAAACAGGATTCTGTTGAGGAGTGTAAGGAGTAGTGCATGAGTGAATAATGCCCCCTGAGGATAGAAATGCATCAAACTCCTTTGACATATACTCACTCCCCCTATCTGTGTTGAGGGTGACAAGCTTGCTTCCTGATTCATTCTCAACCATATTCAACCATCTCTGAAAGCATAAGAAAACTTCAGATTTTGCCTTTAAAGGATATACCCAGCAATATCTTGTGAAATCATCAATGAGAGTCATGAAATACTTATACCCCCCAATGGCATTTGTCCTCATTGGGCCACAGAATATGCCAAATACACAAAGCAGGATATTTTATTATTGCAGGTTGACATTGCCAAGGCTTTTGATGCAATCCAATTCACAGACTATGCATGCACTGGGTTTGGTCACAAATTACAGCATGTTATTTACTGGCTCTACAGTGACAGTAAAGCTGCCTGCATACTATCTAGGGATATTTCTGAAGCCTGGACTCTTCGTTGTTCAGTTCGTCAGGGCTGTCCACTTATTGCGCTTCTATATGCTATTGCCACCCATCCCATGCTTCAATATATGGATCATCTGGTGGCGATTGACATGTTGCATGGTTTAGGGATTCCTGGAAGCAGCACTATGATTGCTCACGCTTATGCTGATGATTCTTTTTTCGGTCCTCAAAATACTGAGTAGGATCTATCCTCCCTAATGCATGCATTATCATTATATGGTCTGGCTGTTGGTCTTCATGTAAATTTTCAAAAATCCAAGTTACTGCCTTTGCATTCCAAAGAATGGCATTCAATCTTATGGCCGGGGGAAATTGTCCAATCTACTCAGCTGGTTCATCACCTTGGTTATCCTTTAGGTTGGACAATTACTCGTCGCCAACAGTCTTATTGGGTACTTGCCAAGCTAAAGAAAAAGCCTGAATACTGGAAGTTTATCGACTGGGCCTTTGCATCTACTTGGCCTTTGCATCTACTTGGCATGTGCATGTCAGGCTATGGATTGTTCAATCCATTTTCATGGCATACATACAATTTTACTTGCCCTTTGATTATGTTCAGCAAGGGAGATCTTACATCTTTCATGTCTATGGTTATGGAAACCTTCTAGCGCTCTAAACATGGCAAGATGTAATGAAGGCCAAGATCAGGTCAAGTTAGTAAGGGTCAGGCCTAATTTGGGTAGGGGATTTTTAGGCCTAGAGGGGGCAAAAAGGACATCTAGTAGAGGGAGACTATATAAGTCCACCTCCACACTTTTGTACTCACCTTTTGATGTGACATCTAATCCTATCTACTCTACCTCCTCCTTCCTGCTGCCTACGCTCTCTTTCTCTCTCTCACACATTCTCTCTCTCCTACCCCCTTCTCCTCCCTTCTTCCTTTATCTCTCTCCCCCTTCTGCTAGTCTATCCCCCCTTTCTCTAAATCTGCCCCTACCCCTTTTCTACATTGGTCTCAGAGCTCCGACCCTAGACCTTTGTCTTCCCTTTCACCTTTCATTCCACATTGAAGCAACACACCTTTCATTCCGCATTGAAGCAACACGCAGCACCAACGCCAGGCACAGCCATGGACGAATCAGCTTGAAAGGTTGTAAGCTATCAAGATTGGTTTGGTGAGCCTGACGACCTATGTCAACGACAACCAAGCCTTAGCACCGACTTGCTATCCATTCGTAGAGCAATTGATGACCATCTCGAATCCTGCATCAAATTTTATCGCACCGGCGTCAGCTCCAAAAATCAGCGTCAGCCCTGGTCGTGAAATTCTGAAAAGGGTAGCCTCTACTAGTCTGCCCACTCCTGCATCTACCCGACCAGCTCCCTTTTGTCCACCAAACCATTACCCGCACCTGTTGTCAACCCGTCAAACTGCCCCACCACCGTCATGATCGTCAGCCGTGGTATCTCCATCAGCCGGCACCCATCCATCCTCTCTGCCCGTTACCGTCACTCCATCCTATCTGCCCGTGCGCGCTATCTTTGTGCCAGTCTGTGCCCGTGTGCCGCCTACCTACAAACCTTAGCCTCTAGCGTTGCATGCAAACTATAGTGGGTTAGAGGGTTTGGTTAGTTGGTTAGGTTTAGGTTTGGGTAGGCCTAGGTTAGGTTAGTACTAACTAGGGTTACAAGGAGGGTTAGGTTAGACTAAGCCAGTGTCTAAACTGTCTTACCAGTCCTTAGGTTAGGAGTCTCAAGTGTCCTAGGTGACTTAGGGAACCTCCCCCCCCCCAAAAAAAAAAAAAAAAAGGCAAAAACTCTGAATTCCAGCCTCTTTTAGGGGCTTTCCACAGCCCTATTTGGGTTCATTTGGACCCTGTTTTTTAAGGTTCTTCGACAACCCCTCTTCCGAGCCTCTCCATCACATTTCGAGATTGGAGACAGGCAGGAATCGAGCACATGTGCATGCATTTGGCGCAGTGGGACAGAAACAAAGCTTGGTCACACACTGCGGGACAGACACATGCCTTTGGAGGGAACATGGGGCAACGTGCCTCAACTTTTGGGCAGCTTATGCAGGGCTTTGAGCAGTATGCACGAAGCTTAGGGCAGCTTCAACAAGAGGAAGATTCACAGCCCAAGGGAATCCTTTTGATCACCATCCATCATCTGTTGTACCCCATTACATTGGATGTGTTGCATCAAGTATTTTCACCTTTTGGGCTTATTGAGAAGATTGTTATGCATCAAGTTTCAGATGGGCTCCAAGCTGAAATGCATTTTGCCTCACAGGCTAGTGCACTGCAAGCACGAAGCACCTTGAATGGCCATGGTGGTTGTACCTTACATATTCAGCTGTTAGATTTGGTAGTGATGTCCTATGCTAAATGTCACGATACAAATGACATAGAGCAGCCAGTTGTTGGAGCTATGATGCCCAGGGGAGTGATGCCAAAGGCTATGCAAGCCTATAAAAGTAGACACCCAACATCTGGGGAGAATGCAGTCAGGCCAATGTTTGTAATGCAGTCCAGCCATGTTATGCCACTCCTTGGCTTACAGCCAAACGATGCTTTAGAGCCATGGATGATGCCTATAAAATGCAGGACAAAATTGTGATGGTTGTCAAGTGATTCCAGCCACAAATACTAAAGGATGTTGTCAGGACAAGTGTCAGAAGGTCAGAGAGGATGTGCACATTGCAATGCAATCAATGGGAAAGCAACCCATGCTTCCTCCTATGCAGCAAAAAGATGGGGATGGGACGGATATTGATCCACTCAAATTGATTGTGTGTCCTTTCCGGATCTCAATACAACTATACACTTGCGGTAGTCAAGATGGATACAGACCGAAGCTCTGATACCGATGTAACATGCAACGGTAATCTGATCCTGTGTAATTCACATCAAGACGTTCTTTAAACCTTTAGCGAGGAATTCGCGTAATCCACCATACAGAAAGGAGATGAGGGTAGAGAGAGAGTCGAGTCGACAACCAATTAGGTCCCAGTACCCACTGAGGGCCCCCTCCCCCAATTAGGGGAGAATTTGCTTTATACTTGGAGAACTGAGAAATAAAAAGAGCACTCTTCGAGAGAGCACGGAAACACGCTTCTGAAGAGCTCAGTGTGCACACGTATAGCAAACCCAAAGACCTGAGAGGCAACACCGACCAATACCGAGACCTTGATGCTGTCCACACTGACGATGTAGGACGCTTCTGCAACGCAAGGGAGAGGCTTGTGTTGGCCACCGAAATGCAGGGTTACTGCATGAGTGAGAGATTGAAAGCTAGGAGTGATAGATTCTAAAAGAGAGCTGAGAGATGGCTTTGAAGCGTGATTTGGCTGTGTACTAGTGAGAGGCATAGCATGATTCACCCTTGAAGACTTTGAAGAGGAGAAAGACTTCCAACAAGATACGCTTCCACCAAATGATCAAGAAGTGATGGCGAACCTTCTAGAGCAGAATCGGGTCCTCCTACCGCAACTCGAAGAACATTCATCCCACCTACAAGAAAGCAGAAGAAGACAGCTGGACCAGACAAAACAACGTCTGGATGAAAAAGAAGCAGAAAAGCCGGTGGACGAAAGAGGAACCACAGATTTCGAAAAATTACTCTTGTTGATGCGTGAGGAACGCAAAAATGAGGAGGCACTGCGATGCGCAGAGCTCGCCCAGGCAGAGAGGCAACAAAAGCTAGACTGAGAGGCAATGCTTCTCCAACGTTAACCGCTATGCAAGCAAGTTTGAGCGCAGCAGCTGTCACCGCCACAACTTCGTCATCGACAAAGGTAGTAACACCACTTACTCGGTCCACTCCAAATTTTGTTAAGTATGATAGTAAGTGTGACCATTCAACAATTTTGCAATTTATTCATCAATTTGTAGCTTATTTTTTGTTAGCGCGGATTCAAGATGAGCAAGATAAAGTCCACCTCGCAGCCCCTCACCTTACGGGTGAGGCGGTGACCTAGTGGCAACATTGAGCTAGTAAGCATACCGACCCAACAACGTTTAAGACAAATTTCGTTTAGGCAACGTTTGTGGCCGACCTCAAAGCCCGTTTTCTCCCACCCCAATATATGCTTAACCTGGAGGATGAGTTTTCTCGTCTCTCCTAGAATGGTCTGCCTATGTTGACACACAGTAACAAGGTCATCATGCTGGCGCAGCAGTTGGGTGTGACAGAGAGCGCAAATTTGAAGCAATTTATTCGAGGATTGGACACCAACATCCATTATACCATTCAGAACTTCGACCCGCCGGATTAGGAGCGGGCGTTGACTCTCGCACAGAATCAAGAGATGATGCTGTACGGGGGGAAACCCCAAGCAGGTCCATAAAAATTCCAAAGCCTTGCAGCAGTCAAACAACACAGCAGGTAAGGATCAGAAGAAGGACAACCAGTTCCAGAAGAAAGACGGCCAAGCTTCTGGTCAAAAGAAGGAGTCCAAGCCCAAGATGACTCCGGACAACTGGCCACAACAACACCAGCTATGAAGATTGCCTCTTGGGATGATCCAATTTTGATAATCACAGACGCTAGCAACGTTGCCATTAGAGCAGTTTTACAACAAGAAGATAGGCATGTGGCATATTACAGTAGAAAGCTTAATGATGCCGAAAAGAACTATTCAGTTTATGATAGAGAGCTCCTCGGTGTCATCCAGGCATTAAAACTAAGCCTTCCCTATACAGACGGACTTTCATGGTTAAAACAAATCACCAAGCTCTTAAGTGGCTTCAGACAATGCCTAGTTCACAATGGAGTGATCGGTAACATGTGGATCTAGATATTCCAGCACTTTTTTGGGAATGATCGAGTACGTTCCCGAAAAAAACAACCCCGTTGCCAATGCTCTCAATCGAAAAGGTTCCATCTAGACCATTGAGCAAGCCACTGTAATCGAAATCAAAGGAAAGGATCTTGATAGCATGAAGGCACAGTACGCGTAGTCAGCAGAGTTTGGCACGCAGCTCCAGTTAGCCACAACGCTTGCTCCAGACCAATACTCATTAGAGGACAGTTGGCTTTTCTATAAGAAAAGATTATGTGTACTCAAAGACAAACGGCAGTTGCTTCTTCATGATGCCCATGACGCCCTTACCGGTGGTCACTGAGGTATCAACGGGACTTTGGAGAAGTTAGAGCGCTATTTCTATTGGCCAAGTGGCGGAAGGACGTATACGGCTATGTTCAGAATTGTCAGATATGCCAAAAGGTCAAGGCTTCCCACAAGAAAGCAATAGGATTACTTATGCCATTGCCAATCCACGACGGTCCTTTTCGGTAGGGATTTCGTGGGGCCACGTCCACCTCCGCACGTACACATAATACTCATGTCTTACTATTGTTTGTCGCTTTAGTAAATATTGTATGCTTATTCCCTGCAAACAAATGGCCAGTGCTAAAGATGTAGCTCATTTGTTTCTGACAAGGACTCCAAGTTTACGTCTCGCTTTGGTGAGCCTCCAAATCCTAGTAACATACTTCGATTGCAAAGTCTTCATTGGAGTTGGGTCTTTCCTTCTCCTTTGGCTCACTTGCAGCCTCGTAATGCATATTTCTTACACCGTTTGGGAGTTTCTACGGTGGCAGATGTTGTGATGATCGGGGTTCTACACTTTCCTTTCAATAGGCCAGGAGACAGTATAGCTTGGGGCTGCATCACATATCTATTTGGTGTATTATTACCACCTTATTGCAGCCAGTTCAGCCTTTCCCTCATCTACTTTCTGATCTCCCTTGCTAGATTGGCGGTTTGATCATTAGACTCCGGGTCACTCCTTTTTTTCGTTTGCAGCAGATCTTTTTGCCAAGATGGCATATCTTTTCTAGCTTCCACACCCTTGGATTCAGGATTATGGCAATCACTTTTGGCATCTAAGTCAGTCCCTTTCTTGACGGAGAACTTCTATTTGGTGCATCTAGAACAGCAAACTCCCTCTTAAGCAAATAGTCTTCTTATGGTGCTGTTTGGTTGGGGCTTTACAAGTGGGATCTTTCTTGGCCTCCTGACTTGCCCCACTTGCTCTCATGCGAGGGAGATGATCTTGCATTTGTTTTGGACCTGTCCTTTTGCACAAGATTTCTTTTCTCAGATTTTTGACAAGGCTTCGCACTCGTTTTCCATCCACTTCCTTTGGGAAGCGGTTTTGGTTGTTTGGAAGATATGTCTCTATCCCCGAGTATAATCTCTTTTTATCTTGGTGTCCATATTGGGCTCTTTGGTCATTGTATCATGCTCGTAGCATTCAATTGTATGAGCGCTCTTCGATGATTGTTTTCCCATATTTTCGAGCTTCTCTACTTTGATCTCTCCACAGGATGCTCATTCCTTTGGAGACCTTCCTCAGACCCAGTTGGAATTCTTTTATCACTGCTTTTAGTTGTGAGTAGTAGCTGTCCCATTTTGAATGTAAATGCTTTCTTAATGCAAATTTCCTTTTACCCAAAAAAAAAAAGTGCGCATGCGTGCATGCACGTGTGTGTGTGTGTGTGTGTGTGGTGTGTGGTGTGTGTAGGAGGTGTGATATGGTTGTGTGTGTGTGTGTATGAGAACGACGGAGAGAGAGTGTAGCCTGCGCCGCCTGCTCCAGCCTGCGCCGCCCGCTCCAACCTGCGCCGCCTGCTCCCCCTGTGCCGCCTTGCTCCAGTTCGCGCTGCCCTGCCCTTGCTCGTGCCACCCTGTTTCCGTTTGCTTACCCTACGCAGCCTGCTCTCTCTTCCTTTTCCTTCCTGTTTTATATCTCCTACCTTTCACTTTCTGGTCTCTTCTTTCTCCCTATGGCTTCAGACGCTGCTACGTTAACTACCTATGTGCGCAAGGAGCGCACACCAGAGGTTAAAAGACGCTGTCCTGATCTCGCTTCAGACGCCAGCATGGATTTAGAGGCCCAATATGTCTTCGACACTCTCAAGGATGACTTCCTTCAATCTCGCCAGGATTGGAGCAAGCCTGTTCCCCAGGTTACCTATAAATTGCAGCTACCATCCTTGGTGCAGCCACTTAAGAAGCTTGCCCACACTGCAGTCATTATCTTTTTTCCGGGAAAGATACCATCTGCCAATGATGTTGCGCAATGGATTCAGTCCATCCTCGGAGGCTCTTTTGTGGAGGGAGTGTACTTTGCCTCTCGTGGGTTTTATGAAGTTCACCTCACCGATGCTTTGCAGAAACAGCGTGTGCTTGAATTTTCTCCTTTGTTTTATGGCCGGCAAATGGTGCATGCTATGCCATGGTCCCCTAACAAGGACTATCAAAGTCTCATTCGGCATCATTGTCCTGTTTGGGTGGAGGTGGTTAATTTCCCAGACTATATGCGAGAGGAACTGCCCGGATTGGCTGCTGCTTTGGGCCAAGTTATCTGCCCTCCTCGCCCTGCTGGGAATCGTAATAGATTCTGTATATTGTGGGACACAGATACCCCTACTCTCCCCTCCATTGCAGTAGAGGTTGAAGGTTTGCCAATGGGGCAAAAGTACTTTGAATTGAAATGGGGAATTTTCGCAGGCGCTTGTTTTTCATGCCATAAGTACGGGCATTTGGCCTCTGAATGCCCTACCGTCTTGCATCCTCCTCCAGCCACTGCCATACCTCCTCCAATGGTTCAGCCAGCTCGCAAGCAAGAGACTATTGGGTCTAAGAATCAGGATAAAAATGCCTCTAAAGCTGGAAAAGTGGCTTCACAAATCCCAGCCATATTCAAAGCCAAGGACAAAGGTAAAGAGAAAGAGAAGGCTCCTGATATTGATGGCTTTTTACAGCCCAAGCGGGTTCTCAGGCAAAGACCCCTTCAATCTCGTCACTGGGATGCATCTACTCCTACTCCAGGCCAAGCCTCTACCTCAGCCACTCCCTCGCCCTTACTCAATTGGGTTGGAGTCCTTAAAAAACATATTCCTGTCTGTGAATCTGAGGAAGGGCTATCTTTTGACCCAGGAAAGGAAGGGCTGCAGCCCATGATGGCAGATGATTAGCACTCTTTGGTTGTACATTCTTGGCCCTTTCCTTGTATATATCCTCATGCCTGATAAACTTCTCTGTGTTACTTTTAATGTACAGGGTCTCTGCAATCCCTCTAAGTGGAGATTAGTGTGGAATTATGTTCTAACCAGGCAGCCAGACATTCTCTGTTTGCAAGAACATAACCAGCATTCTATGGCAGGCCAAGTTGGCCATTTTGGGGGTTATGATATTCACTATGCAGGCACTAAGCTTTTCTCGGGTCTATGCATATTGGTCAGACATGAGCTGCAGCCCCAGCTTGCCTTTAATGACTGTGATGGCAGATGGATGGTGATTCAATGTGATGTCAATGGTGATATTTGGGAATTTGCCTCGGTTTATGCTTCACAAACTTCTGCCTCCAGAGCCTCCATGTGGCATGCTATTGCTTCTTACCCATGGCGATCTTGTGCTCTTCTTGGTGGTGACTTTAATAACTCTCCCATGTCTTCTGACAATACTACTCAAAGATCTCATATGATCCCTTATGAAAAGCAATCATGGGAAGAATTACTCACCACGACACATGCGCAAGATTTATGGACAGCCATGCACACTGGAATTGGGGGCTACACCTACCATCATAATGCCTTTACTAACTACTGGGCTCGCCTAGATAGATGGTATTTACTGCAGGCTCAGCAATATACAGATTTCTGCCTTCATATTGAGATTGATCATTCCCTTGGTCTCTCTGACCATGCTCCTTTATGCCTGCACATTCAGTTTGGTCAGCCCTGGGATGACATGCCCTTGCATTCCATTCGGATGAAACATATCAATAAAGGCTATCTCCAGCATGCACATTTTCAACAATTGATCCGACATGCCCTAATTCCCCTCGCAGCACATATCCATTATGACAGTAATTTTGCATGGCAACGCCTTGTGGACAGGCTTCAGCATGCCATACATGAATATGGGAGTCATTTTATGCTTGATTGGAGAGCTAAAGTTCGGCATGCTAAAGCAGTGGTTCAATCTTTGACTGTACTTTTTCAGATGCAGCCCCTTTCTTCCCAACAAATGGACACTCTCGCTCAGTCAAAAGCTCTTTTGCAAGCTAATGACCGACGTAAATTGGCCAAGTGGCAGGTTCGAGCAAGGATGACTCAATTTTTGGATAAAGGATGCTCCTCTAAATCCTTTTTTCAAGGGTTACATGCTTTCAGGAGAAAGACATCTTGCCTCAGAGTCCGCAAACGGGATGGGGAATGGACTCGGTCTTTCTCAGAGCTTCAACATGAATGCTTTTCTTATTTTCAGAAGCTATTTGCACCCCCTGATACTCCTTCTTTGCAAGAATTACAAGCTCGGGAGATTCTTTTGCATCAGGTGCATCCCATTATCAACCCACAGGAAGCTCTCAAACTGGATATGCCTTTCACTGATAAGGAGCTTGATGATGCCTTGTCTCATCTTAGCCCTGGTAAGGCTCCGGGGTATGATGGTCTCACAGTGGAGTTTTTCTTACACTTTTGGGAGGATCTTAAAGGTGTCATCCTACAAATGATTAATAACTCTTGGCACACAGGAGTACTCCCCTCCTCATGGAAGCATGGCATAGTTAAACTCATTCCCAAGAGGAAATTGTGTGAGCATCTTATGGATTGGAGGCCCATCACATTGATGCCCGTTATTTACAAACTCTTTGCTAAAATGCTAGTGCACCGCCTTCATCAAGTGCTCTATGAGGGCTTGCATCCTTTGCAATATGGTTTCGTCCCTCGGAGGCAGATTCATGATAATATTGGCAATGCTCTCATGGCTATTGAATATGCAAAATATTCTGAACAGGATGTTTTTATTATGCAAGTGGACTTTGCCAAAGCTTTTGACACGGTCAACTGGGACTTTATCTCACAAACAATGGCTAAGATGGGCTTCGGGCCAAAAATGGCTAATGTCATCTACTGTTTATATGCTGGCTCTACAGCCCAATGCATCCTTGGAAATCATCTTTCGCAATCTTGGTCCTTGGGTCGTTCGGTCCGGCAAGGATGTCCACTCAGTGCCCTGTTGTATGCCATTGCCACTCACCCACTTCTCTCATATTTGGATCATCTTACCGCACAAGGTCTTCTCACTGGTCTTCAGATTCCTGGAGCCCCTTCCTTTATTGCTCAGGCCTATGCAGATGATTCTTTTTTTATGCAACATAATTCTCCACAGCAGTTGAAGACTATTATGGACACTCTTTCTTCATATGGCCTGGCTGCTGGCATGAATGTTAATTTCGATAAATCTAGCCTCATACCGTTGCATTCATATGATTGGCATACTCTTCTATGGCCTGGGCACATTATGCAGCCCTGTGATGTGGTCCGCCATCTTGGTTACCCTATTGGCTGGCACATCACTAGGAAACAACAGTTAAAATGGATTTTTGATAAGCTTCATGCCAAACTCCATTATTGGAAGCTCTCCACTTGGCCACTCCATGTTAGGCTCCGGATTGTCCAGTGATTATTATGGCTTATGTTCAGTATTATTTGCCTTTGATGCACTGGACTTCTCAAGACATTTCTGCCTTTATGTCTCATGCCATGGAACTGTTATGGAAAACAAAGTCTTCTGCTAAAGCTCTAAGACTTATGAGGATGACAAAAGTCTGTTCCCCAAGGATGCACGGTGGATTGAATGTGCTGAATATTGCGCACCATGTCTTGGCCAGGAAAATTCCTCTTCTACTCACCTTTTTTCGTCAGAAGCAGCCATGGACTCATATGCTTGCAACCATGTGCACGTCCTTACGTACTACTGCACATGGTGCCTGGCTCACTGATTTTTGGGAGGTTATTTTGGGCAGATTTGTAGGCTCTATCCCGGGTTGCCCCTTTGCTACCTCACTTATTAGCGATTGGCAACAGGTCCTTTCGCATGCTCATTGGGCCCCTTCCGTTTTATCTCATGCCAATTCCCTTCGGCAAGAAAGTATTTATTGGAGTGCTGTTTTTGATCCTCCATTGGCCCTCCAAGAGCCGATTCGGGCATATAATCTCAGCAAATTGGGGATCAGGTGTATAAATGACGTTGTTGATGCTACTGGGCACATGCTTTCCTTCCCTCAAGCCATGGCTTCTTATCCACTAGCCATGCATCACAGGTTTATTTGGGGAAAAATTGCTGAATTACTGCAGCCTTTTCTTCCCATCCCTCCTTTATCTAACAGGGACCGATTACATGATTGGCAGTTACACCCGGTGGGCTCAAATTCTCGTCCTGTTCCTCTTCCTAACCTAACGGTCAGCACGACATACTCTCTCCTCCAGCCGTCACCATGGATTCACTTACATGCTAATTCTCTTTGGCATATGGCAAAATCGCTTGCTTGGTGGCGAAAGAATCTCCGCAATTTATGGAGAAGCAAATTGCCTCTCAAGCAAAAGCTTTTCCTATGGCGTTGTCTTACAGGAACCTTATCCGTGGGGGTCACTCTGGCTCAACGAAGGATTGCATCTGCTTCCTGTCTTCGATGCATGGCCCCTTCTGAAACGGTGTCTCATTTGTTTTGGCTGTGTTCCAGCACTAAGACCTTCTTATGCAAAATTTCCATGTCGCTTCGCCTTCGTTTCCCTAACTCACCTTTTGGGAAACATTTTTGGCTTTTTGGCAGACTTCCTGCAACCCTGGTCCATTACTCCTTATTTTTGAACTGGGTCAGATATTGGGCTTTTTGGACCATCTGGCAGGATCACAACATGCGATATTTTGGGAATCCGTTCTTGCAATCTTATGAATATTTCAGACTCTCCCTACGGCAATCTATCTATGATGCTTGCTATCAAGGAGATCTTCCTCAGTCATGCCTGGAAATAGTTTTTCTTTGCTTTTGATTTCCTGTTGAGGCTCTCTGCTTTTTTGAGACCCTCATGTAAATTTTGCTGATAATATGATCATGCATTTACCAAAAAAAAAGTGTGTGTGTGTGTGTGTGTGTGTTGTGTTGTTGAAGTGTGTGTGTGTGTGTGTGTGTGTGTGTGTGTGTGTGTGTGTGTGTCTGTGTGTCTGTGTGTGTGGTGTGTGTGTGTGAGAGAGAGGAGCTTGGAGGTCGACGGAGCTACTGCTACTGCCCTGCGCGCAATTGCCCTGTGCACGTAAGGAACGCGCGACGGTCGATAGAGCTGCTGCTGCTGCCCGTGGAGAAGAAGAAGCTCCCGTTGCTAAACGCGCGTCTGCCTGCTGCAAGAAGCTCCCACTACTGACCGCGCGTCTGCCTGCTGCCTTCCTGTGCGCATCTGCCCGCGTGCACCTCTGTGCATCTGCCTGCTTCTATCAAACCCGCCCGCTCTCTTCTGCGCCCTTCAGAAGTTTCCCTCAATTACATCGCCCCGTTTCTGCTCGTCCGCTTTAGCCACTGCCGTCTGCCCCTTCTTGCCGTCTGCTCTCCTCCTCGTTGCTGTGTATCGCCCTTTCCACATCTGTGCATAACCCCCGCTGCCCTTCTTTATCCCCGGCTATCTGCTCGTTTCATCAATTCTGCCCTGCCTACCTCCATGGAGGATCATATTAAAAGTTACTCCTGGAAGGACTTGTCCCGGGACCCCAAAAGACAGCAAGTCGAATTGTCTACTGCAGCCTCTGAAGATGCTCACTATGTTTTCGACATGCTCAAGGATGAATTCCACCAGAGCCGGAAGGAGTGGGCCAAACCTCCCCCGGCCCTTAAGTATAAGCTGAAGCTGCCCTCATTGGTTACTCCTCTCCGGAAGTTCTCTCAGCAAGCAGTTATCATTTTCTTCCCTGGGAAGTTACCTTCTGCAAATGATGTGGTTCAGTGGGTTCAGGCTTTTTTGGAGGTTGCTTTGTTGCAGGAGTATATTTTGCTTCTCGAGGTTTCTATGAAGTGCATTTTTTGAATGCCTCATATCGTCAGCAGATATTGGAGATGTCCCCTCTATTCTATGGCAGACAAATGGTGCATGTCATGCCATGGTCGCCAAATAAGGATTATCATGGTCTTATTCGACATCACTGCCCTGTATGGGTTGAGGTAGTGGATTTTCTGGATTATATGAGGGCTGAGTTACCAAGTCTGGCAGCTACTTTGGGGCAAGTTGTATGCCCACCCCGTCCTTCGGGTAATCGAAATCGGTTTTGTGTTCTTTGGGATACAGATCACCCAACCCCTCCTTCCATTGCGGTACAGGTGGAGGATGTTCCCTTGGGTGAAAAATATTTTGATTTGAAATGGGGAGTATTTGCAGGTGCTTGCTTTACTTGTCATAAGTTTGGCCATCTAGCTTCACAGTGTCCTGCAATCCTGCATCAACTCCCACCTATAGCTATTGCTCTAGAAAATACTATCCCTCTAACTCATGGTCCGGGGCCTAAGGCTATGCCTAGCAAATTGGGTGATGTGACATCTAAATCTGTTCTTCCCAAAGAAAGTGTGGTCCAGGTTTCAGCCAAGCAAAAGGATAAGGGAAAGGGCAAAATTTCAGAATCTAATGCCTCTCCCCAAGGTGCCTGGCAGCAACCCAAAAAGGCATTTGTGCTTAAGCCACGACCGTCACAATCTCGGCATTGGGATGCCTCTACTTCCTCCCCTGGTCAGGCCTCTACTCCTGCTGACAGCCTGACTTCTCGACTCTGGGTTGACGTGCTCAAGAAGGGCATTCCTGTATGTGACAATGATGAGGACGATAGAGCTATTGATCCAGGAGGCCAGGTGGACGCCGATGTCATGGTTGAGGCCTGACATCTCACACCTTTACTATGTTTCTCGGTTTGACTATACATATCTTCTATGTCTGCTTCAATTACTTGCATTACATACAATGTCCAAGGTCTTTGCAATGTTAATAAGTGGAGACTTTTCTGGCACTATGTACATAAAATGCACCCCGATGTAATTTCCTTACAGGAACACAATCAACACTTCTTGGTTCGCAGCAAGACCACTTTGCTGGTTATGACATATTTTATGCTGGTACTATGCACTTTTCGGGGGTATGCATGCTGGTGAAACATGATATGCAGCCCACGGTTGCTTACAATGACCCTCAGGGTCGATGGATAGTAATCAGATGCATCTGTCATGCTGATCTTTATGAAATAGCATCGGTTTATGCCTCTCAAACTTCTGCGACGAGAGCTCAAATGTGGGCCTCCCTCAAGCATTACCCATGGCTGCCCAATGCTTTTTTATGTGGAGACTTTAATAACTCACCTGCCATGCAAGACAACACCACTCATCGATCTCACATGATCCCCACTGAGCTTCGACACTGGGAGAATATGCTTTCTATCTTGCATGCAGAAGATTTATGGCTCTCAACAAGGGATAGAGATATGGGTTATACATACCGTCACAATGCTTTTACTCATTACTGGGCTCGACTTGACAGATGGTATTTGTTGCATGCTCAGCAGTATACTAGTTTCACATGTGCATTATGGGTTGATCATTCCCTCTTGCTGTCTGATCACTTTCCAGTATGCTTGACATTATCTATAGCACGTTTGACAGATGATATGCCTTTTTTCGGTTGTCGTCTACTCCATGTTAACAGTGCTTATTTGCTTCATCAACAATTTCAGAACATGGTGAGAGTGGCCGTCCGCCCCCTCCTCTTACATGCTCAGGAAGACATGGATTTTGCATGGATCAGTCTCACCCATCGCTTGCAGGCTGTTATTCAAGATTATGGACGGAGTCACATGGAAAACCTCAGGCTTAAGCTGAAATAGGCTCAATCTCACAAGCAACAAATAGATGTAATCAGCTCTTACAGACAGCTCACCTCCTCTGAACAGGATTCTTGCACTTATGCGGTTCATATCATCCATCAAAATAATCTTCGCAAATTAAAGAAGTGGCAAATCTGAGCTCGCATGAAACCCCTTTTGGATAAGGGTTGCTCCTCCAAGGCCTTCTTTAAAAGCCTGCATGCGGATAGGCAAAAGGAGGATATTTGCAGGATCAGGCAGGATGATGGCACCTGGACCACCTCCAAATCAGAATTGGGAACGCAATGCTCTAGTCATTTTCAGCATCTCTTTTCTCCTCAGTCTGATAATTTGATGCAAGTGAATGCAGCTAGGTCTCAATTTCTTATGCATGTTCAGCCTATATTGTCTCGGGAACATGCTCATGCATTAGAGCAGCCATTTATGCTTAATGAACTAGATGATGCTTTGAGTCATTTACGTAAAGGCAGCTCTCCTGGTTGGGATGGATTGATTGTTGAATTTTTCCGTGCATTTTGGGATGTTCTCAAGAACACTATTCTTCTCATGATCAATCATGCTTGGGCAGAACAATCTCTTCCTCCTTCTTGGAAACATGGCCTTGCCAAATTGATCCCCAAAAAAAGGTTGTGTGAGACAATGGCTGATTGGCGGCCCATATCTCTTATGCCAGTCATTTACAAACTCATTGCCAAGATGATTGTCCTTAGGATTCGATTCATCTTGCAAGCAGGACTTCATCCTAGGCAGTATGGGTTGTTCCCAGAAGGCAGATTACTGACAATATCTCCAATGCTCTGCTTGCAATTGAGTATGCCAAATATTATAAACAAGATGTTCTCATTCTGCAAGTGGACATTGCGAAAGCATTTGATACTGTCCATTGGGATTTTATTTCTCAGACTATGCACAAATTGGGATTTGGCCCTCGGCTGGTCCATGTTATTTACTGGTTGTATTCTCATGCCACTGCACAGTGTCTGCTTGGTAGTGGGTTGTCAAGGACATGGACCATGACCCGTTCAGTGAGAAAGGGATGCCCTCTTAGTTCGCTACTGTATGCCATTGCTACTCATCCGTTATTGTTGCATATGGATCATCTTGCAGATACAGGGCAGCTTCATGGCTTGCAAATTCCAAGGGCACAGCCATTCCTTGCACAGGCATATGCTGATGATTCATATTTCATGCCCAGGAATTCTCAAAGTGACCTCTCTCATTCGATGCATACTTTGAATGACTTTGGCCTAGCTGCTGGACTGCATATCAACTTTCAGAAATCGAATCTTCTAGCATTGAAAGAAGCTGATTGGCATGCACTTCTCTAGCCACGCCACATTATTTCTTCCCATACCATTGTGAGGCATTAAGGGTATCCCATTGGGTGGAATGTTACCTCTCAACAACAGCTTAAATGGGTGCTTCAAAAGATTAACAAGAAGCTGGAATACTGGCACTTGTAGACTTGGCCTCTACATGTTCGACTTCGGATAGTACAGTCTATCATTATGGCATATGTGCAATTTGATTTGCCTCTTCTTCCCTGGTCCTGTAAGCATTTGGCTTCCTATATGTCCCAGGCTATGGAGATATTTTGGAAAAGCAAACCTCACAAAAAGGCTTTGCGATTACTTCCCATGCAGTCTGTTTGTTCTCCTAAGACTCATGGGGGACTGAATATTCTCAATCTTCAGTTTCATATGTTGGCAAGAAAGAGCACTATGATTGCTGATTTTTTTCAGCAAAAACAGCCATGGGCTATTATGTTAGCAGCTATGTGTGGAAACATGCAGTCCCATGCATATGGGCATTGGATTACAGATCACTGGGAAGCAGTCATGACCACATTTCAAGGGAAAATTCCAGGCTGTCCTGTTTCTACTGCTTTTATTCATGATTGGAAGAGAATTCTCTCTTATGCTAAATGGTTAGGTGCTTCCTCTCATCCTGGTAATTCTCTCCGTTTGGAAAGCATCCATTGGAGCAAGGTGTTTGAATCGCCTCTTGCTTTACAGGCACCTATTAAAGCATATAATCTTATGAAATTGGACATAAGATTGGTCGGAGATGTGGTGGATCCACATGGTTATGTGCTTTCATTTCCACAAGCTTGCAGGACATTCCCCTTGGGTCTGCATCATCGGCCCATTTGGAGAATACTCACAACTATGTTGCGGCCATTTGTTCCTGTCCCCCCGCTGTTTGTACAGGACAGATTACTGGACTGGAATCTGACTTCCTTGTCTCCTGCTACCTCTTCACTTTCAATGCATAATTTGACATCCTCGATGGTCTACAGATTTATTCTTCCACCGCCATGGATTGATAAGCATGCCAACACTCTTTGGAATTTGGATAGGCCTTTATCTTGGTGGCAATCAAAACTCAGGAACATTTGGAAAGCAAAAATGCCATTGAAACTGAGGCTTTTCTTTTAGAGATGTATAGTGGGAGCTTTTTCCATTGGGGTGAATTGAAAGCACGTCGTATTGCTTCCTCTTCCTGCCCCCATTGCTCTCATCACAGGGAGACAGTTCCACATTTATTATGGTCCTGCCCGCACTCTCGGATACTGATCACTCATGTCTCTCATTTGCTGCGACTTCGGTTTCCCTCTATCAGATTTGGGAAACTTTTCTGGATGTTTGGATGCTTCTCATCTCAAATGTCTCCATTTCTCCTTTTCTTTCATTGGGCTCGTTTTTGGGTACTATGGACCATCTGGACACAGAGATTGCATTTTAGGATGGGACAACAGTTTCCTCAGGCATATGGTTTCTTCAGAATGTCCCTCAAGCAATCCTTATATGATAGTTATGCTGCGAGGGACTTGGATGCTACTAGCCTTGAAGTGTTTTCTCAATGTTTTTGAGTTCTTCCATTAGGCTCTCTTTTGGAGTCTAATGTCATGTACATTGATTTCATGTTAATTTAATAGCTACTGGTTTCACAAAAGTGTGTGTGTGTGTTGGAAGGGGGGGTGGGGGGGGGGGGGGGGCGGCGGCGGGGGGGGGATGGGATAGTATGTATGTATGTATGTATACATATCCATACATGTACATATATCTACACACTTTTTTTTTGGGGTGAAATCCTTTGCTGCATTCCCCAAGGAGAGGAGATGCTGTTACAAAATCAGAAATTTTCATTTTATGATAAGCAAGATAATCCAAATCCTGAGCATGCAGACACTCCTTAAAAAATTGCCGCAAAGGCACCCGAAAGAAGGGATATTTCGCAAGGGATGGGTAACGAAAGACACTATGCTTATGATCCTTCCATAGAGTCCATAATGCTAAATAGTGTACCCATGAAAAGAAAAGATCATACCCCGGTCTGACTGCGTGGATCCCAAATAACCAAAAAATCTTGCCAAAGCAAGCACCAAAGAAGCATGCCTGGAGTCATCATTGCAAGAAGAACAGGAAGTCATGAATGTGACAGCAATGCTAAAATAGAGGAGACATTGATTCCCGAGAAGATAAAAATCGGTGACCAAAGTCTGGAGCAATATGTCTGTGTACCAAAATCTATCCAATATGCATAACCCCAAGCAACACCTACTAGAAATTGCAACTGTGATATCTGCCAACAACAACGACCGACAAGCAGAATCACCGGATGAAAAGGACCCAATCTTAACACACACGTGGGTGCGCGGGGACACACACACACAATAACTCTCTGCAACGTTTATGTTTTACACCTTTATTTGAAATGTTTCTGCATTTCAGGTCCCCTGAAATGTGTTTTTTGTGACTGAGCTAGAATCATTTGCTTTATGTGCTTTTATGTGACTGAGCTAGAACCATTTGCTTTATGTGACGGAGCTAGAATCATTTGACGGCTTTGCCTCATTGCTGAAACTGAGACCATTCATGCATCCCCAAGTTTAAGCTTACTCATTGATTCCTTGTAGAACAAAGACCTATACTCGAGTAGCCTTGTTCACAGCTTGAAGTCCCTTCTGAATATGCCAAGTTTCTAATATAATACGGCATTACCTAATAGTTATTGAATGCTTTTAGGGTCAAGTTAAGGAGCACAATCATAAGGTCATACAGGCAAGAGAAAGCAGCTGGAGAAAGCAATTGCACTCGGCCTCTATGGACCAAGGACATTGGAGTGATGGAAGAACTGAACAGGAGGGATGGTAGAAAAGAAATCAAACATTGCTATGTTAACAAACAAATATCTTCAAAAGTACTTGTTAAAGGAGAACAATATGATAGAACTTCTACAGAGAGAAGCCCCAAAAGCAATATATCTCTGACAGAAGAATCGTTGAATGAAGCAGAGTACTTCAATGCTGCACGATCAGCTTGAATTACTTAAGAGTTTATCAAAATGAATACAACTATGCAGTTACCTAGTTGTCCCAACGAGTACAGGGCGGCCTTGTTCATACATATTTATCACCTCCTCTCTAACTCCTTGCCATTTCCCCTCCATTGTCTGAGCATAGATTTTAACGTCAAAAATGAGATCATGATGTGAGAAGCCAAGCCTCAATGACTAGACACCCATTTCCCAAAAAGAGCTGCATTGATCCATACAGCATATAATTGAAGAGGTAGATCCTCTCGGATGTTTGGTAAATTTGTTGGAACTTCCACCACTGGCATCTGAAATATGCTCAAGAACTCTTTTTCCTGCGAGCCCAAAGGCACAAGCATATACAACTTTAAGAAAATGAACATCATCAAGGTGATATATCTCACACATACAGAGAACTAGGCAGTGGTGAACTGTGCTTCCAGTGATTACCAAAAGCATAATGTTCTCAAACGAGCCTAAATATATACCTTTGAATAAGTCCAATCATAAAAATTTAGATTTTTTGTTGTTCTAAAGACCAAAAATCTACACAAAAAATAAAAGGGAAAAATCTACCCTGTTCCACCAAAATCCATCTGTATTTTAGCTACAAATAGTTTCCATGTATTACCTCTGTCTTGGCTGTGCCTGTCATGCCAGAAACCTTGGAGTACAGTTTATAGAAAGATTGATTTGTGATTTGTGCAGCAACAACTGTTTCTTCCTGTCACAGAGATTCATCCAGCATCAGTAACTGATGAATCCAATTCAATTATTGCTATTTACAAGGTTCAGCAATTACCCGTATCTCAACCCCCTCTTTCGCTTCTACAGATTGATGAAGGCCCTCTGACCATCTCCTGTTTTCCACAACTCGTCCAGTAAACTGCACTTACACATCCATCAAAATTCAAAGGGCACTTGTAATGCGATGTTGTATGCTATCAATTCAATTAGCCCCAAGAGATGATCTCTCCAGCGTTAAAAAGGTGGACACTATGCATGAAACAAAAAGGAAAGTCCAAGAACCTCATCAACAATTTGGACAGAGCCATCCTTGACAATATAATGCACATCTCGTTGATGAAATTCTTTAGCACATAACGCTGACATTACGAAACTGGCACATAAAGCAACACAAATTAGGTTCAGTTAAAAATGCTGATATTTCAAAACAGTCTAACTACGAGTCCTTTCATTTGAAAAAACTAAAATCGAGCCAAACCTAAGCAAGTAGACATGCTTTGCCAGCAAAAATGGGAAAAGATAAGTCTGCCTTTGTTCAGAGACAACTCCACAGATTTAGATACGAGATACGTTCGCATCCCACCGGAGAGCTGCCATGATACCAGGGTCATAGATGACATTTGATCACATCCTTTGTCATCCCATGATTTCTGAGTTTTGTACTTTGAGTACTAGTTTTGAGTTTTGTATTTTGTATTTTGTATTTTGAGTACTAGTTTTGAGTTTTGAGGTCTTGAGATTTTGAGGTTTTGAATTTGAGGTTTTGAGCTTCTCAGCATAGCACTCAGCAAAGGCCCTACAGCCTTTTGCCTCAGCCCACTGTGTCTTGTCTGATCTACTCTTGTTTTATTCTACTTTGTCTCTTTTATGATGCTACGACTATGTAGTACTTAGCACTTACCATTGGTGGTGATGCTCATTTAGTAGCTCCCCCCTTTCAGCTTATTGTATCATTTTTCTCTCTTGAGAGTTTGCAGAAGAAAATTGAGAAACACAATGATGAAATTATGCGTAGATTGCATGCCTCTATGGAAGAGGAAACGAAGATTGAAATGCAAGTACAGATGGGGATTCAAATAGGTAAAATGCAGGAAGAAATAGCTCGGATAGTGGATGCTAAGACCAACCAACATGCCTTAAAGATAAAGGATCTGGAAGCTAAGGTTATCAGCCTACAAGCAAAAAATTAAACTCTAAAGGCACATACTCGAATGGAAGAAGGTGAGATCCAGCCCTCCTGAATGAGGAGCTGAGCATGCTCAAAGGACATATGAAAACTTTACAAGCACTAGAAGGGAAAGGGGAAAATGCATGCAAAGGCGCTTGAGGAATTCAAAGCAGAGAATGCAAAACTCGATAAAGATATAGCTGCCTTACAAGCCAACATGCAAGGGAAACATGGAGAAATCTCTCAGCTAATAAATGAGGGGAAGGCAAAAATGAAGGAGTGGACCAAAGTGGTCAAGAAGGGCACATCAGACCCAAAAAAGGAATTTATCTATGATGCCTGAAGAGGAAAAAGAAGACAGCATAAAGCATTGAATGTCCTGGTTAAAGGGCTACCAAAGGGTGACACCCTGATGGCAGATGCCAATGCGACAGCGGCAGATAGGTCCACTTTTATGAGCATCAAGGACATATCTAGATGATGATCTCACTCTTTTGCAGCAAGAACACCGTAGAGAAGGGATGCTTTGAATTGTGGCAGCAAGGCAAGAAGGGAAGTAGGCTGTATATAGAGATGGCAAAGTCATCACAAGGGAGAGAGCAGAAAGCGAGGAAAGGGAAGAAAGGGATGAGGCAGCACATGACGGCGTCAGACTGATATGATGGTGCACAAAGCAGAGTAAAGATTGTTGTGTGGAACTGCAATGGAACTCTTTGGTCTGACTCAGGAGCCTTCTCAGCGACATACACTGTTAGAGATATCATTTTCTACACTGAGACACACGAGAGTCCGGAGAGACGGCTGCCTACAGTAACAGGGTACACATGGGAGTGAGCTTATAAGAAAGCATTGAGGAGAGATACTGGCGTCCAAGGCTCGGAAGGTATAGTGATGCATAGAGAGGAGCATGCGCGATACATGTGGATTTGGATCCAGCCACAAGATGCAGAAGCCATTTCCATTGCAGTGTGCTACTTTCCCCAGATACATCATCATATGCCCATGAGGTCACCACAAAGCAGCACTACGGAGTTGTCAAGGCAAGGGGAGACTCTCCTATCAGGTGATTTCAATGCACAAACGGGAGCAGACAAGTTAATCTGCTTGACTTCGGAACTCATCCCCTCAAAGTACCAGGGATTGACCCAATAGAGCTCAGAATAGTGAGGCGCTCAAAGGATACATAGGTCACTGGATATGGCAGACGCTCACTAGAAATGGGAGCAATACATGATCTGATCATATACATCGGCCTTCTCAGATGGCCATCATCCAGAAAGTTCACTTTCTTCCCGCATGGAGGGAAGAGCACAGTAGATTACTTGATAGGTTCCCCTGCCTTTGTGACACACGTACATGACCTCCTCTCCCCCCACTTGGTGCAGATCACTTGTATTTGGCATTTAGCATGTCGACCTCCATGCCTGTAGTAGGACGGCACCCGCCAGCTTCCACTCGGATTCAGATACACTTTGACCATGCCCTAGATGCCGTGTATATGAGCCACTTGTCTCATGAGTTACCGGCCCACCTGTTGTAGACCTTGCCCATGCCTCAGACACTTTGGTCTCAAAGGTCCGGGATGCCGCTATCAGGTCTTTTCCCACAACTCGCTCTACAGCCCAATTCCCAGCCGGGAAGATTCCCCAGAATCCATGGTTTGATGATGAATGCCCAAAGATAAGATCTTACCTCATACGAGAGTGACACAGCACAAGAGGCGATCATTCCTTTCATGTAGGATGGATGAGGTGATTAGAGTCTTTCGAGGGGGTGATTCCACCTTTGCATGGGGAAATCACCTATTCCCATCAAAGACCCTGATGTGTGGCACACTCGACATCCCTTTATGACTCCCCGATACAGACACCACCTAACATGGCCCCGCTTCCCAGACCCACCACTTGTAGGCTATTCATAGCACAGAATGTGTGAGATGCATTACACTAGCTCCACCATCGGAGAGCCCATGATCATGAGGGGCTACGCACTAAGCATTTCGCACATGGACAGGAGGTCTTGGCCCCGATCCTAGCATAGATGTTTAATCACGCTGTGTGCCACAGCTTCCCTCCCTACTTGGAGTACGACCATTGTTGTGCCGATACACAATGCAGGGGATCATATGGATACTGGTCATACACTGCCAAGATCTAGTACTGAAGAGAGAGATCAGCTCTTATATGGAGGCACACGGACAGCAGGAGAGGCAAAAGGTGTAGGCGACAAAGGCAGAAATGATTTGCAAAGTCTACGAATCACAAGACAGGTAGAAACAACTTACATGGGTTTGGGCGAAACGTGTGTTTCATTGGGAGCATTTCGTATTGTTTCACAACGTTTCGTCACAAAGCGTTTTGTCTTGTTTTGAGGGCACAAAACGTGTTTTCATGTGACATTGGTCTGATAGACCTCCAAGGGCTCGTACTCTCCCTCTAACTGACTCATACAATCTTATCAACCACCAGATCATGACTCTTGGGTTTTGCATGTCTTGAACTCGTCTGATCATGTAGGATCGTGAAACTGTGTCGAAGGCCTTACGAAAGTCTACAAAACAAGCAAACTTTCTAGGGTCTCGATCTCGCCTCCTTTATGACTGTACGCAACATGAAGATTTGATCAAGAGTGGAATGTTGTCTCCGGAAGCCAGCCTACACTCACCATCCGCTCCAACCTCTAGCCTAGGCCCAGTACGCTCATCCTCTCCAGCCCGTACTCCCTTCAACGCTTCCTTCCTGCCAGCCCTTGCTGGGCATACAGCCAAAGTTTGAGCTGAGGCACCTGCTATTGTGGTCACCACATGCATGTGATTTGCTCCTGCCAGCCACAACCGATGACCAACGTGAGTACATCGCTACCGATGTAGCAATTGCTGCCAACAACGATTCATAGCCTGCCCACCCACGTTGCTGCCATCAACGATCCTGCCCATTACCCCCTTTGCAGCTTCCTTTCTTTTCTTACCTATTTTGGGATCAAGGAAGCAGGAGTCCATTTTGCTCCAATTTTCTGTTCTCGTAAATTTTGAGGGCCTTCTCCATTATGTCTCCCCGCAAGTCTCCCAATCAGCATGATGTTTGGGGAGATTCAATTCTCATCAGCAAATATGGCAGTTATGGCACGAAATGTGTTGTTGCAAGCATTGTGGGGATGTGATTCGAGGAGCATCAAGCTGGGTGAAGGCATGCTACATATGGGAGAGAGCTCAAGGAACACATGGCTGCACTCATGTTCCGGAAGGTGTATTTTTTTGCGCATGGTGGATTGCCATCAAAGTTTGAAGAGGTCCGGTCATTGCTCTATTTACCTTTTCCTCAGAAGGTGATTGATGCAAAGGTGCAAGAAGCCACAGAAATAGAGAGGCCTCTACTTCAACAAGAACCTCACTTCCTATATATATATATATATATATATATATATATATATATATATATATATATATATATATATATATATATATATATGTGCGTGCGTGCGTGCGTGCGTGCGTGAGTGCGTGCATGCGTGTGTGTGTGTGTGTGTGTGTGTGTATGTATGTATGTATGTATGTATGTGTTTTTGTGTGTGTGTGTGTGAGGGCAGGGAGCTCTGGCCCGTCTAGAGTGATTATGCTTTCACATGCATTTCCGACAAAGGGATGGATTTTCGACACACGAGTGAGACCGACAGCCATGTACGCAACATCCTTCTAGGGGAGTGACCTATCAGGACCGAAAAGCGACGCTTCAAGAGGTTGCAGGTGACTATGGGATCTAGGATGATCCGAAGCAAGCCCTCAGAGATCATAACGGCAGAGTTCGGCATGACACCTCTTCAGATCAATGCTATCTTCCAGACACAATCACTTACCTTCAGAGTGTTTGGACCTTACCCAGATGGAGATTACCGAGACTGGCACTAGAGTCGTCTATACGACTAGCTGAGAGCGGGGTTAGCATGGCTTGGTATGCACGCATAACCAAATAGTTTCGCAGTCAGGGCATTCAAATGGATTGTCCCCCTCTTTTCAGTACAGTTTAGATGCCCCTAGTCACTTGCTCCCATGGGATGAGATCAACCATATTATACAATTGGACCTACTCCAGCTCCATATGTCACGGACTTGGCGAAGGGACCACGAGTTTCCCACCAAGATCCGATTCTACCCTGATCACTTCCTGAGAGTATCGAAGGACGGAGTTATTATCAGACCCCGGTATCTAGAGGACAGATGAGTCACACGCCCTGAGGATCGACAGCACTCCACACTAGACCACATCTTCACCCCGAGGGCTATCATTGAGGAGGCAAGGCCAAGACGATAGAAAGTCTCCCCTTGCTTTGTAGACTTTTGGAAGGCTGCGACACTGTCCCACGATCCCACCTGATCACGAGGTTATAGGAGATGCACATTCTAAGAAATTATGGTTTGGGCGGTGATGAGCCTATACGAGTCCGTCAAAGGGAGAGTTCGAGCTCCATGAGGCCTATTAGATTGGGTTGAGAATACGATCGGGGTGAAGCAAGGATGCCCCCTTTCACCGACTCTCTTCGGGCACTAACATTGATGAGATCACATCCTTCATAGATCGACTAGGGGGCGAGGGATCACTACTGGTTGACCTGATGATACAGATACTATTGTATGCGGATGACATAGTCCTCATATCATCTTCAGCAAAGGGACTGCAGAGACATCTGGAGGCCCTAGAGGTGTTCAGGAGAGAGAGAGAGAGAGAGAGAGAGAGACTTGACAATCAACCTTGGGAAGACCAAGGTTATGATCTTGAGCACCTCATGCGCAGTGCTTCACCAACATAGCTTCACTTACCAAGGTGAGCTAGTGGAGATAATGTAGTCCTACACATACTTAGGGACAGTCTTCACCAGGCCAGTTTTCACAATGACCAATGCAGCCAGGGCACGACTCACACGAGGGCAGGATGCTTTGGCCCAACTAGAGAGACAATGCTTCCAGGCACATTTCTAGGATCCACCGACGAAGGGTTGGCTCTTCGACACCCTAGTGAACGGACTACCATGTACGCAGCACCTTTTTGGGGGAGTGATAGTATGCATGTTGAGGGAGGTCGAGACAGAGGACCATTTCCATGTGTCTCTCCAGCCTACTATGAGATCCAAGGTCGATACCACTGCCTCTTTCAAAAGGGGCACGGATTTGGTCCACTCTCACGATTGATCCACTTCCACGACCAAGTCAACATTGGGCTAATTGAGATGCGACCACACAGAGAGATACTAATGTGATAGATCACAGAGCAGGAGGAGGTGACCACACCATAAAATCTTGAGGTAAACCGAGCACAAGGAGGGATGAAAGACCACTTGAGGTGGCACCAGACTTTCATGCATTTGAGTCAGCCGCACGACACAGTGAGGTGGAGGACGAGGAGCTAGCTGATATGAGGGCAGTATGGATCAGTAGAGAGAGCCGACACAAAGCTGCCGAGCATGTAACGTGGAGACCACACACAACACGGAGAGTGACCATAGCACGCACGATCAATGTCCAGCCTGTCTCAGCTCTCCTCAGTGGAGACCACCAGCGATGAGGCATCACTCTTGATATAGCCCATCAGATCTAGAGATTGAGGAAACCACATCCTCTGCCACAACGTGAGACAACTGGACATACGTAGATCCGCGATATCTTTGCAGCCCATGGGAGAGCCACCATAGTGCCGGCTTTCAGCTTATAAGTCATAGTATTCAGTTTGCATTTGAGTTTCTTTGCTAGAGCTCCTGATCTCTTTAGCTTAGTATAGCACTCAGCAAGGGCCCTAGTGTGCCCTTTGCTTCAGCCCATTGAGGCTTGTAGAGCTATTCTCTCTCCTACACAGTGCTTCACCGACATAGCTTTACATAACAGAGTCAGCCAATGGAGATTGTGTAGTCCTACACATACTTGGGTACAGTTTTCACAGGGCCAATTTTCACGATGACCCACGCAGCCAGAGCACAACTCACACGAGGGCATGGTGCATTGGCCCGACTAGAGCGACAATGCTTCCAGGCGCACTTCCAGGATCCACCGACAAAAGTGTTGGCTTTTCGACACTCTAGTGAGGCCGACCGCCATGTATGCGGCACCGTTTTGGGGGTGTGATATTTCAGCAGCAGAGTGGAAGAGATTCGAGTGGCTGCAGGTGATATGGGCTCCAGGATGATTCGCAGTAAGCCCTCGGTCCCCCATCAGATAGTACAGGCAGAGTTTGTCATGACCCCTCTCCAAGTTGATGTCATCTTTTCAGACAGTGACTTTCCTACCTCGTGAGAGACTTCCAAGACTGGCACTAGAGTCCTCCATACGACTATCTGAGAGTGGAGCAGGTACAGCATGGTTTGCACGCATCACTGCATGGTTCGCCAGTCACAGGATTCAAATGGATCGGCTTCCCCCATTTCAATATAGCATGGATGCACCGCCCAAGTCAATCCCACGAGATGAGATTAACCACATCATACGGTTAGATCTCCTCCAACTCCACACATCTCGCACTTTGGGGGGGGGGGGGGGGGGGACCAGGAGTTCCCCACCAAGACCCATCTCTACTATGACCACTTTCTGAGAGTATCGGAAGATGGGCTCATCATCAGACCTCAGTATCTCAAGGACAGAGGAGTCTCACACGCACTGAGGATTGCCATCGGACAGATGCGGGTCTCATCCCATCAGCTGAGGATCGAGACAGGGAGAGCTGCACGCATACCCAGAGAGCAGCAAACTGGCAGGTTATGCACGATGGGGACGATCGAGACAAAGGAGCACTTTCTATGTGTCTGCCCAGCCTACTATGAGATCCAAGGGTGCTACCACTGCCTTTTTCATGAGGGATATGGCTTTGGCCCACTCTCACGACTGATCCACTTCCAGGACCATGTCTGCATTGGGCTCTACCTGATGGAGATGCGACGACACAGGGAGATACTACTACGGCATATCAGAGAGCAGGAGGATGGGACCACCGCACCACAGGGTAGCGAGGTAGACCGAGCGCAGAGACACGTCACAGATTTCTAACTCGACCCCAAGGCACTCTAGGACAGAGGAGGAGGACCTAGTCGACATGAGAGATACATGGATCAGCGGAGGTAGCCGACACAGCACTGCCAGACGAGGGACACAGAGACCGTACACGGCGTGACAAACGACCAGAGCACACACGATCGAGGTTCGACCTATCTCAGCTCTCCTTAGGGGAGATCGATCGAGGCGAGGCATCACTCTTGACATAGCCCATTGGATCCAGAGATCGAGGAAACCACGTCCTCCACCACCACAGGAGACATCCCAACAGATGCAGATACATGAGCTCTTTGCATCTCATCAGAGCGCCATCATGGAGCCTGAATACTTAGGACCGGTCCACACACTTGGGACTCTAGCTCTGGGCACTTGATATCTTCATATCACTCTCATTTTGCATTTTTACTTTGCTATTTTGTACTAGTATAGCAACTTAGTACTCAGCAAGGGCCTTAGTGAGCCCTTTGCCCAAACCACAGTGGTCTATATGAGCTACTTGATTCCGTACTTTGTCCCATAGGCCCGCGAGGCCTCCCGCGGACGTCTCTCTCTCTCTCTCTCTCTCTCTCTCTCTCTCTCTCTCTCTCTCTCTCTCTCTCTCTCCATGCTGCCCCCTCTCCGCCATGCTGCCCCTCCCCGCCTTACTGCTGCTCCTCCTCACCACGCCTCACCTCGCCATGCTGCTCCGCCACGCCATGCTCCAGCTCCTTGCCATGCTCCAGCCAGCTTGGCCACTCACGCCTCCTCTGCTGAAGCTCCCTCCCCGCGCTACTGCTTGCTCACCCCCCCATATTGCCGCGCTGCTCCCTCCCCACGCTGCTGCTTGCTCCCATCTGCTCTCCCCGCCATTGCTACACCTCTACTATGCTGATTGCTGCTTATTGGCCGCTCGCTAGCTGCTAGCACAGGAGCTACAAGCTATGCCTTGCCCAAAGTGCCACGGGGGAATCACGAGAGCCCTCCACCAACACAGGAGCATCCAAGCTATCGCAGGAGACACGGAATAGAGACGACGGTTGCCGAGGTGCACTTGTGTGAGCCCCGAGGCTCCATATCCGCCCCACAGGCTGTTCAACTGCGCCATAAGGGGTCCCGAGGACCATAGCAGTTGTTTGTTGCTTGTGAAGCAGCCTTGGGCTGCAAAACACCAAGGCTGAGCTTGGTAGCCAGCCTCCTCAGCCCTCGCAATCTACACCAAACCTGTACCGGCTAGAAGACTATCACATCAAGAAAGGCTGCCACTATGGGGACAAAGGAGAGCTCACCCGACCAGAAAACAAGGGGTGATAAGGACCGGAAGTATAGCCTCATCTAGACGAAGGCGAAGAAAATAGAAGACCCAAGCGCCAAGGCTTACATATCAACACTCAAGGAAATATGTAAGATGCAAGACACAGAAATTGAAGGCCTATACAAGGAGCTGAGAGAGACTAGAGAAGATGAGCTCTCAAACCTCCGAGCCCAAATGCAAGATGAAATGAAGAAATGGCAAGAGGAGATGCAAAACAAATGGACAAGTGAGAAAGGTAAAATGATGCAGGACATGACCAAGATCATTGATATGTTCAAACAACAATTCACGAAGGGGAAAGCAAATATGCTTGCATGGAAAGATGTACTAAAGAAAGACACAACACCAAAGAAAAGGGAGCTCATTTCTGAAACAATTGAGGAAGAAAAATGACAGGACAGCAAGAGTTTGAATGTGCTGGTCAGACGCCTAACAGTAGGTGATAGCCCCATGTCAGATGCCAAAATCCTCTTTGACAAGATGGAGTAAACCTCACTTGTGAATCAGCCTCGAGAGTGGGTAAAACAAATGCACCAACGAGGCCTTTGGTTGTAAAGCTGCAAACAGCCACAGATAGATCCACCCTTATGAGTACACAGGCAGCACTGAAGGGGACCAAGATCTTTCTAGATGAAGATCTCACGGGTGATGGCTGCAAGACAAGAGGGAAAATGGACAGTTTACAGAGATGGTAGGGTGATCATTCGAGAGAGGGTAGAAAAAGAAGTACGAGATGCAGCAGGAGAAGGGGACAGCACATGACCGTGTCTGAACGATGGGGCGAGTATGCAAAACAAATTGAGGATAGCAGTGTGGAATTGTAATGGCACTCTATGGTCCGACCCAAGGGGGTTCTTGGAGACATACCATAACAGAGATGTGATCTTCTACACCAAGACACATGAGAGCCCAGAGAGAGGGCTACCCACAGTGACACAATACACATGGGAGTCTGCCCACAAGAGGGAACTGAGGAGGGGTAGTGGGGTACGAGGATCCGGAGGTGTGGCTGTCCTCTTTAGATCACATCTGAGGCCACTCCTCTCAATGATACAAAGGGAGGACCATGCACGACACATGTGATTTCGGGTCTAGTTACCAGACACAACTGACCTTCATTGCAGTATGTTACTTTACCCAGACACATCATCCTATGCGCGAGAGGTCACCACTAATGGGCACAGCCCATATGAGACTATTCATGATGATATCACGGAGTTCTCCAGACACGGGGATACTCTCCTCCTTGGTGACTTCAATGCACGTACTAGAAACAGACAGGTGGGCCTGTTACATTTCGATGAGGATTCCCTCATAGTACAGGAGAAGTATGCAACAGAGCTGGGGATCGTGAGGTAGTCGGCAGATGCACATGCACTAGTGACAGCGTATGGGAGACATTTACTCGAGCTAGGTGCTACACATGACTTGATCCTATATAGCAGTCTTCGAAGATGGCCATCATCTGGTGGACTCACATGTTTCCCACATGGAGGGGGGAGTAGTACGGTAGGCTACCTACTCGGTCCACTAGCAATGGCCCCATGGATACATGATTTTATTGTGCTGCCGCCTCCACTCGGAGCCGACCACTCATATCTCACTTTCTGTATATCAGTCGCCATGCCAGCCATGAGGAGGGCCCCCTCACCACCCACTCATGTTCAGATCTATTTTGACCATGCTCTTGACCCGATGTACGTGAGCCACCTGGCTTCTGAGCTTCCAGTACTACTTGGCGATGGGATGGACCTCGCACATGCATTAGACATTCATATATCGATGATACAGGATGTTGCAGCCAGATCCTTTCCCACGACACGATCTGCACGTGTTCCAGATGGGAGGATGCCCCAAAATCCCTGGTTTGATGATGAGTGCAGAGACATGAGAGCCCACCTTACACGTGAGATAGCACTGGGACATTTAACTTCACTAGAGGCACAACGGATCTCACACCGAGTGACACAGCGTAAGAAGTGGGCTTTCCTCATGCACAGGATGGATGAGGTGACCAGTTCCTTTCACGGAGATCCTACTATGGGATGGGGACCCTTATCACAAGGGAAGTCACCCATTCCCATCACAGATCCCGTAGTCTGACACACATATGCTTGCTCTCTATATGATGTCCCAGGTAGGCACCACCTGATATGTCCTCTATGCCCAACCCACCACATGTCATTTGTTTACTTCGCAAAATGTACGAGCTGCCCTTCTTCAGCTTCATAACCGACGATCACCAGATCATGAGGGATTCGCACTGAGCATTTTGCGCATGGGCAAGAGATCCTGACCCCGATATTAGCACAACTGTTCAACAATGTCGTATGCCATGGCTTCCTACCTACCTGGAGCACCACCACCATAGTATCGGTACACCCTGGATCACATTTTCACCCTAAGGGCTATTATTGAGGAGGCAAAGTCAAGGCATCAGAAAGTCTAACACTTGCTTCGTAGATTTTCGTAAGGCATTTGACACTGTCCCACACTCTCGCCTGATCAGGAGGTTACAGGAGCTACAGCTCCCAGATATCATGATTTGGGGGGTCATGAGTCCATACGAGTCTATCAAAGGGAGGATACGTGCCCCAAGAGGCTACTGGATTGAGAGCACCATCGAAGTAAAGCAAGGCTGCCCCCTATCACCAACTCTCTTCGGGCTCTATATTGACGAGATCACTTCTTTTGTCGATCGACTAGGCGGAGAGGCTTCGCTCCTGGTTGACCTGATGGTGCAGATATTGATGTATGCCGATGACATAGTCCTCATCATCCTCAGCAGAGAAGCTGCAAAAACATCTAGAGGCTTTGGAGATGTTCTGCAGGGAGAGAGACTTGACAGGTAACCTTGGGAAGACCAAGGTTATGATCTTCAACACCTCGCGAGCAGTGTCCCGTCACCATAGTTTCACATATCATGGCGAGCCTGTGGAGATAATGCAGTCCTATACATATTTGGGGATAGTGTTCACTGGACCAGGTTTCACGATGATCCATGCGGGTACGGCACGACTCACACGAAGACGGGGTGCTCTGGCCCGACTAGAGCCGCGATGCTTTCAAGCACACTTCCAGGACCCCCCGACGAAGGGCTGGCTCTTTGACACGCGGTGAGACCGACTGCCATGTACACAGCACCTTTTTGGGAGAGTGATATTTCAGTGACGGAGTGGAAGAGATTTGAGAGACTACATGTGACCATGGGATCCAGGATGATTCAGAGTAAACCCTCAGTCCCCATCAGATTATACAGGCAGAGTTCGCCATAACCCCTCTCCAGGTTGATGCCATCTTTCAAGCAGTGACGTTTCTCCACAGAGTTTGGACCTTACCCCAGTGGAGACTACCAAGGTTGGCATTAGAGTCCTCCAAGCGACTAGCTGAGAGTGGTCTTGATACGACATGGTACGCACAGATATCCACATGGTTTGGTAGTCACAGCATTCAAATGGATAGACTTCCCCCCTTTCAGTACAATTTGGATACACCACCCAAGATGATCCCACGAGATGAGATCAACCATATCATACAGTTGGACCTCCTCCAACTCCATACCTCTAGGGCTTGGGGGGGAGAGGAGCTCTCCACCAAGATCCAATTCTACCATGGTCACTTCCTAAGGATCTCAGAGCATGGTCTTGTCATCAGACCTCACTACCTTGAGGACAGGAGAGTTTCACATGCACTGAGGATCGCCATTGGTCAGTTACGAGTCTCATCACATCAGTTGCGGATTGAGGCAGGGAGAGCTGCACGCATACCTAGAGAGCAAAAGACAATATCACTGCCTCTTTCAGGAGGGACATGGCTTTGGCCCACTCACACGGCTAATACATTTTCATGATCAGGTCTATGTTGGGCTCTATCTGCTTGAGATGCGCCGATAGAGAGACACACTGATGCGACAGGCCAAAGAGCAGCATGGACTGATGCCACAGGTCACCATTGATATATCACAAACTTTTGTCACAGACTTATATGCATTTGAGTCAGCTACCAGTGTAGCTGAGGGAGAGGAGCTTGATGAGATGAGAGCATCGTGGATCAATAGTAGGAGTGTCCACCACGATGTGGCCAGACGAGGGACACGCACTCCATGTGCGACATGGAGAGAGCCCAGAGTATGCACGATCGAGGTCCCCGGTCTATCTCATCCCTTCTCAGAGGCGACCGCCAGAGACGTGGCATCACCCTTGACGTAGCCCACCGGATCTAGAGATGGAGGAGACCACGCCCTCCCCCACACCGCGAGACAGCTCGACAAACACAGATACTAGAGCTTCTCACATCTCATCAGAGTGCCACCAGGTTACCTAGATATATGGAACCTAAGCATGTACTAGGAGTGCTAGCCCTACGAATCTGACACGCTTCTGTTACTTTGCTACTCTAGTATTTTGTTCACTAGTTGAGCATGTTAGCATTTTAAGTTTTGCTTTCAGTTTTCAGTTTTCAGTTCTGAGCAAGGGTCTTAGTGAACCCTTTGCTTCAGCCCTCAATGGCTTGTATGAGGTACTTCTTGGATTCGCACTTTGTCTCATAGGCCCGTGAGGCCTCTTGCAGACGTTAATATATCTTTCTTTCTTGGTGTACTTTGTCCCATAGGCCTCCAAGGATGTTATATTCTCTCTCTCTCTCTCTCTCTCTCTCTCTCCGTGGAGAGGGGAAGATGGGCAAGACCCAGGGTACCAAGAGAGGAAAGAGTATGTAAAATCTGCCCACAGGAGAAGTAGAAAATGAGCAGCATGTACTCCTAACATGTCGAGCATATGCGCAAATCAGAGAGTGTTATGGGGGCAATAGAAGCAACCTGAAATCCCTACTGGAGTGGCCAGCCAAAGAGCTAGGCAACTACATAAAGGAAATTTTAGAATATCGCAACAAAGTACTTGGTCTAGCACACAGGTTAGCACAACAAGTACTCACTGCATAGCACATTTATGCTTTTATTTATGCTATTTTCTTTCAATGAATGTAAACAATCACTACTTGTTGATAGTGATCACTGTCCCATAGATCCTGAAGGGTCTCACGAGGATGTTAATACAATCATATCATATCATCTCTCTCTCTCTCTCTTCCTTGATTCCAATCCTAGTTTCATTGGTGCAACTAATGTGATGACAATTTTAATCACAAATTGAAGGACAAAATCTATAAAATAGAGTTTAGGTGAAACAGCTAATCTTGGTCCCAATACTAGTTTTGTTGGCAAAACTAGTATTTGTGGTCCTCATGAGAGTGTGCATCCGGGGTCAGGTTTGTCGAATTGACTCTCCTACGTTAGTCCCCTGTTGCCCTTGGCTCTGGTCGCCTGAGAAAAACTCCATGATCGTTCTCTAATTAAGCTCTGGCGATGCCCACTCTGCGTTTGTATTCCAGATCTCTGTGTCACCAGGCTCAAGGAGGAAAACAGTCACGTGTCGCTGATCAGGTTGTGCCAGAAACTTCTAAGTGGGCCAAAACTGCTGTTGAAAAGAAAGTGATCCTCAGTCTCAGTCTCCTGCATACCACATACAGTGCAAACCTGTCCCTCATGTGGAATGCCCTCTGCCCGTCCTGTCTCACCCATAGCGAGCGAGCGAGAGAGCCGGGGGTGGGGGGGGGGGGGGGGGATAATCTCTTGCAGCTCCACACATACATGACTTGCTTAGCACCTACTGAGCTTTGGTTCAATTGAGCTTCTAAAGAGATCACTGCTTACAGATCTCAGAGGAGGGGTTTACTTAAATGCCAGGCTACACCTAGATCCATTTCCACATGCATATAACTAGCATATAAGAAGCAACATTGCACCCATAGGGTACCCAAATCATGGTACACAATGTTTAAGCAGCATAGGGTGGAAGGAGGTTAAGGATGAGGCTTAGGGAGGGCTAAAAGAAAGACCTTAGAGGCCTTGTTGCATAGAAGAGGAGCAGTAACACAAATTATGGCAGTGCATGGAGCCATCAAGTTAAAGAAGAGTCAAAGATAGAGGCCCACTTATGAACAAGACCGGAGATCAATGCATGCTACGCCTGAACATATGAATGCCACCTCAAGAGTGGGCCCTCCACAAAGCCACCAAATAGAAAGAGCCTCAATTGACTGAGCACAATAAAAGTAACGGAGAAGAAAGCACATCTACGAGGGCAAAGAGCATAGATACAATGCCTGCAACAGAGGAAGCTGCTTCTCAAGATACCAGAACAACACAACTTGTGTGCGTGGACAGCAGGTTTGCTTCATTCAAGTCACGAAAACTACTGTGATGCCATGAACTTCAAGAATACAATGTCTCCGAAATGTGGATAGACACATTGACATCCTTCACCGAGTATCGTTGATCATGGTTCCACAGATGTCTATATGCTCGGGCCCAGCATTGTTTGATATAGCTATTCCCCTTTTGATAAAATGCACACTCCATATAGAGCTAGAGAATGAAACTTTGTGAAACACTATATGCACCCTGTGCTTCTAAAACATTAGAAGTCTAGGGTACATGTGACTACGTCTTTGAAGACCTGGTGGAAAGGTAGTCTTATAATGTTGTAACTTGTGGCCACACAATGCAGTATGTGCACTTGGGACAACTACTTGCTTCATTCAAAACAAAGGACTACATCAGTGCTGTCAAAATTCAAGCTCACTCTGACATGTATGCTCAAGGCTTCAAGCTCCAAATGCCTCAGCCTAAATATCAAGCCCAACCTGCAACAAGGACAAAAGAACAGAACACAAAGATACAGAGGCAGGGCAGAGGTGGGGAAGAGCTTGAAGAGTGTAAACACCAAGACATCCTGAGTAAGAATGCTAGACAAGCAGGAACCAGAAGAGCTGAGCAGTGACCATGGTTTATCTTTGGAAGCAGCATCTAAAGTTTTTTAAAAAGCAAAAAAACAATGCCAACCTTTAAAAAAAGTTGATATGCAACAAGCAGTCAACTATCCTGAATGATTGAGCACCAATGAAATTCAAAAATATGAAAGAATTTAATGACAAGTGATTTATTGATAACCCTCCAGGCATTGAGAATACATATATTATATTACCGGGCCCATGGATCTTTTTCACTCCAGAGGTCTTCTGTGTCCAAAGCCAGCTCTGCAGCAGCTATGCCCTCCTCTGTAAGCTCCACACTCTTGTCCATGTGATCAACAGTGTAGTGCTACAATCACATGTAAACAAATTCACAATTTCTGGTTTACCTCAAAAGATAGATTTCGCTCAACTTGAGAACTATACACCCATCATGGATGTCCCACCTGATTTCGAACTAGCAATTCAGCAACTTTGGCAGCCACAGGAAATCGAGCAACATCTTTGCTGGACTGCATGAAGAAAATCCGCTAAAAATTGAGCTAAATAATCTGCCATAGCAGGGTTTTCTCCTTGAGTATTGATATGATTTTTACTTAACTACTCTGACACCCTGCACAAGAAAGAAATAACTCACCGTAGTGCTAATAATTAAAGGATTCCTTCCTTCATCAATGAGGACTGAATCAACCTCATCAATAATGACAAAATTGAAGGGCTTTGGCCTGCATGTCCACGGGAAAATTAAATCTAGACACATCAAATATGTAACCAATCAGCAAAAAAGGAGAACAACGCAAGACAGGTATAAAGAGTTAAAAGGCAAACCATCTTAAGACTTGTTCTTCCTTCCGCTGACATATGTTGTCACGTAAGTAGTCAAACCCAATTTCCTGTATGTCATAACATGTCAGAGATACTCATCTGAATAACACTGGAAGCTCACCCATACACCCAAACAAAAGATTTCAACTGCTCCCCATTAGCAAGTGTTGAAACGCTCACACAAAACCATCTGCAAAAATATGATTGATGAGGACCTTGCACAACATACACATGAGCCAAAAGATTTTGTTTGTACAACCAGCCGGACCAACAGGCGGGCACATCGCAAGTTCACAACTGAAAGCTTTTTGGCTAACTTAACTCTGCTGTAAACTACAAAAGCCGTACATCATTGTAAAATGAAAGGCAGGATGGCAGCTCTCTAGAGCAGCAGACAATGGCATCTGGATACTTACTGTTTGTCCCATAAATGGTTCAAGTCTACTCTTGACGATTTCATCTCATGTTACTCACTCACACACATGCGCACACAAGGAAGGGGCGTGATTCAAGAAATTGAGAATTAAATTGCTCTTTTGTGCATTCCAAGCGGGCTTTTGGTACAATCCCCAAAGACCTTATTAGTAAGCACAGCAAGAATTTCAGAATTCCAGAGTGCATACGGGTGCTTTATGGCACTCTACCTGCAAGCACTTGTGGGACCCACATCAGAGGCATTTATGGGGCCAAAAAATGCATCCAATAAAAGGGCCAACAAACGGGTAGCCGATGGCCAAACCAGACAGGATCAGTCAATAGACCAATTAGTTGACTGCGCAAGTCGTGATCAGGGAAATCACAACTGCCAAGGGCAATAACTAGAGGGTTTACCCCCCCTTACTTTATATGTCACAGACCTCCGGTTAAGAACATAAACTAAGAAGTATGAGCTCACCTGTACTTGCTATAGCCATCACTCTGGTGGGCCTCCTTCTATGTATCACTTTTGAGTTCACCTTACCTTGGAGTCTCTATTGTGCAAGTGTCATCTGGACAGTTGCACTAGTCTCGTAGCATCTAAACATGCAACCACACTCCATGATTTCTTGTATCGCTCACATTGCCCAATTGAAGGACTGCTTTTCAAGTTCTCTATTCAAGAGTGAGTTCACCTTATCTTGGAGCCTCCCTTGAGCAAGTGTCATAATCAAAGTTAAGCTAGTATCGTAGCATCTATATACACTTCCACACTTGATGATTGCTCACATCGCCCAATCACAGACTGCTTTTCAAGTTCTCACTATAATAGCCCCTCCCTGCTCGGTGCCCTCCCTGCTACCCCTCTTCCGCCACCTTCGTTGCCCATCCTGAGCCTTCCCTCCTGCTCCCCCATTCTCCACTCCTTTCCTCCCCGTTTCTTCACCCAAAGGATCTGTAGGCAGCCCATTTCGGGCCACTAAACAGCCTGAGTAGATCCTGTAGCTACTGCCACCCCCCGTTTCTGTTATCGCTACTTTTGCTGGCCTTTCATCCTGTCCTGGGCTGTATTAAGGCCAAGTAGTGGCCTTGCCTCGCACGATTGCCTAGGGCCGCTCTGCCCCCCTTTAGCCCCCCTTTTCCCTTTTTCGCCTCTACAATCACCCCCGCCTCTCCTTCCATCATCCCCCCTCCGCTCAGTTTTGCCAGTCCCCCCCCCCCCCCCCCCTGGCCCTCTTCTTTTAGGCACTTCAGTCACCCTTACCCCTCTTTTCGCCACATTTCCTTCCATCATTCCTCCGTTTTCTTTTTTCCCAAGGGGTGAGAGTGGGAGGGGGGAACCCGAGGGGGAGGGGGGACGGGTTCCCCAAGTCCCTCGATGCCTTTTCCCTCTCGTTTCCATCCCCCTCTCTTTCCCCTCATCCTTTGCTTTCTTGCTTTTTCCAGCAGGCGGTGTTATTTGTTTGACAAAGGAGGCAAAACCTTTTGATCTAGCCAGAGGGGCTCACATGCCAACCCTCTTGACACCCTCAACCATCGAGATCTTGCTTTTCCCAAAGGACAAACAATAGGTGCAAAAGGCTATACAGCCCTTTACAAGGGTTGGGCGCGTTGTTGGTCTTCTGCATGGTACTTTAGAGACCCTGGTCAGAGGAGTTCAAGTAGCACGTTTAAGTCTCATGCCTACCAGGGCAATGCCTCCGTTGCAAATATATGGGCCGCCTGACCAGGACTTGCCCACATTGCGCAAGTCACTTTGGAAATCTCCAAGCTGGAGAAAATGATCAAGGACCAGCTTCAAAGCTTGAAGCCACCACCTCAAGCAGGCAACAAAGTTGGCAAGTACATAACAAAGAATCAAAGGAGACGTGCCCACTGAAGGCAGCAAACGAGGATGGGTCCTTAACAACAAGCCTCCCTAAATGCAACCACAGGTGCCTCCCCCCCTAACTCTCAATTTCCATGGAGAGGAAGGAGATTGGTGCCACAAGACACAAGGTAGATTCCACCGGCACAAGTTCAGACAACCTCAAGGCCAATGCCCGAGATCCCTCCCTCTTCTATCCTTTCGTGTTTGCCCTCGCCCATGCCTTTGCTTCCACCTTCACCCCTCCACAACTCCACAACGTGCACACTGTTGATAGCTGGCTCTTCTAGGGTTGCTGATCAGCCAAATGGGCAGCGAGTGGGACCAATAAAAGGGGCCTAGTCCCCCCTACTCATATACACAAACCTCAACATCCTTGCGCCTCCTTTGTGCTGCCATTTTTTGGACAGCATTAAAAGGTTGTGTTCAAGCTCCTTATCCCTCTCTTGAATTCTCTTGTGCACAAGTTCCCTTGAAGGTGATCCTCCTCGAATATATGTGCGCTTTTGAATTACAGCACACTGCTCTTCATGTGTTCTCACAAAAAGTTCCATAATGCTTAGCCATAGCAAGACCATCTCTTTTGAAGATTTGGATAGTGGCCTAGGACTTGCAGAGGCATTATCAAGCAATAGACCTAAGTTCTCTTGCACATGTCTGTTTTCTAGTAGCTTGACCTTAAGAGAGAGGGCAGGGTTGGAAATCAAAAACCTATCCATGTCCCAGGTCTGGGATGGGTTGGCCCATAGTTATCCTCATTTATAAGGCATAACATGACAAAAATATATGAGCCCATGGAGAGGATAGAAAACTATGGTATGGCATCACAACAATGGTTGGCAAAGGCGTGAAAGGCTGTGGTGGCATAAAACCCCAACAAGGGCTATCACACATACCTGTTGTGAAGAGACTTGGTCCCAAGATACTGGAAATGAGAGTAAAAGCATTCCCATTCAATTCTAGCAAGTGTGGCATATGCCCTGCTCAATCGGGCCTCCAACTTTGGTCGCATCATGAAGGATCTAGATCAAGGAGCCGGCAACATAGCAGCATGCCCCCAAGTGTCCCAATGAAAGTCTCAAGCTCGTCTATATAGAGGCCAAACAGTTGGTGACAATCGACAACCTTGTTGACTCCGATAGTCTCTTGATCTCCTTTGTCCACCCTACACCTATTCGAACCTGTCGAGGACTCTCTCATGACTTGCCATGACTGCCCTGATGATGTCCTAATCATACACCAACTCCTGCAAGTCTAATGAGACAAGCTCTCGGCATTGTATCGAAAGCTTTGCGTAAATCCACAAAGCATCAATAAACCCTCTGCCTCCGTGCTCTGGCCTCCTCAATGACACCTCTAAGTGTGAGTATGTGATCTAGAGTCCCATGATCGGCCCAGAAGCCTGCCTATCCGTCAGCCCTAAGTCCTTGGAGCTCTATAAAC
Source organism: Dipteris shenzhenensis (assembly GCF_047967505.1). Lineage (NCBI taxonomy): Eukaryota > Viridiplantae > Streptophyta > Polypodiopsida > Gleicheniales > Dipteridaceae > Dipteris > Dipteris shenzhenensis. Next base: position 20,706,562 of record NC_141621.1, read on the forward strand.
ACATTGATCTAACCTTTGTGTCGAGCAATAATGCATAGATATTGGACATGACATGCCCAATCATAATGGTTTGGTAGTTTTTCAGACTCATGGGATCCCTTGCCTTGTAGATCGGAGTGATGGTATTAAGAGCGCAAGTGTGAGGGAAACCAGTGCAAACTGCTTTGTTAAAAAGCTTTGAAAAGATCAAGACCATAGTATTTATTCCATATGCAAAGAATTCAATGTGTAGGCCGTCATGATCTTTTTCTTGGTTGTTAAGAACCTTCAAAGCTACGTGTTTGACACGATCGCCTATGAAAAGTGTGCAAAATATAAGACGTAGTGCGCACGAGAGATTAGGTGCTGGCAGGTTTAAAACATCATATAGTGTGCATGCATAAGATTGCCAGAGTGCGGTGTCCGTGAGAGATGGAGCTCACTGCTTGAGACACTTACGCCAAAAGTCCTCAGAGTTGTTACTAAGCAAAATGTTTATTAACTCCTCGTTCTGGTAAATGAAAACCTACTTCCTCCAGCATACCAGATGACGATACTCATGTATCGTCTCTGTCTCGCTCGAAAGGTGACGCTTAGTCTCGATCTGACGGTGTAAAACCTTACCCTCATGATCATACCAGCGATTGCAGGGTACTGAGCCAAGAGGCAGTGGACATGCAACAGGTGATGTGTGTGAAGTGTAGGATAGCTTCATGGAAAGAGCGGGTGGTCAGCGCGCCTCAATCCTCCAGGAGCAGTATGCCATCAATACATGTGAGTAAAGTGAAAAGGCGTGTGGAGTAACTCAAATGAAAGACTATGATCAAAACGTATGCCATGATATACAGTGTGAGTGAGCCGTGTCATGGTGTGCATCATAAGACAAGAGATGGATACACTAAAAAAGAGATAGGTGGTGGTCTGCTCCTGGAGGTGGTAGTGAGACAGAGATATCCGTGATATGCAAGGTGAAGGCAGGGGATCCCATGAGATAGTTGTATGCTAGAGCCCCCCCCATGTGAAAAACAAGTAAAACCAACTGAGGAGGGCCATGCATCTAGACCATTATACATTGTATCATGCCCATGTCCAATAGTGCATGCCCATAGGATGTGACTGGGGCTCCCTTGTCTGTAGCGAATCGACACATCCTTCCCTCATCTAGATCAACGTCTAGTTACTATAAAGTCATCACAAAAATCTAGAAACGATACCTAATGTGTGCTCGCGTCCTCACATTAAAGTCCCCAACGAAGAGAGCTTTCCCGCAACATGAGAAATCCATGATGTCCGGATATAGGGCTGTGTGTGGTGAAGTCTCGACCTCCTTGCGTGGGTCTTGAGCAAAGTGTGAGGTCTTGGGAGGGAAATAACATCCCGCAATGAAGAGGTCCTCTCGACAAGCATGCTGGATCCGAATCCACACAAAATTTAACATGCATAATGCGCCTCTCAACGGAGATCGTCCCAATCAAAGATGATATGTATAGTATTGACACTCCTCTTGATCCATGCACTCCACTTGTCTCACAAGTCTCATCCCGAAATGCTGCCTCCCATGTGTACCCACCACTGACAACAGGCACAAGGGGTTCTCAACTTCGATAGCTATATGAAAGGCTATATCTCGCCTTATGTAAGATTCCGAGAAATTCCCTAATCTGACCATATAGTACCATTACAATTCCAAACAGTGCAGGTCAGGGTCTCAGTGCTCTGCCCCCCTATGGAGGGGAGTCCTGATTTCAATTTTCATAGAACTCTTTAAACATATTTCTTGTTTGTCATTCTCAAATCCACATCTAATGTGTGTCATAATCTATCTTAGGATTATACTGATGTCTCCATGGCATTCCTAAGATAATATCAACTCCTTGTAGGAGTGCTACTAGGAAGTCTAGTCTATCTTTGTAAGGTTTGATTGAAATCTCTAGATCCTTGACTTCTCTAGTGCAGTTATACTTCGTCTTGGGGAAAGCAGCTTTACCTTTATAATGAGATGGGGATGACTCTTAGTTGAGCTTGGCCAAATCTCTTTCTGTGATGAAGTCATGCGTACTATCGTCATCATGTAAAATAACAACTTCTCACTATTAATTGAACCTTTCATTTTCAAAAGAGCATGACAATTGCACTTACCTCCACCTTCGGAATGGCTTGGCGTCGTGTCTCGCTCTTGCTTGGCTGCTTTGTTCTTGATCATATGTACTTTTGCCATTGGAGTCTTCTTCTCTCTGGACATTCAGTTGCTATATGTCCCACCTTGTTACACTTGTAGTTATTTCCTTCTTCTGAAAATTTTCACCATTCGGCTTTGAAGGAGACTCTGTTTTCCGTGAAACAAAACCAGATTTAGATTTGAAGAAATGCTTTTTATCAAACCTCCTTTTCGTATGAAAGGGTACAGATTGATCCAAGCTCTTCTCTTCTTTTGGCATTCCATTATTCCTCTCACAATTCATTACAAGTGAAATGGCGGAATTTAGCGAACGAGGATGAAACATATTGATCTCAGCTCTCAATTTGAATTTTAACACTGCCGCATATTTTCTTCGTTGATCTCGCTCGCTCACTTTCTCTAGGGATTACAATTGAATCAAGGTTTGCCAAAACCTATCAGTGTATGCAGAGATTGTTTCTTTGTCAAATTGCCTAAATATATCCCCCTATTTCCTGGCTTTTCTTCCCTCGAACTTCAAAGAAAAAGTCAGGCAACAGTGCGAGGGAAGAAAAGCCAAGCAATAGGGGAATATATTTAGGCAATTTGACAAAGAAACAATCTCTGCATACACTGATAGGTTTTGGCAAACCTTGATTCAATTACAATCCCTAGAGAAAGTGAGCGAGCGAGATCAACGAAGAAAATATGCGGCAGTGTTAAAATTCAAATTGAGAGCTGAGATCAATATGTTTCATCCTCGTTCGCTAAATTCCGCCATTTCACTTGTAATGAATTGTGAGAGGAATAATGGAATGCCAAACGAAGAGAAGAGCTTGGATCAATCTGTACCCTTTCATACGAAAAGGAGGTTTGATAAAAAGCATTTCTTCAAATCTAAATCTGGTTTTGTTTCACGGAAAACAGAGTCTCCTTCAAAGCCGAATGGTGAAATTTTTCAGAAGAAGGAAATAACTACAAGTGCAACAAGGTGGGACATATAGCAACTAAATGTCCAGAGAGAAAAAGACTCCAATGGCAAAAGTACATATGATCAAGAACAAAGCAGCCAAGCAAGAGCGAGACGCGACGCCAAGCCATTCCGAAGATGGAGGTAAGTGCAATTGTCATGCTCTTTTGAAAATGAAAGGTTTAATTAACGGTGAAGAAGTTATTTTACATGATGACGATAGTACGCATGACTTCATCTCAGAAAGAGATTTAGCCAAGCTCAACTAGGAGTCATCCCCATCTCATTATAAAGGTAAAGCTGCTTTCCCCAAGATGAAGTATAACTGCACTAGAGAAGTCAAGGATCTAGAGATTTCAATCAAACCTTATAAAGATAGACGAGACTTCCTAGTAGCACTCCTACAAGGAGTTGATATCATCTTAGGAATGCCATGGAGACATCAATATAATCCTAAGATAGATTATGACACACATCAGATGTGGATTTGAGAATAACAAACAAGAAATATGTTTAAAGAGTTCTATGAAAATTGAAATCAGTCCTTTACTAAATCATACACAAGCCAAGAAACCAATTAAGAAGCGTGAGAAAACATATTTGATTTTGGTTTATACAGAAACGGCTACTCAGCCAAATACTAAGCCGTGGACTATTAAATGTGGATGAGGCCATATTAAGCCTTGTGATATTTTGAGCTAGTGAAGTTATGTTGAGCAATCCCTTCAATTTTGAACAAAGGATGCTTTTGGATGTACTATTTTTTGCTTTTTCGGAATATGCAATTATAAATACTGTAGATGGGAAGCAAGAGCCACCATCTAGAGGGGGCAGATTGGAGCCAATGCGGTATCGTCTCTCTTCTTTCCTCCTTGTTTTCTGATTCTTGGTTTCTATGGTTTTGGTAATTTATGAATTTGTGGGCATGGCTAATGTAATCTCAGCTTTTGTTACACGTACGTACTACTCCACCATCCATACAGTCCCATACAGAAGCGCCTTCTATCCCGGCCTTATCCTGGGCACCCCATACTAGTTTCTTCCGGCTCCATCTGTCCAAACATCCACGCAGGCTCGCAGATCCTTAGGTCTAACCCAGTCGCCATACATGACATGAGTATCCTCCAGATGCTGCAACGTGTCCATGCAGCGGCTGATCTTGGCAAGGTTCCATGCTATTCTTCAAGCAGCCAAGTACATGGTTTGATTGTGCTGCCCACATGGCAGCCTATGTCCTGCCCATGTGGCAGCCCCATGTCTTTACTTTTATATGTTTGTATGCTGCCCATGTGGCAACCTCATCACACCCAGCTCCACCTCCCCCATGCTCTCCTCATATGGGGGCTTACAGATGGGGAGGTCACCTTTCCAATAGAAGCCACCACTGATGTCAACATCGATATCTATACCGATGTCAAAGCTGATGTCAATCCTGGTGTCAATGTCAATGTCAATGTTGGTGATGTCGTCTCCAAAGATAGTGACGATGATGATGATGGCGACGACGTCGCTGATGATGATGAAGCTGAAACTGAGGCTACAGCTGAAACTGCTGAGGCTGAGGCTGAGGCTTTAGTGGCTGCCTTCTAGATAGCAGTCCTGTCAGCCTACAGACCACTGCTGTTGCTGCAGTTATTCATGTCCTCGAGCTTGATCTGCTTTTACTGTTCGTCTTCTTTCTTGTCACCTTTCTTTCCCTTTGCCATGGAACCTATTGTCTTTTTTACCAGGGCTGCTATCTTGATGTTCTTGACTTTTTTCCTGTCAATCACAGAGGGAGAGAGAAGGGCCCATTACTCTCCTTCCCATTGTCCTTGTCTTCTTGAGCTCAGTTTTGGAGTAAATGAAATGGTGGGCTGAAAGCAGGCTTTGGCAATGGAGAGCAGCAAGAATCAATGGCAGAGGACTAAGGGACAGCAAGAGAGTGGAAGTGTTAAGAGCTGTGGAGTCCGAAACAGTGGTCGGGAGCTGAGAACACCCAGGCACTAGCAGTGACCACCAAATGGTGTAGCTGGGCAACCAATGGTAATGGCGGGTGCTTATGGGGCAGATTAGGGCTAGTTTTTCAGCAGGGAATGGCGCTGACAGTGGCGAATTCTTTGAGAAGGAAATGGCGCAAACAAAGGCAGGTTTCTTGAATAGGAAAGAGTGCGTCGAAAACTTCATTTCCATGACAGGGGAGCCTGAAGCTTTGGACAGCAAATTCCATACGCAGCAGGGCAGAATTACTCAGTCTGGAAATAATGACTCTATACTGACTCTTCCAAATTTTAGTGTACTCCACCTTTATTCTGAAGACATCGAAAAGAACCTTACATACTGCGATGCGCATGGATAAATGGGCTTTAAGCTGCTTCCTTGAAAATGGTGAAGAGAGAGCAGGTACATACTTTCTTACCATTAACTGGACACTTCAACATTTTTGTAACAATATCACAATGAAAAAACTCTCAAGGAATTACCGAATTATGGGCAAAAGTGATATCACAACTATAAGCAGCCTTCCTTGCCATAGAATCCATCCCACTCTGCGCAAGAGAGAGAAAAAATGTCACTATTACAATAATAAACTGAGCCAAAACTTAATAATATCATAGCATACATAATTCCATAAATATTTTCAAGTATACATGTAACAAGAACCAGAGCTGCTGAAACAACCTGAATAAGGCCAACTGAAAGCCCCAAAAAACGATGAATTTTTCCCATCCACTCAGCATCCCGTTGAGCAAGGTAATCATTAACTGTGACCACTGCTTGCACACACATTACACCAGGTAATAATCCTTTTGATAACATATCATCTTACATGTGACACCCAACATATCATAACATCAGTCACAACCCTAGAATTGTAACCATCTAATAAAGAAGAAACAAAGCAAACTTCTGCAGCTTGCCAAGTCCGTTAAGGAGCTGGCTTGCCCATATTACTCACACATATATACTTGATAAACGAAGCAATTATAAAAACCAAGGTGCTAGTGGCTCTAGCCCACCATCTTGATAAATTTCTACAAAAGAGTCTTAAATGGAAGTGGCAATCACTACCCTCACTGCCAGAAGCACAATTTTGCTGTTAAAATACATCTGATACATTTCAAAACAATTCAACATTTTGAAGGATCTATTCTATGATTACAGACACACAGTAAATTCAAACACCCCTGCCCCCTTTATAAGAGTAGAACATATCCAACCTTACAAATTTGAGAAATGCTGAACAAAGAAAAACAGAGAGAAAGACAATTGTCTGTGGATTTTGCAGAGGTCTATATATTTCAAGCATTGAATTCTTTATCATTAATTTCCACATTAACACAAACGCCCATACGCACACACACGGACACACACACACACATGTATTGTATTACATGTTATGCATGTATGCATGTACATACAAGTGTATGTGTGTACAGGCATATGAATAAGTGTAATTGTTTGGATTGGTAACTATGCAGCACAAACAAGTTTAATTTAAATTGTATATGCACAAACATTAGGCTATCAAAACTCCACTCCCCGTTAAGCTCCCAAACCCTCGTTCAGCCTCTCCTCCACCCTGCCCTGCAGCTCCTCCCCCAGCTCGTGTTTGCCTCCTCCCTCCAGCAGATACAGCCTCGGGCTGCCATCCCCCTTTTCGTCCTTCTCCTCCCACACTGCTTGCTTGTGGGTTGTTGCTGCAACAGCCCCTTCTCTTCCCCTGCTTCCTTTATCCACTCCTCCCCTTCAGACCTGCTCCTCTGGCTTCCCCTTGGCCCCCTCAAGTGGCTGACAGCTGTTATAGCAGCCTGCCCTTCCTCGTGACCCTCTACTTTCTCCCAGGCTCCCTTTTTACTCCCCTTACTTTCCCTTACTGGCTCCCCCACCAGTTCTTGCAGCCACATACACACACCTGTCTATCCTTCTACCCACCCCTGCACTCATCTAAGCCCTCTTCCCCCTGTCCTTTGACTTAATCCTTTCGTACTCCCTGTCCTTTGGCTCACACCCTTTCTTAGTCCCCTGTTCAGCCTTACCTCTTCCCCATACTGTCTAGCTACCCTCACTCTTGTCCTTCACGCCACCATTTTCCCTTCTCTCCTCTTTCTTCCAATTCCTTGTTTCCCAAGCATTTTGTTTCCGAGGTGTTGGGTCAAGGGTGGCAATCGCAAGCTCTGGCCAGAGATGTTCAAATGGCAGCATCTTTAGTAACATCTAATTGGCAAACCATAGGCTGAATGTGTGGTACAGGGGATTTAGGACCAAGCGGTAATGGGCCGCATTGTGGGTCTCACATTCACATCCACGTAGATTGGGAATGGTTCAGGCGAGCCTCAACCTTTACCTAGACACATTGGAGAGGTCGCACATAAATAGACAACATACAAACATATGTAGTAAACAATTACAGTAAACTCATGCCCTTCTTTTTCCATCCCTCACTAATCAATTGAGAGATTTTGTTTACCGCAGAATCTTGCATACCTATATATACATCGTGTGTGTAATACATACATAAATACAGTTGAGAAAAGGCAAAGGTAAAAAAGGTAGCAATCAGGTACATGAGAATTAAACACTGATAGTATCTATGATTTGAAAGGAAAACTATTTAAAATGATCACAACCAGCCCTAAGATTGCTGTAGAAGAGTGCCAGTGGGATGCCTTCTTTTTGCATTGTCTAGGATATAAAAGTTGAAGTTTGTATGTGCCACGTACCACAGGAATTCATTAAAAGAGTGATATCACCTAGCTAGTAGCCACTAACTCCACATAAAACCCATCTTAGAACCTAAACCTGTCTACAGATGCTCTCCCATGAGAACCAATCTTCCTACCATGGAGACAATAATATGCCTCAGGCCCAAGAAAGCTGGACGACTGACCACCATGAATTCCATAGAAGGGAGGAGATCCAATGAGGGAGTCCGCTTCCCATGATGAAAGAACTCTGTAACGCGAAAGCAAGAGAAAAGCTATTCTCCTTGATTACAAGTTCAGATTTCGAGGTCATAGGCACTCTTATTCCATATTTTACTTCGCCTAAGCTTTTGTAACATATAATACACACTCTGGAAGTATAGTTTACTTTGACAATGAGACTTCATCACTTGATATGTGCCACACAGTCTATCAGTATTCTAGGGCAGCATCCTGAGTAATTGCAATTTTACGATGCATCAGCTGTGCTTGCCTTCACGCACATTCTGGGGCACCATTTCTGAGTGATTACAATGTATTAGCAAGAGAAAGAGGGCAAGCAAGCATCCAGAAGAGGACTTCTGCCCATTCAAGCAGGAGGGAGTGTCATGACAAGAGAAATCACTAATCCGTGATTAGTAGACATTAAAAACATTATTATATAAAATATGCCAATGGTGTAACATGTATTTGTATTTATGATGGACACCGACCGATTTGTTATGGTGGCGGTGGATCATCTCAGTAGATAGAACTAGTCGAGCTAGAGCCAGTGCTTCAAATTTGGACATGTGACACTTATTCTATTAATAAAAATGTGCACACACGTGTCTAGGTCCTAGGGGCAATTGGAAGGGAAGGGTGCATTAATGTGCATTGAATGGTAGTGCATGGGTCATAGGATAAGGGTAGGTGTAAATGGGAAGATGGAACTCAAGTGATCTCAAGGGACATTAATGGAAGGGTATCACCCTTTCATTGTGAATCTCACGTAGCATTCTTCATTCACCTTGCATTCATCCGCCATCTCTCACACACTTTGCATGTAGGTCGAAATAGAAACAAGTACTCTCACGAGGGCGATTTACCCCATTGGAGGGCCAATTGGAATTCTACATGCATTGCACACATTTGCATTCTTGAGAAGGCTGTTTCTTCACACAAACTGCATATAGCTTTTTTAATTTGCAAAATTGGCAGCGTATAGAGCCATGTTGTGGTTGTTCTTTAGGAGTAGTTTTTGGATGACTTTGATGGCCGTCTTTGTGTTGATATTGTTTGTTTGTGGTCGCCTTGAGTCATTTTAACCGGACGCTATGTTATCCATCACAATAATTGTTAAGGACAACAGGTTATCAATTCATTGTGGGGATTTAATTTGCATGTTTTTCTGGGGCCCATGAGCGTGAAGATAGAATAGGGTCCCTTCTATTTCCCTGGAGTTCAATACACTTGGTGGACACCATCTGATCAAAGTGGTTACTAACCTGGATGCTAAAAAATGTGAAAGGTAGAATGTGCATGAAGACGAGCAAAGCTGATGCATAGTATGCTTCTCTTTTACTTCTGCATTTGCATCTCCTCTTCATAATTTGCAAATAGTCTTCTCTTGGCAGTACATGATCTCTTCTGAATCAAAACTTTAATCCCATCTTTAAGTTCTGATTCCTCTTGATGCTGAATATTAAAAATGCATAAGTACCACTGCAGTGCCTCTTCAGGATCTCTTCATGCTCAGAATCCTCTTCTGAAAACTTAGCTGCTGAAATTTCTTTATACTAACCTGCTCAATAAGCTGAAACATATTCTCAACAAACTGGTCAATATTAAAACGATTCTCTCACCCAAATGTTTCATTGAACTAGGTGGACCTTGGCTATAGATGATTTTGTGATGAAGATCTTCTTAATCTATAGAGACTATAGATCATCACTCTCTTTTTTCAACTCTTCTATTTCAGCCCTATTCATCCCATAAGACGTTCTCGCGGAGAGAAAAATATTTATTCTCTATCCATACTCTACAATGAATATGCCTACTCTCTATTCAGTTCACACATCCATACACCAGTGTTGGGTGAAGGGATAGCATTTACTCTTGGTTCTATGTGTGAGGGGGAAGAGAAGTGGAAGGGAGCAAGAGAGTGAGAGTGAGAGAGTGACACTCTGGTGCGGGTGTGAAGTGATAGTGAGCCACACCACAAACTCACTTATGTTTTATTAGGATTAGGTTTACCCTATGACTGTCTTAAGACAGTCATAGGTGTCCTATCTTTAATTCTTTAATTAAGGGTTGGCAATGTGCCTTTACCCCCAACAACCTCCCACCTAAAGGCCAATGTGCCTAAAGGGGAGAAAAGAATAAAAATTACAGCAATATACAGTTACTGTATACAAGACCATAAAGTAAGAATGGTCTCATCCTAATCCCATGATGTGGCGGCAATGTGCAAACCGCTCTGTAGGCAAGCTCTTAGTGAGCAAATCTGCAGGATTATCATCAGTGTGCACTTTCACAAGCTCAAGTCGCTTGTCTTCCAGTACCTCCCTGATGAAATGATATTTCACTTCTATGTGCTTGGTCTTCTGATGAAAGACCGGGTTCTTTGCCAACATGATAGCACTCTGACTATCACAATGCAAAACTGGCATATCTCCTGTAATGCCCAAATCTCCCACCAGCCGAGTAAGCCATATTGCTTCCTTGCAAGCCTCAGTGGCTGCAACATATTCAGCTTCTGTGGTTGACAGTGCAACGCATTTCTGCAACCGAGACACCCATGATATAGCACCTCTTGCAAATGTGAAAATATAACCGGTAGTAGACTTCCGGTTATCCGCATTCCCTGCATAGTCTGAATCTGTAAAACCATGCACCAATGCATCCTGCCTACCATAGCATATGCACAAGTCTTTGATACCCTTGAGATACCTCAAGACACCTTTCACTGCTTCCCAATGCCGCTTGCCTGGATTTGCCATATACCTGCTGATGACTCCCACCGCAAAAGCAATATCCGGACGAGTGGCAACCATGGCATACATCAAAGATCCAATTGCAGATGCATACGGAACCTTGGCCATTTCAGCCTTATCATCATCTGATCTGGGGCTGTCCTTACTGCTGAGTTTTAAATGTGGAGGCAACGGGGTACTAATGGACTTCCCCCCTTCCATTTTAAACCTCTGCAGTACTTTGTCAATATACTCTTTCTGTGATAGAAACAAAAGTCCCTTGGACCTGTCACGAGTAATACGCATGCCAAGAATATGATTTGCATCACCCAAGTCTTTCATGTCAAAAGACTTATGCAGTTGTTTCTTCAAAACACTAATCTCATGCTGAGATTTACTGGCAATAAGCATGTCATCCACATATAGAATGAGTAGCATCAAACTGCCATCCTTTGCCCGTTTGGTGTACAAGCAATGATCGGTCTCACACCGATGATACCCTTGGGACTGCATGAAGGCATCAAACTTCTTGTACCATTCCCTTGGCGCCTGCTTGAGTCCATACAAGCTCCTCTTGAGCTTACACACAAGCTGTGCTTTCCCTTTAACAGCATATCCCTCTGGCTGACTCATATAGATCTCATCATGAAGATCTCCGTGAAGAAAAGCTGTCTTCACATCCATCTGACATAAATCCATGTCATCATGAGCAACAAGAGCTAACACTACTCTCAAAGTAGTCATCTTGACTACAGGGGAAAAAATCTCATCAAAGTCAATGCCCTTTTCCTGCTTAAATCCCTTGGCAACCAATCTGGCCTTATACCGAGGTAAAGCATTTGAATCCACTTTGACTTTGTAAACCCACTTGCATGGCAAAACCTTTCTGCCTGCAGGTAGCTGCACCAAGTCCCATGTATCATTCTGAAGTAGGGAGTCCATTTCTGACTGCATGGCTTTCTCCCACTTCTTTTTCTCTGTTCTTCCCATAGCTTCCTTGAAGCTGGAAGGCTCAACACAATCAGTCAGCATGATAAAATTAGCCACATTATTGGCTCCTGGAACAAACCTGGCAGGAGGCCGTTGTGCACGGGTGCTCCTCCTCACAAAATGTTCCGGATTAGGCTGCTGTCCAGCCTGTTCTTCATGCATGACGGGTGGCTGTACCACCATATCTGGCTGTTCTACAGCCCCATCTGTTGGCACATCCAGTGGTGCATCATTGGCAAAATTATCTGGCTGATTTTCAGCCTGTATACCCTCTTGAACAGGGTGATCTGCAGCAGGCTGCTGCTGCATATAAATGGGCATTCTTTGCTGTCCAACATCATCATAAATAACCCTCCTGTATTCCACAGGTTGCACGGGTTCCTTGTGTACACAATCTTCTTTAAAGATGACATCATTGCTGCGTATAATCTTCCGTTTAACGGGATCCCATAACCTGTACCCCATTTCACCTTCGTCACCATAACCCATAAAGATGCATCTGATAGACTTTGGATCCAGTTTGGTGCGTAGATCTTTGCGTACATGAGCAAAGCACTCGCAGCCAAATACACGTAAGTGCTTATATGAGGGTGGTTTGCCAAACCACACCTCCTCTGGCACTTTCAACTCCAAAGCCTTATTTGGTGACCTGTTAATAATGTGAACTGCTGTTTGCACGGCTTCTGCCCAAAAGCCATGGGGTAATGCAGCATAAGACAACATACATCGAACCTTCTCCTGAATAGTTCGATTCATCCGCTCACTTGCACCATTTTGAGATGCATTATGAGGGGCTGTGAGTTCCTGTTTGATGCCCTTAGCTTGGCAAAACTGCACAAAAGCATGTGACACATACTCACCCCCATTATCGGATCTGAGGCATTCCAGCCTACGACCTGTCCGATTCTCAACCTGAGCGACAAACTTCTTGAAAGCATCTAAGGCATCTCCCTTATGCTTCAAGAAATAGACCCACACCTTACGTGTGGCATCATCAATGAAAGTAAAAAAATATTTTGCACCCCCTAGTGATAGCTGTGGCATCTCACACAAATCAGTGTGCACTAGATCAAGTGGTGCTCTATTCTGAGGAGTTCTCCTCTTATGAGGAGTGACAGAATGCTTGCCAAAAATACAATAATCACAAGTAGGCAAATCTGAAAAAGAGAGAGGCAGCAGATAACCCAAACGTGACAGTTCTTGCATTCCTTTAACAGACATGTGTCCCAACCGGCTATGCCACAATGAAACCTTTGGCAGCTCGGTTATGGCAACAACATGATTACCCACACTGGAAACATAAAGAGGATACAAGGTATCACTCTTAAAACCCTCAGCCACTACAGTCTGACCATCAGTAATCACCCATTTGGAATCCCCAAATGTGGTGTGGTAACCACTGTCATCTAATAAGCCAGTGCTAATCAGATTTTTCTTGATTTGCGGCACATGGCGAACGCCATCAAGCATAAATGACTGTCCATCAGGAAGTACTATCTGTATACTGCCAATCCCTGCAATCTGACATGCATAGTTGTTTCCAAGATGAACAACTCCATGAGTACCTGTGTAGGAAGTAAACCACTCCCTATGAGGAGTAACATGAAAAGAGGCACCTGAATCCAAGAGCCAGGTGTGCATGTCATGGCCATCAATAACCAAAGCATGTGCTATTACAGCAGAAGAGCATAAAACATCATGTATGTCACTGTCACTGTCCTCTGCTGCAACATTCACTGCATCCAAGTCATCTGCCTTGGCCTTGCCTTTGCCTTTGCTTGCATTTCCTGCATCCTTTGTTTCAGCCTTCTTGGCTTTCTGATCCCGTATGAACTTGAAGCACTTCGACTTCACATGTCCCTTCTTGCCACAATAAAAGCATTCAATGTCCTTTTTGCCACGGGACTGACTACGGGATTTGGACTTACTAGCAGATCTCCCCTTCTGCTGAGTCCTGCCTCTGTCCTGTACCTGCAAAGCATTTGAAGACTTGCTGCCCGCATTATTCTTCCTGCTCATCTCCTCCATAAGGAGAGAGCTCTCTACATCAGCATAAATAAGAGTGGCATTCGAGTTTGACAGGGTGGTCTTGAAAGTGTCCCAACTCTCGGGGAGGGTACACAGCAAGAAAGTAGCCTTGAACTCCTCATCAAGGTTCAACCCCTGTGCAATCAGCTGTGTAAAGATAGCATTGAACTCACTCAAGTGTGAGGTCATAGCTGTACCTTCCTTCATGCGAAGATCAACCAGCTTCTTCAGCCAATAAACCTTACTGGCTGAGCTCTTTTGGGCATATAATTCTTCTAGTCTTTGCCATAGACCATAAGAGGTCTTTTCAACCTGTACATTGAACACAAGAGTGTCTGAAATAGTGAGCATGATAGCTGCCCTCGCGGACAAATCAAGCTCTTCCCAGTCATCAGCTGCCATATCAGATGGCTTGACACCCTTCACCCTTATGGGCTTAGCAATCTTCTTTAACAGAAGTACATTCAAGCACTGTTCTGCCCATAATGCATAGTTATGTGCTCCTTCCAGTTTCTTTATGTTCAGAATTGAAGAATCACCTCCTCCTGATGCCATATCAGATGAGGAAAGTACCTGACTCCCTGGAAGTAAAAGAGGCTGAATAAAGGTTCTGATTTCTCAGAAAAGGCCTGCTCTATTCTAGAGCCAGAAGCACTCTCAATGGTGCTGTTTTTAACTGTCAGTAAAATCTGCAGCAAAACAGTAAATGTCCCTGCAACTACTGTACCTTCTGACAAACTGTTCTGAGCTCAGAGAGGCATAAAAAACAGTAATTTCAGACTGCTGCTGCTGCTCAACAAGTGCTTAACAGTGCACAATCATCTGACAAAACCACCAACACTGCTGTAAACACTGCTGTACTGACTGTACTGATCACTTCTCCCACCTCAGATGAGGTATTGCACTGAGTTAAATTGCAGAAACCACTTGACTAACACCCAAAAACAGTAAATGATCCTTCAGCCTGTCACAAAACCTGCAACAGTAAATGGGATAAATCCCAAGCAATCACCCTTAGACCAAGGGGAGAAAATGCATCTGAAGATCTCTGTCGGTAACCCAAGTGCTATCAAACAAAGTCTGGGCAAAAGCCCCTTGATCTGACAACTGAATCAAGTGGAGGACACCTCAACACTGAGGTAGCAAGCAATATGAAAACTCTCTGACACTTGTACCTGACAATGTGCAATGCATAGACTGCCCCTGTGTACTCAGTAACAACACAAATCACAAAGTACAGACACCAAGAAGAAAATCTTTTGAGCACTGTCAACGATGGGCAGTTAGGGACCGAGTAAACTCGATGCGCCCTGACCAAGCGTGGCTCAACTGAGATTTTCAAAGTGCGTACAAAGAATGTGACCTGCAACAAATGTCACCAAATGCACTGCGGAAACAAAGCAGATGTGTGCTCCCTGGCTACACTCCCTGGCTACACACTGCCTCAAGGCATATACTGCAAACACATCCAGGCAAAAGCCCTTTGAAATGGTCACCCAAAACTGAGAATTGCACTCAGTAAATGCATAGAAGTTTCTGCAAAACAAGCATCTGACCTTCCTGAATGACAAGTAACTGCACAAACACCACCACTGTGGCACAAGTCACCTCAAGCGTGAGTGACACGAGAGTACCTGATGTACCTCAACAAATGCACAGTATACTGCTAGAATGCTTCAGGAATATTCCTCTTCCAATCAGAAAATCTGCTGTACTTTTCAGTACCTGCAAAGTACCTGTTGTACTTTTGTCCCTGCAGAGTACCTGTGTACTATCGGTGCACGCTTCCCCCCAAAAAAAAAGTCGAGATTTTTGCAGCAAAAAAAAAATTTGCTGTACTTCTGTACCCTGCTGGTGGATGAAGGACTGTCGTACAAAATGCCAAGACTCCCGTACAAAGTTGTACGGCAGTCCATACAGCTGATGTATGAATGGCTGCAAAAAAACACAGCAGCTATGCTGCTGTACTGCAGCAGCTTGACGACGCCCACGCCCGCAACAAAAGCCTGCAGCCCTACGAAAATGCGCCGCCTTAGATCTGCCGTACGAAATGCGATGCCCTTGGAGGTGACTCGCGAAATGCGCCGCGCAGAAGTCCTGCAGCCCGCGACCGCGCCTTCACTCTGATGCCCTCGAAAAACGCGCCGCCTACAAACTGATGATGCCCGCACCCGCGACCACGCTGTCGCTGCGATGTCAAGCCCGTCCGTACGGTCGTACGGACGACGTACGGCCGTACGGATCTGTCCGTACGTCCGTACGGTACGGATGAGGTAGGCAGTTGAGAGGGGGAGAGAAGGCTTGATAGGCTCTGATACCAGTTGTGAGGGGGAAGCGAAGTGGAAGGGAGCAAGAGAGTGAGAGTGAGAGAGTGACACTCTAGTGCGGGTGTGAAGTGATAGTGAGCCACACCACAAACTCACTTATGTTTTATTAGGATTAGGTTTACCCTATGACTGTCTTAAGACAGTCATAGGTGTCCTATCTTTAATTCTTTAATTAAGGGTTGGCAATGTGCCTTTACCCCCAACACTATGTTCACCGTAGAGTCTTGGGATGAGGAGGTAGAAGCCTCACCCTTCTGCTTGGATGCTTTGCCTTTCCCTTTTACAGAATTCGTTTTGGCATTTTGGCTAATAGAGTAGGACATTTATGCCATGGATGCCCTGGCTTATGTTTCTTACATCCGAAACATCTACCCTCCTTAATTAGCTTTTTCTTCTCATCATCAATCATGGAAGGAAATGGTATCCATCCAGGACGTGATTCCCTGTTAACGTTTTGTACAATAGCGTTCTCTTTTCCTTTGTTGAAAGGCTTCCGAGGATTCAATTTCCTCTCAACAATCTCAGTCAATTTAGTGAGGTCTTTCAAGGTGGTTGGGTTGAACATTTCAACCTCATACCTCACTTTCGGGGTTAGGGCTGCTAAATACTTCTTCCTTTTATCATCCTCACTCTTCTAAGGTAACTCTAAAGAGAGTTTCTAGAACCTAGCTATAAATTCAGCGTTACTCTCATTTTCGAATTGCCTGACCCTTCCCCAACGGAAGGTCGATTCTTCTTCATGCCTTGGAGGCATGAAAGTGACCTTACGCTGCTCTACAAATTTGGACCATTGAAGAATAGGCTCTTTTCCCGTTTGTCATAAGGACCACCACATCAAAGCATCCTTCTGTAGATGCAGTGTGGCAAGAGCAAGCTTCTCGTGGTCGGTCTTATCTTGATGGGAAAAATATAGCTCAAAATGGCGAATCCAATTGAGGATTTTATCTGCCTCTCTTGCTCCATCATACTTTGGAAACTCTATTCTCTCTCGAGGTTGAGATTTGGCTCTCTTCGAGGGGGTGCCTAAATCGTCATCCCCAAAATTCTGCACTCTCTTAGTCCTTAATTTTGTCATAATGGACTGTTCAATCATATGGCTAAGCTAAGAAACCAGCTTATTAACGGGAGACTCCTCCCTCCCTCTTGCACTTGGATTATAATCCATGTGTATGGGATTTTGAGTTAAAGGCGTAAACTCAGCGCCTTGCTCTTGGATGAACTCGTTTCTCCATTCATTTCTAAAGGAAAACTCCCTATCGAGAGATTCTTGAAGGAGAGATGAAGGTAATTCTATACATGGGTTATCATACTCAATATGTGTGTAACTCTCATCTACATTATCCTCTTCAGAAGGAGGTGATAGTGTTCTCTCCCTATCTCCTTCTAGTAGTGGAGGAAACAGAACAAGAATATCCCTTCTCCTTCCATTCTTTCCTTTTAGTAATACAAGAGATAAAATGACTTGCTGTAATTTCAGAAAAGGGGTTTATTTTACAGCAAAAGTCAAGTGTTATAGAGCTGGTGATACTTATCTGACTCCCGCTTTGCTTGTGTCGAAAAACCACTTCAAATGACCTCTTCTTCCTTCTCTTTTAGACTTTTCTTCTTGTATTTTGGCTGTAAACTGGTGCGCTCCGTTTGGACTACTTATTTTGAGTGGATTGGAGCTCTAGATATCGTTATAGGGGGTACTTAATGGGTGGATCACCCCCTTAAAATCTTGTTCCAATCCGACTTTCCGTTGGGGAAGACGGGGGACGGGGGGGGGGGGGGGGGGGTTTCTCTTTTTCCCACGGTTTAAGGGTTTTAAGGATCCATTCGCATAGGGAGGAGAGTCACCCCGTTAGGACACCCCGTTCCCCATCCAAAGACCCAAAAAATCAGAGAAAGCCCTTGCCTTGGAGACTCCGTAATCCAAAGATTGCAATGCTTGCTGTGTGAATTTGCGATCTGCCTTCCATTGATATTGCGATCTGCAGTCAACCTTCTCTCAAGGTTTGCAGGACCAGATCTCGTGATTGCTTTCACCGGCCTCGTCAAACCGTCTCCCTTCCCCAACAAAATCTTTGACGCCCTGCATCACTACCCGTCCATAAGTCTGTCGTGTGCCCCGCCTTCTCCCGCGCATGCCTTCTCGCACATGGTCTGTCCATGCAATTCCCTCCAACAGTCTTGCCCTACGCTGCATTTGCTTCTCGTGCCTCTATCCCACACGCTTGCGCCTTGGCTTGTGCTCGCTCCTCTCCTTCTCTTTCCGTCCCGGTGGTGGATCGTCGAAGCTCTGATACCAAATGTGAAGAAACAGCCTTCTCAAGAATGCAAATGTGTGCAATGCATGTAGAATTTGAATGCCAATTGGCCCTCCATTGGGAAAGAGCGCCCTCATGAGAGTACTTGTTCTATTTCTACCTACATGCAAGGTGTGTGAGAGGTGGCGGATGAATGCAAGGTGAATGAAGAATGCTACGTGAGATTCACAATGAAAGGGTGATACCCTTCCATTAATGTCCCTTGAGATCACTCAAGTTCCATCTTCCCATTTACACCTACCCTTATCCTATGACCCATGCACTACCATTCAATGCACCTTAATGCACCCTTCACTTCCTATTGCCCCTAGGACCTAGACACGTGTGTGCACATTTTTAATAATAGAGTGAGTGTCACATGTTCAAATTTGATGCCGTCTGAAGCAATGGCTCCAGCTCGACTAGTTCTATCTACTGAGATGATCCACCGCCACCATAACAAATCGGTCAGTGTCCATAAATACAAATACATGTTACACCATTGGCATATTTTATATAATAATGTTTTTAATGTCTACTAATCATGGATTAGTGATTTCTCTTGTCATGACAGTTTGAGCCCTCCTAGTTGTTTTACCTTGCATATATTTTTTTCGTTTCAATCCTCTTCCATCTTGACACCATACCCTCTATTTCGCCTTTTCCCACAATCAGCACAAAACCACAACCTACACAAATTAGAGAAGTTCTCAGAACATACCATGAACTCCTTCACCTGTGAGAGCATTCAAGTACGCTGCAGATCACAGAAATGATGCTTAGTCACAGTCCTCATCTATTTCCATCCTTCAATTTTATGAAAATGAAAATGTATAGACCTGCCAGGGGAGACACCAGAGTTTTGCCTTCACCGGTCCTCATCTCTGCGATGGCCCCGTCATGAAGCACTGCCCCACCAATAATCTAGAATAGAAGCAGCATTACAGCACGAGGACATTAATCATCCTCCAAACCAAAGAGTGCACAGTCATAAGGAAGAAAAAATAAACTTGCTTCTGAAAGAGTATCTATCAAGGAATACTAGCCAAAAAGGTACACAATGTGGCAGAGAACATCCAGAAAAACAAGATAAATTTACTTAGTCATATTCTGCTTCATAAGAAGTTTCAACTCAAAAAGAAATATGTAGGCTGGTCTTAAAGTGGTACTACCAAGTACCTGAACATCAAAATGCCTCATTCCTAAGATCCGCCTTGCTGCCTCACGAACAACAGCAAATGTCTCTGTTCATAAGAGCAAGATTGTGGATTGAGAAACTGGTCCAAGGCGAAGAAAGAGAAGGGAGAAAAAGTGTGGAAGCGGTAAGGGAAAAGGGAATGGGCTTACCAGCTTGCAGTTCGTCCAATGTTTCCCCCAATCTGATGCGTTCCCTAAATTCATTGGTTTTAGCTTGTAGCTGCACGGAAACTATCTTTTAAACAGAAGCAAAAGTTGTAAACGATGGTCTAAACTATATAAAAAACAATGGGATAGCAGAGCGTGTTTGCATTTCAGGAAAACCTGCTCATTTGAAAGCCCCCGCATTTCCAACTCCAAAGCATTGACAGATTCCACAAGCCTGCAGTAATCCCGAACTACCCAGAAATTCAAATTTATCAACTGGCGCCAATTTGGGTTGAACTGCTGAACCAAAAGTTCAAGGGAACGTTATTGACTGTTCTGACTATGATCATGGTCAAAAGCAAGATGGCATTTTCATAAACAGAGCCCTATAGAATCACCTTGAAAGGTTGTAATGATTGACTAACAACGCCAGATTGAGCACTTGCTGTCAGCTCCAACGTGCTGGCATACACAACAATGCAGTCTCGACCCTGCCTAGTGAGCTTGGTCTGAGGGAAATTCAGGGCACGTCCATAAAAATTTAACCTGGGATCGTTTGTATCGAGATATGTGGTGAGGGGACGTAACCGGGAGGCAGAGATGGTGAGCATGTTCCTTGTTGAGCTAGGTTGGCAATACAAATTGATAGTCTTGCAGTGCCCATTGGGAGAGAGAGCTTTGCAGAGGCTGCAGCTGCTGACAACAGCTTCCACGACGACCTGTGGAGGGACGCCCATATATGTGACTTCTTGTGCGATTTGCGTGTGTGTGTGTGTGTGTGTTTTCTTTCCCTCTTTTATTTTGCAACTTAACTGTGTGCATCTGTGTTCTTTCCCTCACGACAAAAAAAGTGCAGCATGTACCTAACTGGGCAGTGCTAAAAATCAACACCAGCTGTGATTCACCCAAAAAAATATTTGTATGTGTGTGTGAGAAAGAGAGAGAGATTCCTTACCATGTCTAAATTGCTCTCGTTACACGAAAAGTATTGGCATGCTCAATTCTGGCCGAGACGAATATTCCCTGCTGTAGACACTTGAGATATTCAATGACTGGAATGTCTCTTTAGCTCACATCAGAAGCTTCACTACTCGAAACTTTCCACTTGGCGTTTGCAGAGGCGTTAGAGGCCGCCCAAGAGGGTGCGTTTAGACCGTGGTCATCAGGCTCCTAATTTAAGTCACCAACTTGTGATTGGAATAGGGCAATCATGTAGCGGGTTGACGAGTTGGCCATGGAGTGGGCGATCTACACAAATCTTTTGTATCAATGTCTGAGCCCGTCCCTCCTATTGCGCCAACTAGAACGACAGCCCTTCACACAACCTTTTGGCATGAACAAAACGATAGACCCCCTAGATGGACGGCCTCTCTATTATTAGGGTCTTGGCCCAATCGCTCCTATTGCGCCAACTAGAACGACAGCCCTTCACACCACCTTTTGGCATGAACCCAACGATGGACCCCCTAGATGGACGGCCTCTCTATTATTAGGGTCTTCCCCATTGGCACCTTCCAAGACATAGCGCTATCTTTTGACAACAGTCTAAGGAGTGCCCCGGACCTTCTACAATTGTCTAGTGGTGATACCACTGACACATGACCAACTGTGCAATCCTACAGTCCACTATGCAATCGTGCAAACACTCCACAACCTTCCACCGCATGTAGCCTCTGACTATGAGTTCGTTGAGGAGGAGGGGTATAGGGGCGGCGTCCACCACCTTCCCGACCTTCTAACAGCACCCTACGAAGAGGTTATCAAGCCCTCACTATCTGTGGCATGGTGCTTCTTGCCTCTTCTTATGTGGCATGAAAGAAAAACAATGAAAGATTTTTGTGGAAAATTGTGCCCACCCACCCCCAAGAAGGGAACTTATGTGGTCGCCACTTGGTAAGGCATGATTTGCTCTGCAAAAAGGAGGTGCCCATGAACATGGACAGTCATTTACCCCCGCCCATAGCTGAACATGTAGACATCTTCAAGCTCTTGCAATAACGAGATCCTTGTTATTCTTCTTCTGCTTGCTTAGTGTGTAATAACACTGTGTAATAACACACTGCCCATGGATATTCTGGCTTGGGCGGGCACTAGGCGATGTGTAACTGCCCTAAGAGGTATCACAAAGAGCTTTCAAAGGTTTGCTACCAAAAATGCACTGTCTTAAATATTCATTACCACATTTTGGCAAAATTTTTAAGGTGATACCAGCCTTGGCGAGGATGATAAGCCTTCTCATTACTGAAGTAGCTTTTGGCCACTGAGTCATAACTAAATGGGAGCTCCTATTGTGTCACTTTTTTTGTTGCCCATATGTCACAAGGATTTCAAACCAACTTCTCTCAAACCTACAATGGCACAAGTGATTTACACTTGATGGGAACTCTTTGAGATTGAAAAGCATCCATTAGTCTAAAGCTTTTGACCCCCCTTAGCAAACAGACAACCACAGTAAGCTTATTTTCTATTGGGCAAAGGCATTGACATAGTTGCGGATATCATTGACAATGACAATAAGTTTTTCCCATTTCCAACAGTAGCGAGGCTATACAATTTGGGGATGCGTTATCGGCCTTGATTACATCAAATTTACACCTTCAAACCAGTGCCACATTTAGAAGCAAAATGCAGGGTTGGGTGATTTGTGGTAACCATCCTCGAAGCAAGGGACTACCACTAAATAAGCTATGAGCCTCCAGCATTTACAATTTATTATTGCGTGCATCTTGGCTCTCTGATTATGCCAACACCTTGTGGAACATGAAAAAAATATTTGTGTGGTGGAAGAAATGCCTACAAGAATTATGGCATAACAAATTGCCTCTCAAATTAGTAGGTTGTCATGTGGAGGTGCCGAGAAAACATGCGTGCCTCAGGATCGATGGAGCGCTCTAAGGTGGATGGAACTTATGTGGAGACATGATGAAGAGAGTGCTCATGACATGTACCTCAAGTCAATTAGGTTCCAAGATAGATTGGCTTGGACTCATAAACAGAATCTTGAGTGAATGTGCATTTCTTTCTTCTCAACAATACATGGTAGGCCTCTTATATAGAGAGTGCCCTTTGAATAGTCAACACTTGTGGGATCCTCTGATCCACATCTCTCCACGAAAAGACTATGACTTTTCCTTTTTGGAGCATGTGCAAATTCCTCCTGGATTGCAAGTTACGCCTTATCAAAGTTTTTGTGAAGAAGAGGGGCCTTTGATGATGTGGCATAGGGATTCATTCACATGCAGATTCCAAAGTGTGCCTAACAGTGTGCTGTGTGCTTAAGTGGCACTGTGTGCTGAGGTGGCAACTTTAACCCAAGGCTACACAAACTTAACCATGGTTCATATAAACCAAGCAAGTGAACCTAACCCCACTAGCTTAACCACCTTGGTTCTAAGCACTCAATCATGGTTCGTTTAAGTTTGCCATGTGTCAAAAAATGAGAACTATGAAGGAGGATAAGGTTTCAGGTGGATTTTTGTTTCTCTATCGTCGCTGGCACCGTGACCCTATCCGATACTTCCTCCTAGCTGTTGTTGTTGAAGAAGCGTCGCCCTTGTGTTGTGTAGTCATTGTGTAGTCGGTCGATGGGCCTACGTGACGAGGCGCTTGGAGGTAGTTGCTATGGAGCTACATTAGAGCTTGGAGAGTAGGTGCATCGATGGGCGCTTGGGCGTGTTGCAGATCGTGTGCGGGCTCGTTATCCATAGGCGCTTGTTTTGGAGAAGTCTACCTTGCACTCCCTTTTAGTGTTGGGAGAAGACACCATTCTTATAGAAGATTTCAACATCGTAGAAACTCAAAGGGATAGGTGGATGGGAAAAGGTTTTGTAGTCAGAGGCTTTGAACTATAGATTTGGGAAAACTTGAAGGACTCTCTCGAATTGGTAGACATAGGAAACATTGCAGACTGCACATAGTCAGAGGTTCTCTCGAATTGGTAGACGTAGGTTCTATAGTTAGAGGCTTTAAACTATAGATTTGGGAAACTTGAAGGATCTCTCGAATTGGTAGACATTGGAAACATTGCAAATTGCACATAGTGTAACAAACTAGGGGGGGGTCAATAGGAGGGAGGCCAAATTGGATAGATGTTGTCTATCCCAAGATATACTTCACAACAATTCGTTGGAGTCTTCCGTGCAGGGGTCCGTCGTGCCATTAGAGTCTGCGTTGGAGCAACATTTGTTTGGAGCTTGGAGGTCCGTCGGTGGGCTAGCCGTGCAAAAGAGCTGTTCTCCATTGAGGCGACTGGCGAGGATCTTTGGAGCTGTGGAGGGCTGGAAGAGTCGGTCACTGGGCAGCCGCTTGGTCCCCTATGGAGCGTGGCTGTAGATAGTGCATTGGCGGGGCTAGGCGAAGATATGCTAGAAGCTGGCTGCAGGGAGGATAGGATTTGATAGATTAGTTGGGGCTCGATGAGATGTTTGGAGGCCGCTTCGTGGATTAGTGGTGTAAAGCTCTCAACATTCTGAGATTCTGTAGCAGATCAACTTCTGGAGTTGTCTTCTTGATCTGTAAGTGGCTGTAGGAGGCAGTCGATTCTATCGATGGATCTAGTAGCAAATGTGTGTTACAGACTGCAAGCCGTTTTCAAAGGTCTGCTACAAAAGGTGTTGCAGGCGTTGGTCGTTTGAGGGCTTCTTGAAGCCGATTGGAGTTTGTTGCCTTAGTTGATGCTAGATAGGCTGCACTTTAAAGGTCCATATTTCTCTCTCAGATTGAATAGATCCATATCTCTCTCTCTTAATGAAAACACTCAACAAACTCTCTCTTTCTCTCTCACATAAGATTACAAAGGAACCGCTCTCTTTCAAAATGGGGAGACGGAAATTTCATAAGAACTCTCCTTTACAAAAACATCAAGAAACCAAGAAGGAACTCTCCATCTAAAAACTAAAACTAACCTAGGAGAACTCATGAGCTCCTCAGGCATGCCTATAAATGATCTAGGAGACTAGAGACCTAAGCTCTGATACCACGAGAAAACATGCATGCCTCAAGATCGATGGAGCGCTCGAAGGTGGATGGAACCTATGTGGAGACATGATGAAGAGAGTGCTCATGACATGTACCTCAAGTCAATTAGGTTCCAAGATAGATTAGCTTGGACTCATAAACAAAATCTTGAGTGAATGTGCATTTCTTTCTTCTCAACAATACATGATAGACCTCTTATATAAAGACTGCCTTTGAATAGTCAACACTTATGGGATCGTCTGATCCACATCTCTCCTTGTGGATATCCTTGATCCACATCTCCACATCATGTAGTCCACATCCTAGGGTGGCTACTTTAATAAATTCCTTATCACATACCTTTGCCTCTAGTTCATGTGCATGTGGCACCATATCTCAATAGGTGCAAGCTTGGTGTCTTTGCCACCACCAGCCAAACAAGGCATATACCTAAGCCTAATTGTAGGCATTGTCGAATCTACTATAGGGAGTTCTAGGCACCTTCTCTGGCTTTGCCCCAAAACTTCCTATACTACACTTTGGAAACTTTTTGAGTTGTTGTATGTGCAAGCTCAAGGAGCAATCTTTCATAAAATTTTCAACTAGGTTAGATTCTGGCCTTTTGGACACTATATGGAAAGATCAAAGCCACTACATCTTTGTAGATGACTTGATGCATTGCTCTTTTTTTTCTTGGGGTCACTCAAGCAGCCTCTCAACTCCATGATTGCCTCGTGACCCATGATATTCATCATGCCACCTATGACTCTTTTGTTGCCTTTTGCTATATCTATTCTGATATGCCAACCTACTAGCCATATTCTTTGTAATATAATGCAATATAGTCTTCACTAAAAAGTGTGTGTCATGATTCCAAATACAGGTAGTTCTCTCGTTAGTACTCGAATACAATGATAAACAATTTTAAAGAGTGGAGCAATGTCAATTAACCATTCACCCACCTGATATGGCTACCTGCGTCTGGAACCTCCTTGTGTTGCTTGTTAGTGTAGGTCACGAGTAGTTAACCCTTCGTATTTGGCCATGTGTGAAAAATAAAAAACCCAAGGAAAAAATAAAATGAGATAGATGGCAATTTTGGATAGGCATCATTGTCCATGGTCACATGTAACAATTCAGCACCATGTTTGGCATCTCTTTCCAATAATTTAAGACCATTGCTGAAAGTCGCCTAACTGACATGTTCTCTTAATATTCCTCGTGGGTGGCTGTCGACAATGTATGCAACGTTACATCAATCTTGAGCATTTGTTGTAGTATGATCTAATGGATTCATAAGCACTAACATGCATTCCTCGCTTTATAAGTCTAGGTCAGCCAAAAGGTTAGGCATATCTTTGTTGCATACATGAATAAGTCCCAAATATTGTTCATTTTTTGTCATAAAGCACGTCACACCCTTATCACATTATATATCTCCACATATTAGGTGATTAGGGAAAAGTCAAAGCATAAGGTCTCCTAAGTCAAGCCTCACACTTTATAATTAGTAGGGAATCCTCAATTTTCACAGTCAACCATAGGTCAAACTTAGGCCCGCACATTGCACTAAAATAAGGTCATCGAGTCATTAAAAAAAGGGCAAATTTATATAAAATTAGGTCGTTTGGGGAAGTTTCATATTTCAAGGGGCATTAAAGCATCTTCATTAGAGGCCAAAACATCCACACAAGGATTGGAAAACATAAACACCAAGTTCTAGGGACCATGCTAAATTAAGGTCATTTCAATGCCCCACTAAATTAGTATCCCAACACCAAGTATCTCAACACCTAGTGAGTTAGGGCCGAACTCAATGTCGTGGAGTCTAGGCATCCTTAAACAATAAATTTCCCACCATAAACCTACCTGCAAGACTTTTCTGGTGGTCAAGTCTCCATTGAGTAGTCCATTCAAATGTGGCATCCCTTTTAGCCAATTCATACAATGGAGTTGCAATCTTGGCAAATTTTTTAATAAGACACCTGTAAAACTAATGAAGCCCACAAAAGAATGCAATTAAGTTAGATTCTCAAGCTCTAGCATTTGTTGATGAATAGCACAAATTGGCTCGCTGCATATACCATCTTGTGAAATGACATGCCCAAGCAAAATACCAACTCGGACACAAAACACACTCTTAGCTAGATTGAGTGCAATACCAGCTTGTCTACATCTCTGAAGTACCTTTTTCAAGTAGCACAGATGGTCTTATCTGAAGAATAGACACAAAATTCATCCAAATAAATGGCAATGAATTCAAGTAGGTAGTCCTAGAAAGGTTTTACCATAAACTTCTAGAAAATTGATGGTGCATCTCTCAAATCAAAAGTTGAAATTCTGAAATTTTACCTTGATGTTGCAACTCCACTGTGATTTCTTTGTTCATTTCAGAGGTGCTTCCACTCTCTTTGTTCCATACCTTGAGTGAACAGGTCATCCACTTGGAAGAATAGGATCACTAGGTCTCCATCTATCATATCCGCCTTCATGTGTATGAGGTCACAGTCAACCAACACACAATTGGTCCATAGGAATGTTTCCAGGCCTTAGAGGTGTAGTTCGATGTATGTTAGCAGGACGGGTAGGATTTCTCTCCATGGCGATAGGAACTAGGGAAAATTGCCTTAGCTATTCCACATTCACCCCTTCAGGTACTTGATGGCATCTTTCTCCATTAGAAGCACACCACTCTTCTTGTCTATTGATTTTTTGGCCATCTGCAGTGGCTAGTCTTCTTCATTCATATAATTCTCAATGAGATTCTTATGGGATACCAATTGAGTATCAAAGAAGTCATTCTCTTCATTCATTGGTGTGATCCTCACACTCATTTTGATGATCCAAAGAGGAAATGGCCAACCGTTTGACATCCAAACTTTAGATAGAAGAATGCTGGAATGCCACTTGCCATGATAGGCCTTCAACTACTAGTCTTCTGGGATGCCTTAGCCCAATACTAGTGTTTTGTCCTTGTAAGTCTACATAGTAATTAGCTTCCACCCCTGGGATAGCGTGGTCGAGTCTCTCTCCTTGTACTTTATGCTCATGTTGGATAGTCGATGCTTCTTCCAATATCCTTTGGGCATTGAATTCTGGTTCTTAGACCACATCAGTTCTCATGGTAGGATTGACAAAACATGTGTGCCTCAGGATCTATGAAGCACTCTAAGGTGGATGGAACCTATGTGGAAACATGAGGAAGAGAGTGCTCATGACATGTATCTCAAGTCAATTAGGTTCCAAGATAGATTAGCTTAGACTCATAAAGAGAATCTTGAGATAGTGCAAAGTGCTTGATTTATTTACTTCAAATGAACCTCCCTTTAATAGGTGAGGGTACTTACATCCATTTGCTTGCTCACATGTGGGATATCTTCTCCATGCCATGTGGCAGCTTTCCCTTTACTCATACCTTTGCTCTACATGTGCTCATGGCACCACAACTCTCAACACCTCCCCTTGGTGCCATAATCCTTTGGCTACTGCAAGGTGGTCAGATGTGAGTTACATTCCATCACCTCCCCTTAGTGCAAGCCTGCTACTTAAGGTGGTCAAGTGTGGCTTTTACATGTCAATACCTCCCCTGGGTGCTTTCATAGCTACTCTCAGGTGGTCAGGCTTGATTTACAAAAATATAGGCAAGGTTGGCAAGGTTTTGGTTTCTCAATACATTCCATTGATGTCACCTTTTGGCTCATGGCTTGATGACGATGTCGTTGTCTTCTTCACTTGATGTAGCTTCATGCATGATGCTTTGTTCTTCCATGTGCCTTGATGCTTTATGTGTGGATGCCATGCTTTCCGCTATGGTCATCTCATGCACTTGTGCTTTTGGCATGCTTATGACAATGATGTGTGCATTCATGCTTTGCTTTTTCATTTGCTGCAAAGGTCTTACCATGAGCTTTATTTTGCTTCAAATGGCAGTGTCTAATTGCTAACAATGATTTTGACTTGATAGACGCGTAGAGCTTGAAAAGACGATCACTTTTCCTTTTTGGAGCGTGTGCAAATTCTTCTTGGATTGCAAGTTATGGCTTGTCGAAGTTTCTGTGAACAAGAGGGCCTTTGATGATGTGGCACAGGGATTCACATGCTGAATTCCATACTGTGCTTAGCAAGGGACTCTATGCTTAGGTGGCACTGTGCCATGTGGCAATCTTTAAACCCAAATAGGTTAACCCATGGTTACATTGACTTTACCATGGTCCACCTAAACTGAACCTAACTATAAACTTAACCACAATTGAACACACCCAACCTTATCTACCACGTGGCCTTTTGTTGGCACCTTACAAAGAAACCTTTGATCCTGCAGAGATCTTGGGCAATGACGGCATTGCGGTTTTAGAGGCCTGCGGCATGCTGGAAGGTCACAAGGAGCTCGATGGAGGCACTTGAGACTAAGCGTGGGACAAGTTTTAGAGATGAAGGCGGCTCGCTGCTTGCACTCTTTGGAGGCGTGGCTGCTTTGGTTGTTTGATGCAGTCTGGTCAAAGAAAAGGTCCGTTGGATGAGTGGTGCTTTGGAGGCGCTTTGGACAGCATATGAGTTCGTCGTTGGAGTGTTGCAGCTTTCACAAGCTACAGCCCGTGGCCCATTTTATTGCAGGAGATCATTGCATGCAAGTAGGAGTCACCGTTTGAAGCTGTCGATGGCTATTACTGCAACTAGTTGTTGCTAGCTCGTTGATTGTAGGAGTCGCTTGTGAGCAGGTTAGCCAGTGCTGAACGTGTAGAAGCAAGACAGCAAGATTGGTGCTGCTGGTTGTAGAGCCGGCCGTTTAGGAACATGCCATGGTCGCTGTGTGTTGCGTCAATGGAAGCGATTGTAGGTGGTTGAAGGCTTTGTGGTCGCTTTGTATGCTTCAAGGCTTCTGCTCATTGTTGGTGTTGGAGGTCTCGGTGACTCTGGTCCAACGCTGTTGGAGCCTTTGCTTGACTTCTGGCTCCCTCTTATGATCTTCTCTTTAAGCTTTTGCTTGTTGGAGGCTTCTACTACAGTCTTAGTTCAAGCTGTTTTCACAAGTGGTTAGCCGCTCCAATCTGTCCTCCTACTATTTGCGCATCTACTTTAGCTTTCTTCTACATCAATTGTGAGTTATTCAGGTAGCTCTCTTGGTTGCTAAAGCTTGTAGTCAAGGCTAGGAAGTAGGCACAAGGGATTTAACTAAGTGTCTTTACTGCTCAAGAGAGTCACTATTGTCTCCTTCAATTCACAATGTTCTTCCTCTCTCCTAGCTAAGAGAAGCACTACTCTCTCGCAACACTTGATTCTCTCTTTGTCACACAAAATAAAGAAGAGTAGATGGAAATGAGACTAACGAAAATCTATAATCAATGAAAATTTCTCTAAGTAGAAGAGAACTCTCAATATAAAGCTAAAACTAATCTTGGAGAAAACATGATCTCCTAAGTCATGCCTACAACTAATCTAGAAGACTAGACCTAAGCTCTGATACCATGACAAAACATGTGTGCCTCAGGATCTATGAAGCACTCTAAGGTGGATGGAACCTATGTGGAAACATGAGGAAGAGAGTGCTCATGACATGTATCTCAAGTCAATTAGGTTCCAAGATAGATTAGCTTGGACTCATAAAGAGAATCTTGAGATAGTGCAAAGTGCTTGATTTATTTACTTCAAATGAACCTCCCTTTAATAGGTTAGGGTACTTACATCCATTTGCTTGCTCACATGTGGGATATCTTCTCCATGCCATGTGGCAACTTTCCCTTTACTCATACCTTTGCTCTACATGTGCTCATGGCACCACAACTCTCAACACCTCCCCTTGGTGCCATAATCCTTTGGCTACTACAAGGTGGTAAGATGTGAGTTACATTCCATCAGGATGTAGCCAATTCCTTTGGCTTAGGAACTCTTCACGCCTGATCACATATCTTTGTCTTCTTTTCAAGTGTGTATCAGCCCATTAGCTAAGTCAAAAAGTAGCCAATCAGTTGTCTGAATACTTTTCATATTCCACACTTTGGTCTTTAAGCACAAAACCTGACTACACCACTCATCTAAAGTTACTCAGTTAAATTTCTTGTAATAGCTCACAATACCTAGCAAGTGTTTCGCCTCGTCACTAGTCAACATGAATCTCTCAAATGACCACTCAATTCTAGGCTTGCTATCTCATTCCTCTAGATTCCCCTACTAACAACACGTCAACTTGTAATTAAATCAACCCTTCCTCAGTAGGATGGCCAAATGTCGACACTCTAGTTTGCTGACTCTCGCAAGACAAGTTCACTTATAGATGCTCGATGCTCATAAACAGCCCAACTATGTGTAGTGCTCGAATGAAGATGTTTGCTCTTGCAATCTTTTAAGTGTAGAATGTGAGTGCTTGGGGTGACGAAATAGTTGTCAACAAGAAAACTCAAAGATCACGGTTGTTGTTGAAGGAGAAATCGTATGATGATGGGATAACTGAGTTATTAATAGTTAGGAATTTAAGACCACATTAAGTATACACATCATAGACAAATAGAAAAGGAAACGACACTTGTATATTAAAGAAAATGATACACCCAAGCCACTTGGCTTGCAATGCACACTCAATGACAAGCTTCCTAACCTAGCAAGCCAGGTGAGAGGGAGAGCATGAAAATCAAAATGTCACTCTCTCTTCCCTTATCCCTATTAAACACTTTTCTAAAGTACTACAAAACTGCCCTGTAAAGTTGGCATGCTCGGCTTGCTGCACGGATACTTGTCATTGGTCGACCACCCTCAGTCATCTCCTTCACCGCTTTCTGCTACCATTACTTGCCATTCAGAAGTTAACTAGGTCGCACTTCCCACTGCTACTTGTGATGAGAGTTAGCCAATGAGATGCTTTGACATCACCTACAGGTATCATGCTCCCTCCTATATTGGTAAGTTCCTTTGTTGGCCTTAACTTTAAGGCCAACAAATATCACATACTTGAGCATATGGAAGGGCAAACTACAAAGCTTCAACCTCCACATGGCAAATGTTATGGAGGTCAAAGCTTTGATTGATTTCATCGAATGAAGCTTCAAACAATGGAGTAGCACACATTTTTGCAAAAGCCTTAGGAGGACATAAAGTGCCAAGCATCTCCGAAGTCCCTGTAATAGATAATGCAGCCAGATTATTAGGACTTTATTGATGTGCCAACTATGATCGCACCAAATCCACTTATCATCGTAAGTGGGAATGGGACGTCTCTAGGTAACTGCAAGCAAATGACCCTAATGTTCAATTTTCCAAAGGTCATGACCACTCTTGGGCTTGTCATCAAGAGGAGAACTTTAACGTCACCTCTCCATCACCTATGTAGAGGTCTTTAATTTAGATGTGGTTGCCATGATACATTTCTATGGACTTCAAATTATTTTTCTATGGGACATCCCTAAATAAGAACCAATCGTCAAAGAATTTTGAGCAAAAGAATTTAAGCTTTTACTCGGTGAGAATGGGTTAAGCAATCCAATATTTTGATCTAGTGAAGATGGTCAGAAGGATGAATGGTAGCTTTTTTGTGCTGATGGTCATCAACATGATCAACTATCCTATTAAGTCCTTTCACTGTCATACCCAATTCAAACTTAGCTATACATATTTCAGCTAGGGGTTGAGCAAGTAATTAAAAGGCATGAGGAAGGCATGATATCAAAATGGTATAACTCTAGCCTAGAAGGACCCATGCTTTCTTGACATCTTGGATGTATTCAGATACTTTTGCAATTTGATTCATTGTCAAAATAAAATCCAGACAACTTGGATAGCATTGGTTTAATACAATGGCAATAGAAAGCATGTGGTCTTTGGTTAGGTAGTAGAGGGCATGTTATTTAAGGAAACCTCACTTGACTTGTCTAACAAAAGTTTATAGAGTCATCCTACCTCTGGGAGTGTCATATCTTAAGTGGATTCATTATGCGGATGATAAGGAGTCACACCAAGGCTAGAAGGGAGAGAATCTTGTTGCAAAAAAAAGCTATGAGGTTCCCTTGTATCGAAATTCTAATGCACTCTTTCAAAGTCCCCATAATACGAGATTACACATTGCTTAGCTTATGTTGTCACTACATTTCTGTAAGACATCATTTTTTCAAATATTGTTATTGGCATTGCGGTTTCATGTGGTTGCTAGCTATGTATAAATAATGTGCACTCACTCTAAGGTTGAGAGTGGTCAACCTTAAAGTCTATTCACACATGAGATGTGAAGGGGTGTGGACCTTCACGGTTCCCAACTTCCTCACCTACCTTTTCATCTTGTAGCTTTTCATTATTGGATGGCATGGATGTTGAGAGATGGAATGAAATCAATACAGTGCAATACATTTTCAGCCTATGTATTTCTTGCAAAATGAATTTTGCCCTCTCATCTTCATCACTCTTTCTCTAGCTTTAACACTTGCGATCTTGCAATAGATTCAAACATTCAGCATCACGAGGAAGAGACCGACTTGTTTTGAGAGAATGGAGGAGTCCTCATTCTAAAATTTTCAGTTTGTACAAACGTTTCATGAGGGCAAGATATTGTTTTAAAGGATGGAGTTTCATGGTTCTTGTTTTTGAGAGAGGCAAGGCCTCTTGCATTTGTTGCAACTCTTGCTCTAGCTTCTTGCCTATTTCAATGGCATGGAGTCCGCTAGCCTGCACTACCATGCATTCGGCCTTCTCCTTTTGCAACGTTGCTTCTATTTGTTGGAGCTTAGTGTTGGTCTAGAAAAGGGCAAGATTTTGCCCCATTGAAAGTTCCATTTGCCTCTGCAAGATGTTGTGTGTAGTGACTATTAAGGCCATTTTGGACTCCATGAAGGCCATCTCCTTTTTCCTGGCTTAATTGTCTTCCATTAATAAATTTTGGTACCCCACAACAACGGAAGTGTAGGCATTTCCAGTGCAAAACTCCATTGCCTTACTGATAGAGATTGGGGTGGAATGGGGGTTGGAGAGGCTACTGTCCTGGGCCAGCTGCTACTGCTAGTGCTTGTCATCACAGATGCGAGATCCTACGGCTCTCGGGTCACGTGCATTATCTCCTCCTTTGCTTTTCGATGGGCCATTCCAGCCAATGCTCTCAGTGGATCCATTCTGATAGCGGAAGTGAGAGAGGGAAGAGAGAGGAGTGTACACGATATAGCTACCTATACACTAAGTGTATTGACAATGAACATGAAGATATACATGTGAACCTCTTAGGGTTAGGGTTAGGGTTTTCCCCTATGCCCCATGTGGATAGTGCAGTTTACACTATTTTTAACACCCCCTCTTAAATTTCATTAGGGGTGCATGTACAAGACCTGTTTGTGGATTTCGTTTGGTGCATATGATAGCATCCAAAATTGAAAAAGAAAACTGAAAAGAAATCAGAGTAGTATCTACATATGTGAGCTCTGTGACTACGTAGCAGAAGCATGTACAATGAGTATGACTTACGATCCTGTACATATGTTGTGGGTCATCCTTCGCCTTTGAGAACAAAACCCAAAAAATAGACCGAAGGGAAGAGGAAGGAAATATGCAGAAAGTCAGGTCCACGTGGATCAAAGACTGGTCAATCAAAAGATGACAGCGTGAACAACGGTGTGTATGGTTGCATGCTGAACATGTCATAAGTCGCCATGGATTGTGCAACTGCTTTGAAGAAGAGGCATGTGGATGTGAGGCTAGTTGATGTAGTGATGGAGAAAGAATCTGGTAGGTTGTGACATACGAGGGTATCACCAACCCAAAAGAACTGATAGCAATGTGCAAGGTATGCTACAGTAACGTAGTCTCTATTAAATGATGTAAAATTGAAGAAAATTGCATAGGCGATGTGGATAGAGTGATCCAGGGGCTAAAAATCTGGGGTCGAAGGTGCAGGTGTGATATGCTACTCTGCTGGTGAAGAGGTCCGTACAAATGACAAGGTATAGGAACGTGTCCAACTTGTATGTTCAACTATCATGAGCTGGAGGTCTCGCTTGCTGTGTGCATGGCTAAACATCCATTGGCATGGGATGTAGCATCTGTCATAGGATCATTGAGAAGGAGTTGACAGTATAAAGGCCTAGAAGTCTGAAATACAATTGTGAAAACATAATATGTCCCTGAGGCATATGAGGTGCTGAATGCTGATGTAGGGATCGATTTGTAGTCATGGATCCAACCACTAATCTGCATCAAGTATGGACTACATATGACAACCATAAGTGCATGATGAAACATTGAGTCTCCCCAGGTTGTGCTATGGCTGAACCTGTAGATGTCCACTGCAATGGGGCAAGACCGCACTGATGCATAAGTATCCTCATCCTGAGGAATGATCTGTTGATTGAAAGTGGTGGTGATAACTGGATCCAAGGGTGGTGCAATGTGGCATTACTGAGCTGATGCTAGAATGTCCTGTAAACTGATCTGAACTTAAGATGGGAGATGAGCACAAGATATACTCTGTGTTAGGGGTGACAGTAGTAGTGATGGATGCTGGAATGGAATCACCTGAAGAGCCGAATGCACTATGGCATGTATCTAAGCATCCGGCAAAAGATATGAGTGCCTCATACTGAGGACTTACCTTGCTGAAGAATTGTATGATCAATGATGAACTCCTGTTGAGTATCTACATATATGGTAAAGGATGGAG
This sequence comes from Dipteris shenzhenensis, assembly GCF_047967505.1. Classification (NCBI taxonomy): domain Eukaryota; kingdom Viridiplantae; phylum Streptophyta; class Polypodiopsida; order Gleicheniales; family Dipteridaceae; genus Dipteris; species Dipteris shenzhenensis. Next base: position 20,741,865 of record NC_141621.1, read on the forward strand.
TCAGATCCATGCATGAATGTGATGGTTGTACATCACTAGAATCAACCTATGTTGATGTAGATGGGACTGCCTCGTACTAAGGACTTACCATCAAATATGCCTCGTGCTGAGGGTTTATCAAAAAATGTTCATGATCAAAAACTGCGGGCTGATCCATGCTAACATCTAAAGTATCGGCATTATCATTTGATCTGTCAAGGCTAATGAGGCTCGAGTCAACATCATACACTAATACATACCCTGTGGCAATGAATGGTTGAAGAAGGTTCTCTTTCCACTCACGGATCACGTCCAGAGTCATGACTAGTGTATCATCAGCTATGTGATGAGAACAACTCCATCGTAGAGGTGGTTTGGTGCTCTGTGCAAGAGGCTTACCCATGTACCGGCGAGAGTGTCTACCCATGAGAACATTGTAAAAGAGCTGCCAGTGGGGCACTTACGCTAAACCATCAAAACCAAGTCATGGTGGAAGAACTGCAATGTGCCAATGATCAAGTCTGTAATCAAACGATGACAACTATGTGTCGGGAGTAGCCAAGTGGCTATACAAGGCTAATGTGTATGTGTAGGAATCAATGCCCAAAATAGTCAACAAATGTGACTGTACATGGGTGACATATGTGTGTGTAAGAAGAATGTAACCATCTTGAATCCGAGAGAGGAGCTCTGCCAAGTGTCACGCTAAGTGATGAACTGCTAAATGCCAGGTATTCTGAACTGGTGTCAAATGTGTGAATGTGTACACCAATGATAGGACCGCATGGACAGACACTAGTGGAAACTAATCGCATAATGTGGCAATGGCTGACTTGGCTTGGTGGAGTTGGATCTCCTCTATGGTGGTGCTAGTCTACAACTAGACTACATGTCAAAGCGTCAAATGCAGCAAAAGAATTTAATCTTAATTTGTTTTATGTAGTGGGTGCACTGTAGAGGATCAGGAGGTGGTTTCGATGAAGAGGAATCAATGATGTTGGCTTGTGGAAATGTAGGATGACAGCTTTGAGATTCTCAATGCGTTAAGCACAAGATGGCAATCATTTTCCTTTTTACGGCTCTGTAAAATTCCCTCTGGATCAAAACATACGGCCCTTAGAATGATAGCCAAATTTTGATCCCAAGAGAGGGCAAAATGGTGAGATGGCCAGTGATGATATGGCATTGTGGGGTGATGTGGCAGAGGGTGTCACATGCTAAATTTATCGTGTGCTTGTGGAGAGATAGTTGTGCCTAGTTGGCAGCTGGTGATTGTGCACTAACTGGGTAGGATGATGCTAACTGAGCAAGCTGAGATGATCATGATGATGTGGTAGGACTGATGACATGTCACATCTGCCACATTGCAAATAGGTAACCTTACCCTCATGTGTGGGGACCAAACCAAATGACAATTGGCTGTCATGTGTCAATCTGGTTAACCAACCTTATCCTTGGTTGACGTAGGGATAAATATACCTAACCTAGTTAAGGTATCATTTGCCAGGTGTCAGAATGTAGGTGACCAGCTAGGAGAGATAAGATGCAACGTTAGAATCTTGGAGATTCCCTAAAATCCACAAAGATTTCGTCGAGACATGCGAAATTCCATCGATGGAGGGGGACGTGCACTGAGGATCTATGTCACGTTTCCTTTATTGCAAGAGCCATGAAGGCTTTGCTAAGTCCAAGCCAAGGCTGAGGTCGGCTAGCTACATTGAGTGGAGCTGCATGTTACTACTAGCCAAGTAGGAGCTACTGACTGTGAATTGTTGTGCGCCTATACGGACAAGTTACCAAGAAATAGCTCGATGGGAGCTCATAAATAAGGATCGTCACTTCGCATACTCAATAGAGAACCTATTCTTCAAAACCATCAAAATTCTCATTCGACAAGTCCTCTCTTCAACACAGGTGCATGTGAGAAAAGGCAAACTACAATGAAAGACACTAAAAGCAAAAGATATGATAGAAGACACAAACATCGATAAACTTCTATAGTAGAACATAGGATACCAAGACTTCACGTGCCTTTGTACATCCTTAGATTATAAGTTCAAATTGAAAAAAGAACTTGTTTACAATGATTTGACAATTGGGAAAGACCACGTTTTTCATCACCTTCTCCTCTACAAAGAAACAATGGGAACCACTCACCACATGTTTAGAAGAGTGTTACCACACTTCATATGGTATAGACAAAAGTGCAACACAAAGAATGATAAGAGATCTCATTAGATCTAATCCTATCAGCATAGCTAGGTACTACGTTAAGAGGTTCCAAGCAATGAAGAGGTTGCGAAAATGAGATCAAACAATTGTTGGAAAAGTGCAAGACTACTTCTTTGCAGAGCTGGATTCCAAAATCACAAGCAACCAACATGACCATGGTCTGTTGTGGGTACAAAACGCTCGAGAGTACAAAGTCTCAACAGATGAAGAGATTATCAACTTCTCAAAAATTATACCACAACAAACAATTCCAGGATATCACCAACCAACACTAAACTTCAAACATGTAAGCACAAAAAAACTTGTAGGAGATGGAACAAACATTGTAGTTTTGGATTCCCTAGACCTCTGATGGAAAAAATAGCAATTATCTTTCCATCAGAGCCTACACTAATAACACCATACATGAAGGAGAAGGTAAAGAACATCAGTGCGGTCCTGCCCTCATACAATAGACATCATCAGGTTTAGCCATAGCGCAACCTGGGGACTCATCAGTATACAAATCATATCATTTACAAAGTGTGTCCTTCTATTGCTCATGATTTCAAGTGGAAGCTTGAGTGGGATATTACATTCCCATATAGGAACTTTAGTGGTTGTTCTGGCATCCGCTTTCTTTGTGGCCTTGGCCTCTACCCACTTGGTGAAATAGTCCGTGGCCATTATAATGTAATGGGCCTAGGCTCCTTTTGCTGCTGGAGTAATTGGACCTACAAAGTCTATTCCCCAGTTTCCAAAGGGTTGGTCCATGAGAACTCTAATTAAAGGCATATAATCTTGGCTGTGAGGTATGGAGACTCATTGGCAGGGATCACAATGCTCGAGAAATTTGCCTGCATCTGCAAAGGGCGTTGGCCACCATAATTTGGCTTGTAATACCTTATGGGCCGTAAGCTCTCCCACAATGTGACTGCCTACAATACCCAAATGAGCTTCATCTAGAATTTCCACAAACTCATCTTCTTAAACACAGCGGTGCATAATGCCATCTTACCCCATCCTGTAAAGTTGTCTGCTATTAATTGGTATGGGCCTGCCTCCTTAATCAATTTCTTGGCCCTATCTTTGTTAAGTGCCTTGTTCTGAAGGACTCCATTTGCTAAGCGGTGTTTGATCTCCTATGACCATTCTAGAACTAAGTCAATCAAGAATAATGAGGCATCTAGAAGATCATCTTCCACTCCTATCTCAGTGGTTCTCCATTGGGAATTTGGTACATAGGGTCAGCCTTGAAATGTATATGTCCCTTTTTCAGACAGCCATAGTGAAATCGAATTCTAAGAGGATGAGCATCCACTGCATGATGCATCCAATCATGCATGGTTTATTGACTGGAGAGCCTAGTGATCCATGAAGAATACAAACTTATTTTCTAACAAGTAATGCCCAAACTTTTTGATTGCATCACCATGGCAAGTCCTTCATGCTAGGTTGTAGTGTACTTCATCTAAGCATCATTTAGTTGGTGACTTGCAAACTATATCAGATAATCCAAGTTGAACTCACTTAGCTGTTCCAACACACACCCTATCACAAATTTTGAAGCATTAATATGGACATAGAAGATCAAGTCCCAATTGGGTGCTCGTAGGATTGGGGTTGATGCCACGACTAACTTAAGGGTCTCATAGAATAGTTGACATTTCTCTCTCCAATGAAATATGATTAGCAATTTGTACAAAGGGCAGGCAATCTTAGCATAATTGTAAATAAGCCTGTGGTAATAGCCCATATGTCCGGTGAAGCATTGTACACCCTTTGCATTGGTGGGTGGGAGTAATTCTAAGATAAGTTTAATCTTGATATAATCTATGGAAATTCCATTCTTGGACACTACAAACCCAAGTATAACCCCGAGTTTCATCCAAGGGGTTCATGGAAATTTGGTAGAGATGGCATCTCCCAAATACCACTCTCAAATACTTGAGATGTTCATCCCATTTGTAATGAATGCACAAGTCATCTAGAAAAACCTCTAGAAAATCTCTCAAGTATTCTTTGAAGGCCATGATCATCAACCTTTGGAATGTCACGAAGCGTTAGTAAGCCCAAAGAGCATTACCTTTGAGGCATAGACTCCCCATTCCATGGAAAATGTAGTTTCATGCTAATCTTGTGGTGCTATAGACACCTGGTTATAACCTAAGGACCCATCTAAGAAGCTGTTTGCCTGTAACTCTTTCTAGGACATGCTCTATGAAGGGTAGCAGGTAATGGTCTTTGCAAGTCATGGTGTTTACTTTCTTGAGATCAATGCATACTCTAACCTTGCCATTCTTTTTTAGCACTATGATAATGGGGGACACCCAATTTGTATGCTCAATCTCGTAAATGAACCTTGTGTTGATTTGCTTCTGTATCTCTTCTCTAACAATCATCGCATACTTTGGGTTCATCGGATAGGGTCACTACCACACAGGTCTGATATCATCCATCATAGAAATGGTATACTGTACAACTTTGGGTGGCACACCCTTCATGTCTGTATATTTCTAGGAAAAATAGTCTTAAAACTCATGTAGTGAGGCAAGCAAGGCTTGTTCTTACTCGGGGGTCAGATCACCAGCCATGTAGACCAGGTTAGGGTCTTTGCCTTCATTAGCAAGGTCCATCTCGTTGACCTTAGCAGGGTCATCATAACTTTATTGGTCTCCTTGCTTGGATGACCTTTTAGCTTGCTTTAGGAGCATCTGCTCATCTTTTCATGTGGTTCACAGTAAGAATTTAGATGTTTAATCCTAGCAATGTATTCCCATAGGGTTTTGTGCTCCTTTTGCTTAACCTTGTATAATTGGTTGATCAAAATCCATTTTGGCCCAATGGGAACAAATCCCACTATAATGATCTTCCTTAATGTTTCCTAGTTGATCTTTTTCTCAGCTTTTAAGGCTCTGTACCATTGGACTGCCTTGCCATCAAAGCTTAGCCTGAACGCATTCACTTTATCCAAGTCACTGATATCTCCAAAGGTCTCATAGATCTTCTCTAACCTTTCGACATGGGAGAGGCGATATCATTCCCCTAAAACTTGGTGATAAGCTTAGAGATCGTGACTAGATGACTTTATGAAGCATTACTGTCTCTTTGCATGACCACTTGTGGTGTGGCCCCCCTTCCTAGTGCTTGCACTAGGATCATCATAGCCTTGCCAGTGAGTACTGTTTGTAGTGTAGGTGGAGGTAGTTGAGGGAGCTGGCCTGCCAAGACCATATTTGGGTGGTCCTTGGGGTGGTCCATTGGGACCATAGGTGGAGATACTTGAGGGGGTTGGCCCATCTGGGTGGTCCTTGGGGTGGACTATAGAATTTTGTTGGATAAATAGGAAATTTTTTTGCTAGTCCTGACCTTGTGGGACCTGGAGCTGGCATGCGTGGTGGGGGCTCGAGTCCACTAGACTCATCAGTATGGAACTTGGCATAGGTACATTTATGTTAGGCACCGGCCTATAAGATGGGGCCATGGGGAAGGGAGTACCTTGTGGATCTCCTTACCAAGGTGCATACAAATTAGGATGAGGGGCCATTGAATGCGTTAAGGTGTTCTCCCCAAAATCCATTTGATCATTCCTCCTTTGCCCATCGCGACTTGATGGCCGAAACCTGGGTACCTAGGGCTTAGACATCCTCATGAAGGATGGTTCACCCTCGTAGAATTCTTGGTTTTGGTTGTAGCTACTACTACCCAAATCTTGCTACTAGATAGTACTAATGGATACTGGTTTACCAATGTCTACCACCACTTGCTTTTTTGGTAAAATTTTCTCTAGTTTTATGGTAGCTCTTAGGTAATCAAGTGGCAAGTACTAGTTAATTGATTGGTAGCTACCCCCTATGACATTAATTTCTTTGATGAGTATTTCGATTTTGAGGTAGCAATTGGTAGCTACCATTACCTAAATTGTTACTATTTTCTACCATTAGGGACTAGTTTCTACCATTAGTACCAATTTCTACCATTATCATACAAGCAAAATGCAAAAAATGCAAAATGGCAATACTAAGTCCTAAGTACGACATAGTCATGTCGGTAGCCGACTATATATCACTCTCAGCATCATCAACATCATCATCATCATCAACTACAAGACGTCACGATGGATGAGGCAGTGGAGGCATGAGGTCGGTAATAGAGTGCTATCGCCCCCTCAAAGGTGCAATCCTGGCACGTCTCCTGATTGTAGCTCTGCGTCTAACCAGGGCCACTTTGACCCCCGTCGGTTGGGCTCCGACTCTAAACAAGGAGGGGATGTCCCCCAATGTGATATGTGTGTCAATCCTCTGTTTGAGCTATCGGGTCACCCGCTCCGGGTCATGGTCATGTCGAGGCCTCGCCCCACGGGGGTCTACGTGGTCTGGCTGAAAGAACTCCGTGATAGAGCTGTAAGAGGGATCAACCGAGGAAGAATTCTAATCCTGGCTCCGTGCTCGGAGTATCCTCTTGCGATGTCTAAATGTCTCATGAATGAAACCTGCCAAACAGCGCTGGTTTGGGTAGGAGAGGAAACGGACCAAAATCCCATAGCTATCTCTAAAAAGGCAATAGAAACGCCCTCGGATCTCATAGTAAACATGTAGTAGGGAAAGGATAATCCATGCCTTGTCCTTGGCCATTCATCACCTTTTAGCTAGACTAGCTTAGCTAGGATAGGGTGGGCTAATCCAGGTTAACTTAGCCATGAGATTGGCAGCTGCTCCATCATTACATCCATCCCTTGTCAAAGAAATTTTACCCATTAAAGTAGGCCAATGACTACTATGGACCTTAACCAAGCATATGACAAAAATGTTCTTGAAGGATAGATTCAAGATTCCAAAAATTTTCAAGTTCTGGCAAACCTTTCCACTCAAATATTCCACATAAACCTTATCCTGGAGGACATGCTTCCAAAACCCTAGGATGTGCTCTAGAATGTATGTGAAGTGGCCTTCTTCATCCATTGGTGGCAACTTAGTGAGCACACACTCAGCTTGACCACATGTTACTTGTCGAGGAATACATCATGCATTCTAGAAGTAGGGTCTACCTCTAATTGATAATCTAACGCTCCCACCCTACACACGATATTGTATGGTCCATAGTATTTATGAGCTCTCAGTGTATGCCCACATAAGGATGCATATCTATTCTTGTGGAGCCTCAAGTACACTAAATCCCCTTCCTCAACTTCAGCAAATTTTTCTTACTTGGCTTGGGCATTGCATGAAACAGTGGTATTAGTATTGTTGTCAACCTGTATGTCCCAAGATTTCTCTGGCATGACCAAAGTGTCTTAGGTACCCTTCCAGCCATCTACTCACGCCTCAAGTGATCATGAATTTTCAGGTGATAAACAGTGCTAGGAGTGAGAGAAGTCCCTAAATCTGAGAACAACTCTTGCCAAAATTGCCACATAAAATTTGCATCTCAGTAACTGTCTATCACTTGTGGAAAGCGATGGTATCTAGATATGTTATCATAAATTGCCAAGCAACCTGGGATGTTGGGCTTGTTTGATGAGCTAATCTACCACAGACCGTGACATTTTCATTCCCTTTCTTGTAGTCACTGTCAAAGGAATAGGATTGCAATGATGCCAACCATCTAGTCTGCTTTATTGATAAGTTGGCCTGTGAGAGAAAACCGTTAGTGTCCTATTATCAATTTTGACCTTGATTCTACTGCCGTACGAATAGTGATGCCATGTCATAAATGGATTATGGCCAACATTTCATGATCATAAACATGGCAGGTTACCTCTTTATCATCGAATTTCCTACTTTTGAATATCACACCTTCTTGCCTCAATATTGCACCCAAACCTTTGTCACTTGCGTCTGCTTCTACAGTGGAGGGTCATGAGAAGTCTGGACACACTAAAGCAAGCACATCTGTCAAGGAAATATTCTGGTCGTCCATGCTAGCATGTTCTTCGTCTGACCAAAGAAAAGCACCCTTTTTTAATAGGTCCATAATAGGGGCTGCTCCCTTATCAAAATGGAGAATGAATGCCTGCCAAACTTTAGAAAAGCACTTAGCTCTGAGATCATACGCGGCTGCGGCTGTTCATGTATATATTGGATCTTTGAGCCCACCTGAATCCCAGCATGACCCACAATGTGGCCAATATGTCCCACCTCGTTCCATAAATGTGCATTTACTGGCCTTGGTATACAGTTGATGCATCCTTGAAATGCATGAGGTGCTCCTGCATTCCTGCTAAATGAAGATATTATAAAAACAGACTCAACTTATATAATTGTGGTTGTCATATCTTGCTCATCAATGACGAGAAAGTTGCTGGAGCGCAACCCAAAAGACATCACTCAACTCATACAAACCCTTCTCAATGCGAAGGGGAAACTTCTTTCACCCTGGGAGCCTGATCTCAATCTTTCTTGGTGAAATATTGTGCCCCTTTAAGCTCATCAATCCTAGGGATGGGAAACTTTTCCTTTGCTGTAACCTTATTGAAATCCCTATAATTGATGCTCATCTGGAAAGATCCATCCTTCTTTTTGACTATTAGCACTGGTGAAGCAAAAAGTGATGTAATGTCAGAGATAAAGTTAAGTTTCAATGACTCCTTTACCTGTTGTACTAACTCCTTTCGCTCAAGAGTCGGTATGGAGCCTTGCTGATTGGCTCTAGGATGACATCATGATCTGGAAGTCTTTTAGGAGGCAACTGATAAGGAATATCAACGGATTCCCATGTGCTTGCTGCATTTCAAAAGCTGCCATGGCGAAGATACTATTTCCATGGGCCTCCAATAATTCCAAAGCAAATAAATTGTTTGACTTCTTGAGTTCTCTGAAGTATTCCTTTGCTATAATTATCTCCATGGCATTACAATCTATAGCAATATAATGTTCTCATCCAATCACATCCTGAGACCGCATCAATGGGACCCATCTCCAAGGCAAACAAATCCTAATCATGTGTTGACCATTCGTCACCTCGACTCTCAAATCATGTTTTATGTCAATGGGTATGAGTCTCATAGCTTGCAAAAGTTTTGCATTGATATACCTATGAGTATTGTCATTTCCATGAGCAAGTGGATGGTCCTGCCATTGATCTTCCCTTTGAATCTGAGTGTATGAATTTCGGGAGAGCATTTGGGAAAACTGAGTATAGCTCAAACTCTGCATCCCAAAACTACACTTCTTCACTGGCAAGATCATCATCATGTACCATCTACCACCCGAATGTTCCACAAATGAAGCTCTCTTACTCGGATGGAATTTGTAACTGATAGGCTGACGTGAATAACCAGCCATAGCTGAATAATGAGACGTGTCCATGTACACAAATCATAGCATTATCGCCGAGATCTAAGGGAAAAGATCTACACCTTTGTAGAGCCAGGATTCAATGGCTTCACTATATCATGTGCATTGGGATCCTCACAATTGTTCTCACAACCATCTTGGGCATCAAGCAATTTCTCCTCTTCGTCAAATAACAATTGCCCCCATGGGCTGCCCACCTACCCCCTGCCTTGCTCGGGAGATACACATTGTCCTGAATGTAGGCCTTGTACTTCTATCCATTTCCAGGGTCAAAGGCACGTGAATCCACATTGAGCACTAGCCCAAAAGCATCAGTATGTAAAATTTCTTACCGTGTGGAAACAAGACGATTGACCTCTGTCCCCTTAGTGAAGATTAGTTCCTGAGAGAACCCTGGCATGACGGTGCTTAGTAGTGACCATGTGAAAACTGATCACCAACTGGCTGGCCCAAAATAGAAGGCTCAATAACCAGCCCACCTATTGGCAATGGAGGCAGGTGAGCAGATCGTTGGGTGGGACAAGAGGGAGAAAAGAAGTATGAAGAGGATGTGAGCAGATCATTCGGTAGAACAAGAGGGAGGTTACCCTCACACAGATGCGACATGCGCTTGTGAAGCTCATTGGGGGCCAAACAAAAGTACCAAAAGAGGTGTTAGATGATAGAGAAAGGTGATGCAAAAGAGGTGATTAACAGAGCAAGCAATAGAAGTTGAGGAGAGGAGGGTCGCAGGAGGAGGCTACAAAAGCGGACAGAGTCACAAAAACAAACAATGTCATGTAGTGAGAGGGAGATAATGATAGAGGTAGAAGAGGCCCAAAATTGTGCTCTGCTCTCACCTTAATGAAGGCAGTCACTTGAAGAGGAAACAGAGAATAATGGTGAGAGAGAGAGAGAGAGAGAGAGAGCAGGTTGGGAGTCTGAACAGGGAGCAGGGAGATATATTAGATAAAAAAGCATAATCCAAACATGCATCATCCTTGGCCATCCATTGGACTAGGATTTAACTTAACCATGGGGAATGTCAACCCCTCCTATATTACATTACAGCTAACAATAGCAAGTGCTGGACCCCTAAAAACCACCACTCCCAAAATATGAGACGCACCTGGAATTCAAACCGTCTTTATACCAACATAGAATGAATTGCACGAGCACTGCCTTTGAGCACAGGGCCCGGCACAGGGCCTTCAAACTAGACAGTTCACCTCGTTGCAAATGTAAATATAATCATGGCAAACCTGTCATAGTCGATGACTCTCCTAAATATCAAGTATATGGCATAAACACCTTATATAAGAGCAAAGAATGTTTGCATAGGAAGCAGCGCAGGTTTCTTTTTGGGGAAGGGGAAAAAAGGGAGGGGAGGGGGTGATTAAGATTGAAGATGTCTTTAGAAGTTTTGATCCACGACTGTCAGCAAACAGATTCAGATGAAGTATCATAAATAAACTTCAGAATATGGGCAAAACGATCAAAATGAACACATAGAAATATTTACTGTCCAAATTCGTTGATGCTACCGTCAGCAGTGAATTATTCCTAAAACCGACAGCTGCAGGGAGGAGACAACTATCCTCTTTCTTTAGTATAATCTCAAAATCTGATCCAAATAGTCGAATATAAGAATTTGACGGGAGTTGTAGCCTGCTTGATTGACGTTATGTGAAAATGAAGCTACACCGTATGTAGAAGCGCTGCCACCTTTTATTGCAATTCTTACAGAAACTTTAAAGGTAAAGTTGGACAACAAAATGGCAGAGGAAATGGATCCCATCCTACTATAAAAAATGTAACCGGAATAACTCTCCTACAACCTTTAGAATCACCAATCTTAATCGGAAAGCGGAAGTGCAGGAGCCTCAGAATCCTTTAAAGGAAGCGGATATATCTTGTTCTTGCCTCTCACAACTTCTGCACCAATCGAAAGATGGCATCAGTTTTTAAAACTCCGGGGAAATCTAGCAGTCACCATTCTGTCACAGTAATACAGAAAGAAGCTGCAGTAGATAGCAGAATATGTCTGGAAGCAATGCATGCTCCCCCATTTGCCAAGTACCTGCGTAGCCGACTTCCTTACGTTGGTTCTTGTTGCCGGAGAAGATTAATTCCTTGATTCTGCCACGCCGTGCAGGCAGGTTGGCGAAATTGTCATCCTGCTTTCTGAAAGCCGAGGATGGGCAGCGAGGAGACGAAGAAATCTTGTTGGCTTGATCCATGGCGAGAAGCAGTTGGGTAAAGAACTGAGTTTCTTGCCACCAATGGGCTGCGCTTTTTCTTCTCCTGCTGTTGCTGTTCTTCCTCGTTCCTCTTCGAGCCCTCCTCTTCCGCCTCCTGCTCGTGCTGATGGCCAACGTAACCCATCAAAATCAAGCTTTTGCAGGTGGGTCCAAAACTTTTGGAAATTGTGGGTCTGGAAGATCATGTTGCTGTCAGAGCGCAAGCATTTCATCACTCGTCAATCTCCCGCAGCGTCTTTCCTCTGCGACTACTTTCTACCGACCTCCCAATATTCCCCTCGATCCATTGGAAGCGCCCATTGCGCTCCCATTGCCCATTTTCATTCTTGATGAGTACGCCAATCAACCGATTTGTCAAAGTTGTGGGGTTCCGGGTAAAGTTCGTTCGCAAAATTCTGAGGATCTGGCAATATATCATTCACCTTTTTCCTTGTAGAATTCACACTCACACCCTCGTGGCTAGCAAAGGGATGCGTCTCTCTCTCTCTCTCTCTCTCTCTCTGTCTCTGTCTCTCTCTCACTTTGTGCCCGTGTCAGCAGCGATTGCCTGCCACATGAGTAATAAATCTACCACGTGGCACTGTTTCTCGTTGCTAGTTGCACAGACTGGTCATGTGCATTTCACTTCTCCCCCAGCCCTTGTAGCTCTACATGCCACATCACCCTGCTCTCTGCCTACACTGGTCAATCTGCATGCCCCATGTCTGTAGTTTGCTGCACTATCCATGCCATGTATAGAGCGCCTGCTCTACCACATGTGTCACCCTCGCTAGTTGTTGTGCCTCTGTTTGTCGATCTTTGCCACGTCAATAACTCAATCAGTGGCCCCGCCATATCCCAGCACAAAAGCTACACGGGACTTGAGAAAAGGGGTGTGGCTATGGCAATACATTTACTGGCCCCCCACCTGCCTTCCATCACTCTCTTTGGCGCCCCATGCAATCATACCACATGGCGTTGGGTGAAGCCGGGCCAACAGCCACCTCCCACCCTACAGTCGGTGCATTTACTGACCCAGCTGGTCCTCGCGATAGTAGACTGTAGGTCATTTGCATTGTGCCATGTGGCACCAAGTCCTAGTTGGTTTGTTGTGCGTCATATCGCATGGTGCCAAGTTGCACCCCTCCCTCTATGGCTCACTCTTACAGTCTGCCCCTTTGCCCTCACACCTCTTGGTGCTCCATCCTTCTCTCCTCTCTCCCTGAACCTCCTTCCTCCTCCCCCATTGATACCAAATCTCCTGCAAACCTCCTCTTGATGCCGAACCTCCCGTGAACCTCTATCCTTGTAGGTGTGGGATTAGTCTCCGTAAAGAATAGAATAGAAGAATAGATGAATTCTAGCAATGCATGTGTTGGTTGGCACTTGTTTGCATGGGTAAATGTGTTGCAATGCATGTACCACAATGCACATTGAAACAATGGATTTGAAACAACACATCGGACTTCAAGACAATGACCTAAATGCACATGTGAGGCACTTTTTATGACCTCGGATGTGCTTCTATATCAAAGCATATCTAACAAAGCACATTATTGCAAGAATGCATTTGTTACAACGTGCATGATAAAAGCATATTCTATAATGAAAATGCCTATGTGAGGACCTATAAGCAACATTCGCAAAGAATATGTCGCATTACAAAGGAAATTATTGCACATCTACCTTGCATTTTTTGCATTGCCATATGTTTTTCTTTCTTAGCAATGTTGGGAAAGTTAATGTGGGTGATCTTGAGTGCATGAGGTGTAGAAGGGAGAGGGAAAATGAAACCTCACGCATGCGACACTTGGCAAATATGTAAAGGGGATCGTTCCATAAGCAAAATTGTTGCCCAAATACTAAGGCATATGAAGCCTTCTGTGATAGGGACCTCATTACCCTAGATCCATTTTGAGAGGTGGAGGTCCATGGTGGAGCCCCTAAGCAATCGGCTCCACCTTAATGCCACATGTCAAATTTCACAATGTAGTTAGAGCTACTACTTGGGTGAGCATTAGTGCATGTTGCATATGACACATGGCACTAGGCCCCGCTAACATCGCTAAGTTCCTTCATGTGCTCCAAGTAAGTATGACTTGGCGTAATCTCTTTTTCCTTCCAAATTTGTGAGTCTAGAAGCAACTAATCAACCATTACTCATATGTTCAGTTCATACTACCTACTAGCATTTCTCATTGTGCATCAAAGGACGTGAAGGATTGTATTTACAAGATGGGTGAGCTTGTGAGGTATTTCACACTATACAAAATGTGAAGTATATCAATGCTTGATGCAAGGTTTTCATATTGCTAATATGGTGTACTTTTTTCTTTCTAGGTATGTAATCTCAAAGGAAATAAATCCCACCAACCTTGAGAATGCTTGAGTTATGTTATTGGAGGTGTGGTTTGTTTAGTGGAGGAGACCTTTCCACATTCTATTCTCACAAGCCAACTACATCTCATAGTGCATTTGGTGGATGAGATTGTTATGCAACACTGTACATGCATGATGGTGCTTCCTCAAGCGCTTCATGAAGACCTTGAAGGGTTTTGTGAGGCAAAATGCAAGGCTCGAAGGTAGCATGGTCGAGGGTTGGTTGGTGCAAGATTCACTTGTGTATATTTTTGAGTTTCTTGTCTATGTGGATAGCTGGTCATTTTTGAATGGTAAAGTATAGTACGCATAATTCTCTCTTGTAATTCTCCGGGTCCTTCGTTTGGTTGTAATTGTTGAATTGTATGTAGTTGTATTTGCTTTCATATTCCATGAGGCAAACATTGTGCAAGTTTTGTGGCTTGTTCTAATACTTTTTAACAATATCATCAAAGAAAATGTCATTGCTTATCGAGCTGCATTTTCTCTAATTGTGACCGTCTTGTCAATAGGTGCGTTCATTTATCCGGTGGACTTGTGTTAATGTAAACAAATTCTCAAAAACTACTAGTCAATGGGAGAGACGCCACCAAGTAAACTACTTGTTGTGTGCTAATATGCTTTGTGTTTAATATTGCATTTCCAACCTTCCTTATTTGCTTGTTTGCAGGAGCCTTATTTTTTATTGACTAGTTTAATGTGTTGTTAACAACATCTATTGTGGCCTTGTCTGCTTTAGCAATGTATAATGTGCAATATGTTGCAGCCCCATGCAGGTTTAAAATGAACTGAATGTCAGTGTTGGCTCCCCACAGTTTTGACAACCTCTAGTTGAAGTTATTTGTGTATATGTCTTTCAGTTGTCTCTTCAATAGAATGGATGGTTGATTTATTTTTTAGCAAAACACTAGGATGTATTTATCTTGTTAAGCTGACGGAATTCAGAAAGCTTTAGAAGTCCATTGTCTTTATCAGTACCGTGGAGATAAGTTTATAATTTCTTAAGTGTGCATCATCATCGTCATGATGTTCAAGAGGTTGCAATATAATTGTTTTCCTCATGCCTAGCCTTGGGAAGCTGAATCTACAATGCTTTCTCTTCTGAATGTATGTTTTCCTATGTTTATGAGTCTGTACTTCCTTGTCAGGACTGTATATCAAATAAGGATAGGTCTATTGTAATATATTGGTAAACTTGTAGTTGGGCAATCGATGTAAGTGTTGTTGTTGATGATTTCACAATTGCCCTTGGTTGCCTGAGTGCTCGCTGCTAGCTTTAGAAGCTAGTAAGGAAGCCTCTCATTTGTCTAGCAGCTCCCTCAAGCTAGAAGAATCAAGAGATCATCTCTCTCTTTCTCTCCATGTAGAGAGCTCTCTTTCAAGGAGAACTAGGGCTCTGTCTCTCTCCGTAGAACTAATGGAGGCTCTCATCACGGGAGTATGATTCTCTCCCTATCTCTTTCTCACACAAATCTATCTTAGAACTCTCACAAATCTCTCATACACAATGAATGAAATCTCTCAAAGAAAATGGATGAAAATCCTTTCAATGGACAAAAATTTTCTCTCACTTTATGGAAGTGAAAGAACACACAATCACTCTCAATTTCTTGATCTCTCTCATGTGGATCATGATGCCTCAATGGAAGGCAAGGGGGCTCTGATACCATGAATAAATATGGAGAGAGGAGAGGAGAAGAGTGGAGATGAGGAGAGAGGGTGTAGCTAGAGAGCACACAACAAATGACTAATTGTACACTAGATTTAGTTAAAAATAAAGAATATATACAAACCCCTTTAGGGTTAAGGTTGGGGTTTCCAACCCTTACCTTTTTAGCACTCTTTTGGGTTAGTGCTATGCACAGATCGAACATGATGTTGAGATGAATCCTCAACAAGTCCCTCCGCTCCTTCCATCACACCTCTATCCACTGCCCTTGCTTCCTCTAATACCCCAATTGCACCCATCCCTCTAGTAACTACTCCTTTCCATTTTGTCCCGCAAGCTTCAATATGGATACTTTTTTTTAAGCTATAGTGGTGCACAATAAAATGTGACCATTGTTGCCACTGTGATTTTCATTGAACCAATTATTGCCACAAGTGTGATTGGGTGACTTGTATGGGCCCCTTGTTTCTTCAGTGATTGCTATGGGCCCCCTGTTGCTTCGGTGATAGTACAGGGCCCCTTGTCCAACCCTCCATAGGTGTGTCCACCCCAGTGTCTACCCCAATTATCTCTATTGGTCTGGAGCCCACAAGTACTCAATTTCTTTGACCGAGAGAGCAACCAAAGATAGGCTGATGAATTCTAGTTGCACAGCCCACCTTTCCTCCTTAAGGTGATCTTGAGTACTGGAGCATTAATGAACTATTTTTCATGGATAAATTCCTCCTTTCAGTGAATTAGCATAGTAGGTTGAGATATGGTGCTAGAAATTGGCCAAATCCAATAGTGCCTTGTGCACTCTTTACCAAGTGGCTAGGTACTAGGTACATCCCCACAGTATGTGCACATTGAACAAAGGGAGTATGCTGCCCATGACCAAGCTCAATTGACCACTCTAACCTGCCTAAAGATGGACTATGACGAGTTGAGGAGAGCAAGAAAAACTTGAAGGCAAAGCCTGCTGCATTGCAACTGCAATAGCAAGAGGAGGACAAGCACTTGCTCGCTAAGGCCAGGCAAAGAATTGAGCATATAGGGAGTGGAACTGCACACACCGGTAGTGCATCAAAGACTTTGAGGCCACACAAGTGCTAGCAAAAGCTACTACCGAGTTTATAAGGCTCCAAGCTGAGGTCGTATGTAAAGATTTGGCATTTGGGCCAAGACTATGAAGACCAACTTCACATGTTGAAGTGGATTGAGATGATGCTTTGGGTGCTGCATGATGAGAGCACCCTAGAAAACAACCAAGAAGGGACCCCAACAATGAATATGACTAGGCGGGTCAAGAAGGTTCATCCTGGGGTACCCCCTTTGAAGTGCAAATCCCAGGTAGAGATGTTCGCACCTCCAATTCGATGATGGTGGGCTCCCAGTTATCCCCAACTCCAGGTAGTAGTTGGGTACATTGTACTGAGCATGTTTCCAGCATCGACTGCGCATGTCCTATTGATGCTGGATGAGCCAGAGACCACTGAGCAAGTGTTCCAATTGGGAGGGGTTCCAGTCTCCAATAGATCATCCATAGTTACCTCGAAGCCCCCTCGTCCTTTTGTGAATCCCTTACCTCCTCCCTTAGAAGTTTTTCCCACGATCCTAAATACCTCATTAGACATTTTGTGGTCCATCTTTGGAAAAGAAGTCTTTCAGGTCACCTATCAGACCTTGGATGTCGCTACTAAGACTCCTTCCATGCCCTAATTTTGTATCAATAGCTAGTCAAGGTCATCCCCTTAGAATATCTATGTCGATGAAAGTCTCTTTTTATGACATGCCTATGCACAACTTTAGCAAGTAGGTGAAGACCAAGGCACTCAATCAGTGAGCAACATACAAAATGAGTGTGATCTATCATGCATAACATATAGGATTTGCCTCATTTGACTCCGTCAACTTTGTCAGAGTGTGTTGGGAGCCTACTTCAACTAATACAATTACTTGAGATAGCCACGATCTAGAATACCATCTGTGGCAACATTTTGTACAAGTGTGCCAATCACCCATTACCAAGTTTTCCAAGCCACAGGGGTAGAAAAGCGGCATAAATATAAATACGTACAATTAGGCATCATGGACCCTGACGTGGTCCACATGATCGAGCAATGGAAGGAAGAGTGGCGGATGTAGCTAGATGAAGTTCCCATTGAGAGACTTGCAAGATGCTTTGCAAGTGGTTGTATGGGTCTTCATCATCTATTTCATTGTAATTCTCAAATTTTACCTTAATTGGTGTAGATACCTTGAGCTTTACAACCATTGGTTTTGATTCTAGTCCCCTGAGAGGATCTTCAACTTCCTCATACTATTGATGAGGTGGACCTCTATGTGGAATATGAATAACCCGTAGATAGATGGAAACAAATCTTTGGGTCAAACTCGTCTTCTACCCATTGGTATTTGGGGTGTGATTGGACTTGGTCCTCGTGGTGGTCTTCTAGCTCGAACATGCACTTGGGAAGGCACGGGACTTGGTGCTAGCCATCAAAATGCTTATACAACAAGGCTTGGAGTCCTTTTCTTGTGTACTATACCGTGGGGTGGTTCTCAGCTTGTCCTATCATGACCATGGCCCACTTCTTGATCGGAAGCCCACCTATTGCCACAGTCACATTCCCATTATATCCCTGACTCACGGACAGAATTTTTGTCATACTTTGTCTAAAGCTTCTCTTGCCTTTGCTTTGGACACTTCATTTTTCTACCTTCGGCTTGGCTTGAGTATTGGTTCCCCAAGCTCTTCAACATGGGGACTTTTTGTGAATGATTTCTCAGAATCCTCCATCCATTGCCTGAAGCTTGCTTCTTGGTTAAAGTATTGGTTCCCCAAGCTCTTCATTGCCTGAAGCTTGCTTTTTGCTTTTTGTGAATGATTTCTCAGAATCCTCCATCCATTGCCTGAAGCTTGCTTCTTGGCCTGAGTATTGGTTCCCCAAGCTCTTCAACATGGAGACTTTTTGTGAATGATTTCTCAGAATCCTCCATCCATTGCCTGAAGCTACACCACCTATGTTTTTCTGCTGATCCATGCCCGGTTCAAAATTCATTATAGCCTCTTTGTCTCCTAAGTCTTGCCACCCTCTATGGCCTTCGTGCAAGTATTCCTCTCTCATGATTGCATATCATCATGCATGTATCAAACATCTTCAAACGCCTTCATGATACAAGGGTTGTGTGGAAGTAGTCCTCGGTCCAAACACTAAGCTTCAAATAGGTCTATATGATTCTAAAATAAATGGTAGACACTTGGAGATATCTTTTAAGATACTATGCTCGACCAAGTAACAACTGCCATAGCTCATTACTTGTCAACATGAAATTTTGATTGGGAGTTTTTTTTGTGCACTTAGGATGAAGTGAGCCACTTATGATCAAGAGGGGAAGTCTTGGCTATTGTGATGGAGTGCTCAATATAGAGGGGAGCGGAGGAGATGACTTTTTGGCATTCAGCAGGGGGAAATGTGGAAGCTTGGCCACTCTCTTCAAGACAAGGTTGGGTTTGTTCCACCAACTCTTATTGGGCTATGTGCTAGGAAGGAGAAGACAAAGAAAAAGAGAGATGGATGAAATAGAAAGGGGAGAAGATGGTTGAGCTATGGTGGTGGATGGAGTAGTGGATGAGCTAGACAAGTTGGCAATGGAGACGTGGGTTTGGCTGGATTCCATGGGGCTATAGGAGTGGTAGATTGTGAAAAGATCGCTTAGAGAGTTGTCGAAACTCTTGGAGGAAGAACTCATCCAGACGGAGGAAATCGGGGTGTGAGAAAGCAAGTAGGATAGCTATGGAGGTAGGGTTGTCAGCTTGAAATTTCTTTTAAAAAAATGCAAGAGTTTGGCTATAATTGTTAACGCAGTGGATTTTTGGCCTAGAGTCCTACTTTTATAGTTTTCTATCCTGGCGCATGCTTTGCTCTAATAACTCGGTAGACACTGTGATAGCAACTTGAAACACACTATGATGGTAACTCAGTGCATGCTATTATGGTAGCTTGGTGCATGCAGCAATGGTACCTCGGCATACGTGGCAAGGTAACTCGATGCACGCTGCGATGTTAACTTGGCACACACTACGATGGTAACTCGATGCATGCTCCGATGGTGGCTCAATGCATACTACAATGGTAACTACTAGCACACTACGATGGTAACTTGGTGCATGTTGCGATGGTGACTCGACGCATACATGGAGATAATAGCCTGATGAATTTTTTGAGGAGTCCTTCTATGGTGCCATCTGAGTGTGTTTTCCTCACTTCGACATTTCTTGATATTTTTTAGGACTATGAGGGGACCAAAAAGGAGGAGAGGAAGGAGAAGAAGAAAAAGAATAAGCTAGGGGAGGGACCATCATGGAATTGATTGATGGAGTGGCGGTACCTATTCACATTAGTGCTTTGTGAGTGGAAAATTCCACATTTAAATTGCAATTCAAGCAGCTTTTTTGTATTCTAAAGTATAAAACAATTAAGTTATATTTCAAGAGAATCAACAGTAAAATACTTTCTTAGCCTATAAAGTTTGTTGAAATATGGCATTCAACCTCTCTTTGAAGGGACGATCTATCATAGTTCATGAATGCTAGTTTTCCTATCGATCATCTTTGATCGCTTCTCTGTAGAAATCCATGGATATCTTGTCCTTCCACCAAAATTAGAAATATAAAAGTCTTTTGGCTTCATCCTTCCAAAAACGTATATAAGAAATATGTAGTCAATTGGGATGGAAAGGTAACTCTCTAATATGTCTCCCTAGCAAACAAAAAATAGAAAATATGTTTAGTTTGTCAATAGGTAGCCAAATGTCATGCGAACCCCTTCATCAACTCATAAAGTAGCAAGCCTTTGACCAAACCCATAGAGCTTCCACAAGTCTTCCTAATTGACTTGCTAGTTTTGCATAAATCCAAGGTCTTTGATTGTACTCATTCTTGTGTATAGCTACAGTATTAAGAGTGCAAGAAATCATGATGCATAGACCCTTGTCCTTGCAGTTGGAACAAGCGGAACCTCTCTCTATATGGAATGAAAAACCAATACTTCACGGGTGGGACTTATGGTAGGTATACAAAACTTCGGTGGTTGTGACATTATCTAACAGCCCTTTTCCCTCTCTCCCTTGCTTCTTCCTCTCTTTCCTTATTCCTCCTTCCCTGATCTCTCTCTCTCTCTCTCTCTCTCTCTCTCTCTCTCTCTCTAGGCTCTCTCTCTCTCTCTCTCTCTCTCTCTCTCCCTCCCTCTGTCTCTCCCTCCCCCTCCCCCTCCCCCTCTCCCTCTCCCCCCCCCCTCTCCCTCTCCCTCTCCCTCTCCCTCTCCTTGCCTCCTTCCCTCTCTCTCTCTCTCCCTCTCTCTCTCTCTCTCTCTCTCTCTCTCTCTCTCTCCATGCATATGCTTCAACTGTGATCTGCTGAGCGAGTTGTTTTTGTGTTTTGAGCAGCGGGAGAGAAAGGGCAGGAGAGGCGAGTGGTGGGGAGAATGAGAGAGAGAGAGAGAGAGAGAGAGAGAGAGAGAGAGAGAGAGAGAGAGAGAGAGAGAGAGAGAGAGAGAGAGAGAAGGGGTGTTGAGCAGAGGGAGATATGGGTAGGAGAGGCTGAGCGGAGGGAGACAGCGATGGAAGAGAGAAGGGGGAGGGAGAGGGTAAGGAAGAGGGAAACAAGGAGGGGAAGGGAGAGGGCAAGATGGCAACAAAATAGAGGGCAGGTGTAGGGAGAGTAGGAGGGAGAAGACAGAACTCGAAACTTGGGTTAATTTAGTTAATTCATGAGGAGTCATACTAACTTAGGTTAATCAAGTTAATCTTGAATGGGAGGGAACTAATTAATTGATTTTCGAAGGAAGGAGCCCTACTGAACATTATGTTATAGATTTAAGAATAGGTCATTTTAGTGCCTATTATTAGGCATGTAATAAAGAGACATGCTTTCTAAAATGTTTGTCCTTTAAAATTAAAATTTAGTTAGAAAATAAATTCAAAAATATATCAATAAATCAAGTTAAGCTTATACTATGCGAGGTGTTTTTGTATAAATTGATGTCCATATGATGTAAAATTGATATAATATCATAAAAGTCTACCTGTTAAGACCCAAGATAGGTTCCATGTACCCAGACTAATACACAAGGAAGTGAGACCATATATTTCCAATCTTCTATTAGACCACATCCTTGTATCAACAAGGAGATGCATGATGTTTTATTAGCAAACCACAGGTGAGATTTGTTAGTGTACTCGGTGAGATTACCCATTTAGTATGCAAAAGTGGTTGTTTTCTTGTGGAATATAAGTGGGTACTCTTAGCTTGCAAACACCCTCTAATGCCACGAATAAATATGGAGGAGAGAGTCAAGATGGAGGAGAGAGGGGAGAAGAGAATCAAGAGGAAGGAAAGAGGATACAATTAAGGAGCACACCACAAATGACTAATTGCACTAATTGCACATTAGACCAGTTAGAAAGAAAGAATATATACAAAACCCTTAGGGTTAGGGTAGGGTTTTCAAGTCTCTTTCTTTTTAGCACCCTGTACGTTAGTGATCATGCATGATATGAGATATGACACTAAGACTGATCCTCAACAATACCAGCATCACACCAAGGACACATGTTAAAGAATTGACATCTGGTTTATAGGCCACTGTTGCTATCAACCATAGGATAAAGAAGCATTCAATGCACAAAAGCCATATACAAACCTTAAGAAGGCTAACATCAACCACTAAGACAAAAATCAATAGGAAACTTAAACATAGCCATTCATGCAAAGCATAGCCATGAATTTTGCAGGCTAGGAGGATGATGCTATTGTCAGCTACAAAGTAAGCTCCCTCACCTTTGTCAAAGCATAGCCATGAAATTTGCAGGCTAGGATGGTGATGTTATTGTTCGCTACAAAGTAAGCTCCATCACCTTTGTCAACTCCTAAAACTACGCATTGGATTGTCAAGAGAGATCAACGTGATGATGATGTTTTGATGAAAGCGATAATAAACAATATCTTCCCAACCATGATTCAGACTCTTAGGATACACTCAGCATAGAGTAAGTCAAAAATTTTGCCCCTAGTATATTGTTCATGCAAAACGCTCATTTAGCCTAATATTGCTTATATGATTTCCATCTATATAGCCTTTAGTCTTCTTAGCCTTGTGCTTGATAGGTTCCTGATAGGTTATGCTTACATCGACTTGAAAAGACACTTCAGATAGGATGCAAGTGCTAGAAAATTGAGCAAGCACACAACCTCATAATAAACTCTTGGCCACATCACTTATAGAGATTGCATGTTCTACATGGAAGAATAGGGAATGCAATACTATCAAAACATGTTATAAATGTAGAAAGTAGATTTTCGGTCCATAATGAAAAATCTATCCATGATAAAAATTAAACTTTATTTGAATACTTGTTCTAAAAAGTGTTTAACACAACACAGTTAATGCATATGTGCAACGTCATATTTAAGCCATTTATGATTTGATAATAGAGGTCAAAAATTTGGAAACATTGTACATGATTAGGCAAGAGGACCAGGCAAGTGAACAATGAATAATAGTGTCTATACAATTAAAAATTGAATATTAGTTGGAGGGTGGTACTTGGCATATAATAGTTTAATCATTTATGAATTCTAGGATGGTAACTACAAGTTTATGTAGATCAAACCTTTGCAATGGAACATCTTCAAGTACACACTACACCCAAGGGCAATGTCTACTTCAAAAGGCCTAACTTCTTCCAATGGAAAATCTTCAGTTCATAAGAAGTTACATAGCCTAACGTAAGAGCATAAGGGCATTATAATTTATAGGTACAAACTAGGGGTAAGGTCAATGTCTAGTACATAAGGGTTGTTGCTTCAAATGGAACATCTTCTTAGTTGATAAGAAGGAACACTAATTCACAAGAGCATTCTCTCTTGCAGGGCAAGCAAGAAACTATCTACAAAACTGGTTCATCTTGGAAGACAAGAGGACTGTTAGAAAGGGAGGCACCCAGTGGACACTTTACCAGTTCTCCTGATGTTATCAGCAACCTCAGCCACTTGAGCTATTTTGACACCCCTCACTGCTTGAGCAGAGGCTTTTCTTTCTTGTGCCTTTTTATGTGCCCTTGCAAGCTCGTTTTGCATCTTCTCAAAAGCTTTGGCTCTTTGCTTCTCCAATTTCATCTGTCAAATTCATCAAAGATGCACAAGCAGCCTCTCAGGAACCCATTTTATGTCTTTCTGCTTGTAATTTAGTTATGAAACACGTATCAGCCAAATGGGAAAACCCAGAATGCAGTGGACATACCTCAACTTTCTTCATGCGAACATTTGCATTGATCTTTTGCTGATTTTCCCAAGCATTGATTTTGGCTTCCTCTCTTTTGTATCTACATAGCATGACATTCAGAAGCAGCATGATTGCGTGCATTTGAAAATTTAGTCTCCATAAATGCTAGAAGCAAGCTCTCTCATCTTCAGTCGACTATTGGTGGAGTTCTTTTTCAATCAGCACACGAGAAGGAAGTTCAAAGTAGCTCATGAATCAGAGATTATCAGCAAATTTTTCTCTCTCAGCACATTAGAAAGACGCTCAAAGTAGCTCATGCATCACAGATTTTGCCAAGATGAACATCAGAAACAAGGTCCCTCATCTTCAGACGCAGCACCAGTACCATCAGACGTTTTAGTGATGAACATTAGAAACAAGTTGCATACCGACTGTCATACTTGGAATTCTTAATCGACACACTACAAAGGGGCTCAAAGTAGCCGTCATGGATCATAGATTTGTCAAGATGAAAGTGAGAAACAAGGTCCCGTATCTCCAGACACAGCACTATTTCTGAGTGCATCAGACATTTTAGTGTGACAGTCAATGAACAATATTAGAATTAAGTAACTTACCGATTATCATACTTGGAATTCTCGGCATCCTGGTAAGCAAGAGCTCGAGCAAGAATTTTATCCCTTCTCACTTTCTCCAGGGCCTGTCTCCTTGAAATGGGAGCAATGTGCTCTTTGGAGGTGCTGGCTGCAGAGGAAACTGATAATCTAGAACTGGCTTGATCAACAGATCTGTCGTTTACTACCACAAGAGCAAGATCGTTCCTGTTGGATGCATTTGCTGCCGATGCAGAAGAGATCGAATGATAAATCGCTGTGTTGAGGTTTGATGCAGCATTTTCTGGCGACTGTGTTCTCACGCTTCCTCCGCTGGAGTTGCTGGATGACTGCGGCAACGCAGGCACAATCTCCATTCCTTCAGAGTCCGCTCTCGGGCTTCCTCGGCTTGAACTGCGAGACGACAGAGCCAGCTCCGAGATGCTGTTCATGTCCACCTCTTCAACTTCGCTACCTGCGTGACAGCCATGTAGAGCTTCTTTAGATACATATTCTATCATCACTTATACAAACACTTTCCGAAACATTTGACATCCAACATATAGCCACAGACGAAGATGACCACCTTGCCTCGTCACTACAGAGGCATTGGACGTATCGTCCCTGTAGGCTGCGCCGTCTGCTGCAGTGATGCTTCTAAGGGAATGATCCTCTTGAATTCCGGGTAAGTGGTCTCTTTCCGCAGTTTCCATCTCCTCAGTAGCACCTTGCGCGTCAGCCCGTTCCACTCCCGCAGCCACTGCGGCTGCCAGGATAGCGTCGAACTCCATGCTGAGAGTTCGGCCATTTGCAGAACCTAGTGAGAGCTCCGACGTTGCCTCTGATGAGGTACGAAGAAGGTGATCACTTGGATGAGCTCTCTCGAACTGTGGCCGTTCTTGAACGAAGATTTCTTCGACTGGCGGCTTCCTGCCTCTGTCTTCCATCACATGTTTGTCGTCGATGGGACCAGACCTCTCTGCACATGCCGAGATTGAATTAACGCACAATTACAGGACACCTCAAGCAGAATTGCACGGTTGTGAAGCTAAAGATTGCCTACCTCTGGCGTATCGCGAAAGAGACCTGCTGTGCTCCTTGTAAGATATAAGTTTGCTGGCTAAGAAAGCTAGCAAGCCACCCTCGGAAGTGGATGAAACTGAGCTTCCGGTAGGACTATCCGGAGGAGCATCGAAACTCGACGGCACTATCTCCTTCTGGAAAATCACAAGAAGCATCAAACCGAAGAGCTTACAGACGCCGGTTATGCGTGCAGGACCAGCCAGAAATCGTTTCGACAAATTTAGAGCAGAAAACAAATAACAAATGGATGACAGTGTCGTTACCCCATGCCTCTTGCTGCTGGAAGGTGCATCCGTGCCTCTCAGAGCGGTATTGACAGGCACTAGCTCCGACGACGGCAGTTCTGTCTTCGATTTTGAGACCGAAGGCCGAGGCGAGCAAACTGGAGACGATGGAGTAGGACTGCATATTGGGGAGGGCGTAGAGGGGTCTGTCTCGCCCTGCGCTTCCTCGATCACAGAAGTCGGGCTCTTCGTTTCAAGCCATGACCGGATGTTCTCCTTGTTGCCAGAGGAAAGCTGCCTCTCCGCCGTGTTGCGTATAAGAGACGAAGAATCGATGTCTTGCCATTTCACACGATATTGTTCCTGAGGCTCCATTTTGACATGATTCGCAGCATCGCGAGACCGAAACGGCAGGGGACCAGCTGCAGGTGGACGAACGTAACGACTCTCAGGGATGGCGGCATAGCTTTGCACCGAGCTCTGCTTCAGGCTTGACATTCTGAAACTAAGACTTGCAGAATCTGCGAAGTAGCAAGAAACAAGCGCAGCTCGCGCTGTTCTCGGCAATTTGACGAGCAGATTATCGCGAATTTGCTGATAAGATGTCTTATTGGTGATAGAATTTAGCAGATTATATCGCTGATCGGCCGCTAGACACAAAATTCTCACACTAACAAGACGATCCAGACGGACGGCAGATGCATTTCACGTATGACGAAACGCGACCGATCTTTCCTCGTTCTTTGACACAGAATTCAGGCAGTTTCTCGTACAGTCTAAGAACTGAATTCGTATTTCAAATCTTCTGAAGACGGCGGATTCAATGATAGAGTTGTCAATATTCAGTCTTGTATCGGACTGACCAAGTGGTCCCTTCAAGCTCACAATCTGCTTCCTTACCAAAGGACAATCTTGTGTCGGAAGTTTGGACTGGAAAGGACTCGTGCTCGAGAATTCTGCTGAAGATCGACCGATTTTTCCTCGTATGGCGACGAAATACCACCGATAAGGCAGTGAAGACTGACTGGATTAAGCACAAGCGACGGCTGAATCAAAGTGTCGGAATGGATTCTATGACGTACAATCTCCGTCCTTATCAAACAACAATCCTGTGTCAGAAATTCGGACTGGAAAGGACTGGAGCTCACGAATTCTACTGAAGATCGCCGAATAAGTACGTCGAGCGATTCGGAGCAGCAAAATGGCAAAAGGATAGCTGCAAATCAATCCCACTACGGATTTTGGCGAATTGTGAAACGATTTGGGACGAGGAGATTCAATAGAAAGGCTGCGCAAAAAGATGGAAGCGTGGCGGTGGCAAAAGAGTTGCAGGAAACGTGAAGATTCTGTTGGCGGGCAAGAAGGCGCATCAAACAGCGTTATCGGAAGCACAAGTTCCAACTAGCTAAAGTCTTATCAGAAAAGGGGCCAAGTCTGGACTCCTTTATGGCGGGCACCCCGCCCGCGACGGCCAAAAAAATCTACGGCCACGTGCCGGGCTCTTGCAAGCCACGCGGGACCCACCCCCACAATTGTGCTGCCATGTAATCCACTACGTACGTCGCTGGGAGCCGCCACGCAGGCATCGGCCGCCACCTGTCCAGGCGCCGCTATCCGCTTCGACACGTGTTGCCGCGTGGGTGACGCGTTTTTTCCACCGGTGGGCCCCACTGGAATCCCAGTATCCCTCGGCCGCACACGTCCACGTCAGCTGTCGTTTGTCCGAGAGCTATACCTCAGGTACACGTCGATGCCACGTGTCCCCATCGCTGTCCCTAGCTGCGATTCGCATCTCCCTCGTGTGGGGCCTGCCCGGATGCTTCTTATATGCCACGTGGCACATGCCCTGGTGTTGGAGAAATCGTGCGACCCACACAATGGGAACAAAATGACTTCAAGATGTTGCCATATTAGTGGCCAAGGACTAAGACCCCTCCGCCTATCGATGTGAAACAAGCAACAACTACACATTGGCAACTCGGACAATCTCAAAGATTCCTCAATCGAGTGGCTCATGTGAAGTCATGGGCGGATTTCTCGTTACATCAAAGGATGAGGTTGGTGGAATCAAGATCTGGACCATTGGATCAATTTTTTTTCAAATTATGGTAATGTTGCTCTTGCCCGAATTAACTGGTCGAATCAGTAATTTGACACATGGCCCCCTCCCCGAGCCTTTTGATGGCAAGGAAAGCTCCCTATTCATTTATTGCTAGGTACAAAAAACAACTTCACACATAAGGTTATTGGAATTGCAACCTTCCAAGACTTTATGTTTGTCCCACCAATTCTTGATTGGTGCATTGGGGGGGGGCGAGAAAGAGGGGGAGTGGGATTTTTTTGGGGGGGGGGGAGTCCTAGACACACTTTCCTCCCACCAAACATGAGTATGGTCAAATCGTGTTGCGCCTCGTCAATCAACACCCCTTTTTCATGGATGGTGTCCACCCTATCTAAATCGAGCCTAGTGCCACATCAACAATGGCGATGCGAGCAACTACCACATAACCAAATGATGATGTTGAGAGTGTGAAGTTGCAAGCCACATCAGCAATCGCACAAGGTGAAGCCGATGTGGTAAGCGCATTCACTCGATCCTTTCAGCAATGCCCACACCCCTTGCGCCTCAAACCCTTTCCCTTATGCCATGAGGGTTAAAATCCCCCACCTTAAAACGAAAAAAAAGTTGAAACTTAGCAAGGCCTCTTAGACTTCTAGGAGGGTCAAAAAGTAAGTGACTTATACAAGGAAAGGTGAGAGTTGCAAGAGGACAAATCATTCGCCTCTTTTCGAAAGGACATTTTTGTGGGCTTATCTTTAGAATCTCCTACATTTTCTTGCCCTGTTTTGAGGGCATTTGTTGGCTTCATTAAATCCCCCCACCTTAACTTTCTTTTCACTTAACCTCCTTCACCCTCACAACTTCATTAACAACGTCCAACCCCACCCTCCTTCCACCTTCGCTCTCGTAGCTTCCCACCCTAGTAGGATAATATCAGCTTGTTTCTTATGCAAAACTAGAGTTTATCAGTTTCTTAGTCCCTTTCTAAAAGCAAAATGCATAAAATTCTCAATGAGATGTCTGGTGGGTGTAAATGCCTCACACAACAAAGCCAGCTCTCAAAACAAAACAAACTTAAAATTATTACCAAAGTCTTGACTGGTTTTGTATGGATATAGTAATACACTCATGCTAACGTTGATTTCCTAAGGTTGTACTCCCATTGAATGCCCAACATAAACTTTTGGTGGAATGTTATCACGCCATTCAATGCCCTTAGATTGTAGGTGCCAACTCTTGGCATTTTTATGCCCCTGTTGCAAATGGATGAATTGCAAACTCTTTCTATCAAAGTGTGATGGATTTCTTGGAAATGCAAGTAAGTACTTGCAATTCATTGTCTATTTAATGCTCAAGCAAGATGGACCACTAAAACAATACTTGCCACATTGCACGAGATGATGATGCATGAATGTGTGCATGAAGGTGGCAAGATCAACATTCCCAACTGGTGGGGATGGGAGCTACACAAACACTACACACATTAGTCTTAGAGGGAAATGGAGCTTGCATGAGATTATGTTGCATGAATGTGTGCATGAAGGTGGCCCAATGGCTTGGGAAAACATTGACATGTCATTGTTATTTACCTTGCCTCACACACTAAGACAATAGGGTTTCCATGAGACTAATGGAGGCATTATGGTGCAATAGAGTCGTCATATCATGAGGTAGAGCACAAGTAGTCTAAGTTTAAGTTACTTCATTCTTTGGCAACACCTATTTTGAGACCACATGATGATGGTTCTCTTAATTAAGAGAGAGACTTCTTCTACCATTAATATGGGGTTATGAGCCATTATTTAATCTTGTCTACTCTAGTCAATGAGAAATCCTAGTCTACCATCCTTATCCGCCGGCAGGGTTGGTGGGGAATCCCTCAAAATCCATAGAGCACATGCGAGCGAGTATCATTTCTAAATTTTCCTATGTTTTGAATCCCCCTCTATATGTATACATGTTTGGATGTTGAAGTCCCAATTTCAATAGATACCGTTGCATTACTTAAGGTGCTATATTACATGATTATAAGGTGACACTCCCAAGAGTTCATGGTCATAACACTTTCTACCATTAATATCAGGGGACTTGCCACGCTTTATATCTTGTTCTACCTAGAATATGAGGGTACTCATTACACTTTTGATCTTGTTCTACCATTAATATGAAGGGACCTGCCACATATGTGCGATAATATTTTGCTCTGCACATATGAGATCTTGGTTACCTTTATAGTTTACTCTTTCCACTTTTGAGACTTCCATGATGAGATATTCGGTTATACCATCAACATGAGGGACCGTTATGGTAAATATGGCTTGAGTGAGGTTTACCCATGATAGTTGAAACAATCATACTTGTATAAAGAAGAAGGAGAATATATTCCACCGCATAGTGTTGGTGGTACATTTCCATTTCTTTTAGCTAGAGAGTTACCTTATAACTTATTAAACACGAGCTTATTAGTGTGTATTGGTATCTTTTCTTGGGTCTCCTTCATTGATCACATCAACACATGTTATCTTATTCACAATTGTTCATTGTGCAATATTTGTAAGATATCTGTGATCACAAAACAACCCACGCAGTCTTTTATAGACGTGTCATATCTAGTTTGTTTTTCCCTTGAAACTCATTTGCACACCTTTAGCAAAAAGAATTGCAAAAACTTCCACACCTCACAATGAGTGGGAACCTCCCTAGATTTTGACTAGGTAACTACACCTCTTGGCATGTTTCCCCTGAAAACAACCCTTTCTATCCACCCTCCACTATGACTACATATAATGCCCATAAGTAGGCAAATAGACTTATCCACAACCCCGACAACAATTGCAACACATTAGTAGTCAAGTCACGAGCTTGGTGGCTTACCTACACATCCTTTATTGTGAGAATTGGAGGCAATTGAGCTTTTAGAATAAACTGCAACACTTCCACCTTTTCTAAAGAATACTCACCAATACTAAAACAATATCAAGGCATGTGTAGTGTGCTTGGAAGTCAAGTAGCTTTGAATTTTCACATCACATTATATCATAAGTGCCTATTATTTATGAAGTTTGGCACATCAACTACCCAAATTTGAATTTTCTAGCTATAGTAAAAGCCAAACAAATGTTCATTTTCACAATACCTTTAGTATATCATATTTATTTCGATTTTTCCATTCATCTTTCTCAATGGACTTAGAAATGTTATCCTTGGGAAGTGATAATCAATTTTCTACCTAATAGGTGTAGATATGCTTCATTTTTAGTTTTAGATTTGTTTGAAATTGTTAATTTAATTTTCACCTTGTTTTTTGTAAAACAACTCTAATCCAAGTTTCATCTAGCATCTCATTTTTTATCAATAATTTGTTGTGTGTGTGTGTGTGTGTGTGTGTAGAGAGAGAGAGAGAGATACAAATAGATAAATATATACATACATACATACAAATATATATATACATACATACATATAGATATAGAGATACACATACATACATATATACATACATACATATAGAATATTTGTTGCCTAAATTGATGCATCCTCTGTGATGAGTCTCTGATCTTCTTAAGCCTAATCATTCTTACAAAAAGAAATTCATATTAACCCAATAATGTCATATCAATAATTATTCTATCTACTCACTCGTGAATTCTTCAAGGCTCCAAGTGTGATCAACTTGGAATATTATCCTTGGATTGGCCAAATAAAAAATGGATAAGATCTCAATATCTTATTGAGTTCTCATAGATCCACCAACCTGTAGGTGAAATTCTACATCCCCTAGTGAAACCCCACCTACTGACCATGCACATATGGATCACTAGCTTCATAGGAGCATATGCATACTTCATCTTGGACCCCCTTTGTCTTCACTAGCCAAGTCCATCTAATCCTCAACTAATGACAAACCTCCTCTTGCTTGCATTCATCCACAGAAAGCTAGGATTATTCATTCAATGAATTCGCTCATGAGTTGAGCTACAAGCATAGACATTGACCTAAAAGGAATGCATAAGTCCTGAGGACTGACAAGCCTTTGAACTAGAATCAAGAAACTTTGCAATAGAGGTGGAGTAAGAATCAAGCCATGGATAGAATGAGCCAATTGCGCCAAGTGCATCGACAAGACTAGCACCGATTGGTGGAAGGGTGTCCGAATAGTGGAAATCCAAACTAGTGCCATGGATTTTTTAAATCAAAAGTGGTTCCCCAACTTTGTAGTGTTCTAGCATGCTTTTCCCCTCACCAAATATTTCTTTATTTCTTTTTAGATCATTGCATTAATTTTGATATCGTATCTTTTAAATATATGGTACCACATCCTAGCTCCAATCCTCAATTCGTTTCTTTAATTTTCCTTTGATTTTGTTTTGGTCACCAGTTTCAATCTTTTAAGTTCTTTATCCTACCTGAGTTTTTCTTTATCCAGTACAACTTAAATTGCCACAATAGATCCTTAATGGCATGGATGGAACTATAGGACATATCCTTCATGGTTTTCAAATGCTTGGTCAAGCCTAGTATGATGATTTAGGAGTCTCAATAGCATCTTGTTTTGGAAGGACCTTCCTCTTTTGTGTTATTTCTAGGAGGAAATCTTTGACCTTGTCCATACCTCATGCTAGCTTCATGTTTCCTTGTTTATGCCGCATGCTATCTTCATGTTTCCTCTATTTGTAATAGCTCTAGTTGTCCATTCATCTCTTGTTATTTCAAACCACCGTTTCCAACCTTCCCACACTATAGTATTATAGAAATCCATTACCATGTACTTGCTCCATGCACAGTCTTTGTGCTAGTATCATTTGTCTTTGACCCTCTCGCTGCTTTGTATAAAATATTCTCTCATCCATCCTCTAGGTATTAAATCTTAAACAAAAAGATGTTGCAATTTATTCATGAACAGTAGCCTCCTAAATAGGTTGAATGGATATATCCTAGGGGATTAGATTCATCCCTCGATCATCTCCTTGATTCACTCAACTAGCCCATGTGGCTCTCCATTTAATATCATGTCTTAGATCATCAATCAACCACTCACACACATGGTGGTCACACAAAAATGCATGTACACACAACGCACGCACACATACGCCTACATAAGCTTTGAGTACTCAACAAAACCCCCTTTAGAGTAAAGGTGAAGAAGTGAACCTTCATAAGCCATGGTGATTTGGTCTCAAGATTGCAATCATGTGATGCAAAAGAACACAATTATGCCAACACTTGAAACTCACAGTCAGGCCTAATATGAGAGGTTGAACACTCATGAAAACCTACAATAGTCAACCCAAAAACATGCCCTCGCTCTAAGCAGAGTACACGAAGAGACTATTGGAGCCATTATGAAAGACTTCGCTTACTACAATCATTTTGGGGGGCTACCTAGGTAGAGTACCTTTCCCACACACACACACACACACACAGACACACACACACAAGAAAGTTCACTCTTCATAAACCTCATATAGTTTATGGAAGTAAGCATGTATTAATAATACCTCTAATGTTGTAATTTTACATCTTCTCATGTAATTTATAAAACCCCTCTTACATGTGTACATTCTTAATCTTGGAATTTAGACATCCCTCCACAAAATCTACACATATAAACTACTTTATTGCTATTTTATAAATCCCCTCATGCATGTAAATAGCATGTAAGTCCCCTATTAAAAAAAAAAACCCTCTGAGCACTAACGTGCTATGTCACTTGAGTGACCCCTCCGACTCTCTCTCTCTCTCTCTCTCTCTCTCTCAAGCCTAGTCAATATCTATCTCTTCCTGAAGACACAACTTATAGTATGTAGTAGAGACAAATTGTCTTCTTCATTTGTGGTAGAAGGCTCATCTTCGTCCTTGTCATCTTCTTCTACTAGAAGATTCATGTGCCCTTTTCTTATTTTTTTGGCCATCTTTTTGAAATATGTAGCTTTAAATTGTCATCTTCTTCTACTAGAAGATTCATGTGCTCTTTTTCTTGTTCTTTGGCTATATTTTTGAAACATATTTCTTTAGAACAACAAATTTTGTTGCAAAAGCTACACTTTCCACTCCTCATTGCTTTATTTCTAGAGAAAATGTCTTCTCTGTCTTCAACATAGCTCCAGTGAGATGTTTGCCCTCATCAGTGTGATAACAGGTACCATGTCATCATACCCATTTCCTTTGGCTTCTCTAAGTATTGCAAGAACATTATTTTTTTGGAGATATTTTCAATACTAGAAGCAAAACTACATCCCCATCAATCTTAATCTTGAAAGTAGGCAGTTGAAGAAGAAGAGAGCCTAATGTGCTCAAGTGCTCACTACAAGTACCTATCTCCTTTATCTTCAGATTAAACACTTCTGATTAAGAAAAAACTTTGAGTTATTGATTTTATTACCAAATAGAATCTCAAGATTCTCCCAAACCTTAATTGATATCTTATCAAAATCCACATTATAGACTCAGGTTATCAACAAGTCCAAGTCCTTTGATTGACATGGCTTTGTCATTCAGATACTTCCAAAGAAGTATTTTTGGGCATCATCTACTAGATTTTCTACTCTTCTATTGACAACATTCCAAATTCCTTCTCACATCAAGAGAATACGAATCTTGGTTTGCCAGATAGGGAAACAAATTGTGTTGAACTTTTCAAAGGGTATAGTTTTGTCTTCGGGCGCCAACTCCCATTAGTAAGAATACCTATGAAAATTTTGAGTATGAGATGAATTTAACAATATGCCATGGTAAAACATAGTCAAACTAGGATGACTGTGTTCTACACTAAAAGAGCTTCATGTCTTTACACCTTGAAATTTGGGTAACACAAAAAGTTACATGATTTTGAAAGGACTTGGGGTTTTATATTTTAGTGTGTTTTTGTTTTAACCCCCCTCATCCAAAAGACCCCCCCCTTGGGTCTCACATGTTATGAAACATATGTACAAATCTTATAATCTTTCATTTTTTTGAAGTATAAATCCCATGCTTTGTGGTAGGGAGGACTGGAGATTTTGTCATATTTTTCCCTTGCATATTTAAACCTTTTGTAGGAAATCCATGAATATTATATATGGACCTTGTCCTACCATACCCTAGATTTTGGACAAGGATAGCAACATAATATATATTGAGTTAGTGCCCCAAGAGTTTTGTAAGCCTCCATGGATACCTCCAAGATAAGGTCTTATCATTCGAAATCTAGTGGTAGTGTCTAATCTCTTAAAAGTTTTTACTAACAACTATTGAGAATCAAATTCCCATCATTGTATACATGCATGTTCCATGCATTATCATAATAGAAAGGCGTAGAGAAATTCCTTTTCTGAGCTTATACAAGGAAACTCATAACTAGATTGTGGCATTCAACTTGCATAGTAAAAAAGAGACGAAAATACTCCAAGTAGGAGCTAATTTATACCATACAAGTAAAACTAAAGTTAAATTGTATCTTCTAAATGGGTTCTAAGACCTTCCTGGAGTGTGAACTACAGTTTGGAACCTCTTCATAGAACTAGGCAATGTCAAGAATAGCATGGAAATAGGCCCTTTATACTAATATCTTATTTCCTAGGCTAGGCGACCTCATATGTAGTAAAAGATATATTTTGGCAACTTCAAACATAGAAAGGAATTCTTGCAAAGAAAGAAACATGCATGATTCAACATTACCATGCTTCTATAGCTTTGTTACAAGTTTGGCCAAGGAGGTCGCTCATCAGTGTATCAACCATAATTTATTATTTTTCTTCATTCTTAAATAGGCTTGTTGCATCACTTTGTTGATTGAAATGGATGTCATTCGACTCTAAATTTTCTTCCTAGTTTTTGGTGTAAGCAGGTTTGACAAGAACCGTTGTTGAAAATTTATGGATCTTCTACGCAGATCTGCTATATTTGGCAATGTGTCATAACACCAAGTTAGTAATCAGATTCTCCTTCTCCGTTATTGTCCTTATTGTAACACGTATCAATTACAGTAGTAACTTGGTATCCTTACTAGCTAGTAACCAAACTCGAAGAATAAACATCAGATATTGCACGAAAGTATTATAGTAATCTGTTGCCATTAACAGTCATGGATCAAAAATACCATGTATCCACTATTACAAATAAACACTTTCTTTTTCTTATTTCTTACCCCCCCATTCATAACCCGTATTCGCCTTCTCAAGCCACAAGAGGGCTAAGTATAGGAAAAACATTAGTGCCCATACATTTACCCGGGGGGGGGGACAGGGGTCTGTTCTTCTTATCTACCTGCCCAAATACTGCATTTGTAACCTAGGATGGAAATCCCAAGTGATAACTACCATCCTAACCAATGGCCCCTTGAGATCTATCACCAGCTTTCTGGGCATAGTTCCTTAATCATAGGCTAACTGGATTAGGCTTGCCACAATGCTCAGAGCCCAACATACACATATTTCTACGTTGTTGTGAACCTCTACATCGTGTAGGATCCAATGAGGTCTCATGTTAAAGCACTCTCCTTATTCTGTAATATATTCTATGAGTGGGCATATACGGGGTGGTTCCTTGCCCACCAGCTCCGTCCCTAGTCAAGGATATAGGGACCCACTTTGCTCGTGAACTCTATAGCAGAGTCTTCATGACATATGTTATGCTGTGCTACTAGACCTACTTTGGACGATCCCATCATATATTCGATTGAGCATTAACATAGTACAAATGCTCATAGCTTGCAATGAAAAACAAACTCTTCACATTGTGTTGCGAGCTCAAGAAGAGAATCGTTCCTATGCGATGACCACACCATGGACGATGTAACCCGCAGAACATACAATGCTGCATATAACCGTATATAACACGTAAGTGCCCTCACATATAGGCTTCCATTACAAACTGACCCACGATGGTGTCTTTATGTGATGGCACTCTAGTAAGTGCATACGAGCCACTTCGTGTGATGATGAGTATCCACACACAAAGATGTGGAACAATGTGTTTCTCACAACTAGAGCCCGAAGTGATTTAGCTGGCTTCACTTCATAGAAGTTATCAACTAAGTGAGGGCTTGCTTCTGCTTCTCTGTGACACCTCCATCCGAGCATCATAGTGTTTGATTGAAATGCTCAGACCCTTCTGGAGGTCTACACTCTACTGATACTTTGAGGGGGATGGAGCTCTCACACTACGTCTCATCTATAGTGATACTGTGAGCAATATCGATCCATCTATCCCACGGCTGTGTGACAGAAAACACAAGCCCGAAGGTATAATGTATCTTTGGAGTGATATAAGGTGGCGTTTCCTTTTCATGTCGCAAACTCCTGACTATGTAAAAATGACAATAGTGGCATCGTTGAAGGTAAGTCGACTACTACCGCATTCCAAGGCTATCTAATAGTTTCTCTTACCTAGTTAGTCTCCATACTGATGAGCTGTTTGCTTCGCTCTCGAGGAGTTTTGGCTCCTACCAGCTCTCATTTCCCTAGGTGCCCTGCCATTCGTGCTGGTGCTATTACACTCTTTGTTAACTTGTCAGCTCTGCTGTCAGGGGGCTAGCCACAGAAGGCTTTGCAGGTCTCTCAGGCATCTTGGGGGATGAACCAATAGAAGGAACGATGAAGTTTTTGGCTCTCCTTCCCACGCTAGCCGACTGACCCTTGGGACCTTCATTTGATCCTCTTTCCTTTGTGGCTCAAAGTTCGGGTTGTACTTTTGAGGTAATTACGCTTCCCTCACCCCCATTACCATGCCTTGGCACACCACACCAGATCATGTATCGCCCACGTACCTTCAAGATTTGTTTGAGCTATAGACCACTACGCATGTCGTATTTCTTGCATAGTAACCACTTCCAATTGGGGTGCTCTTCAACCCCACATTTCTTGGGGGGGTGATGCATCTGGTGTGGTTAAGTCTATGATTCCCTATCAGTAACCTTGGGGTGCTCTTCAACCCCACATTTCTTGGGGGGGTGATGCATCTGGTGTGGTTAATTCTATGATTCCCTATCAGTAACCTTGCATCCAATATAGGGACTCCTAATGTCCTTATAACTACTCATCTCCCCTATGATTGTGGTTGCTACAAGGATAACCCCGATCTCTAAGGGGTACGTATACCATAGTTTCGTTTAAATTTGATTGCAATTAATATAAGTATCTACACATGGCCCAGTATTGTATAATCAATATCTATTTCATTGGGGGTCAAGGGTCTCCATCCATCTCAAGTATTCCCCAACAATTTGCTATTAATCACCTGCAATCATAAGCCTGAATTCTAAAATTTTCAATACTGATAACGGATTTATCTCCACCATCTTCATTAGATGTTCTATATTGGACAAATTTGGAAGTACTTCTATCCACCATGGGGATTAGGAGTCTCCATTTAGCATGCCATATTAAATGGGGGATAACAGCAACCATCCCATAACCGTATTAGTATTATTCTCGTAATCCCCTATTCTTCGTATTAGCCCTATAATACATCATAATCCCCTACGGGCTAGCCTACTCACCAATCCCTTATTGAGAGGCACTTTTCTAGTGCCAAACTTCATCACCCTACCAGGGGAAGGGGAAGTGTGTGTGTGTGTGTGTGTGTGTGTGTGTATGTGTGTGTGTTTGTGTTTATGTTTTGTGTGTGTGTGTGTGTGTTCACTTCTTTTATTAACATATCTCGATTTTTTTTTCACGTATCTTATGAGCATAGCTACTGGCTACTACTCGAGGTGAGCGAGTGTTGACACCTCTCATCGATCTTGTACTGCGATTCCTATTCCCCTACCCCTTCCATGTGCTTAATGCACACAGCATTAACCGAAGTTGTGCCATGCATTTTTGAGGAGCAAAAAGCACTATAGTACCACCGACTTAGTGGTATCTCATGTTATCTTATGAAAAAACAACACGGTCAAGACAAACAAAAAGTAGCGATGCATATATGATTATATAGGCATACTCGATGTGCCACACCATAACCGAGGTTAGTGGTTAAGTCTAGCAATGGCCATGCCAAAGTTTTCCACACCTAGAGCTAGAAGCCTATCTAGTCATAAGCTTTGACAAAAGGTTTCTTTCACAATCAACCATCACGAGCTTTAAATCACCTCACCCTCATCATAGGGAGCCTCATGAGAAGCCATGGTTAGTCATTTGAAGGATCTATGAGCGAGAGATACTCCACTTAGATAGCATATTCATGACTAAACCGTTCGCTCCCTCTAGATACCAAGCGTGAAAGACAATCATGCAAATGGGTTTCTCAACGTGCTACGTCTTGTTATCCATCCAAATATATGGCATCCCCACTAGCAAGGGGAGCTCCTCGTGACTATGTCATCCCTGCACTCCTCATTAGGAGTCTTCACTGTGCTCTCTTTAGCACTGAGACTATCTGTCTCGTAGGAGTAGGCTTGAATGCCCTTGATTGTGGGAAATAAGAGGGACTTGCTTACCGTCCATCCGCCGCTCAAGGATCATAAGAGCTACTGCAGTCCTTGTGGTGTTGCTGCAGTCGAGATGTCAGGGTCCTTCCATAGTTGGCTATCTCCTCAGATCTCCTCTAGCAACATCGGGTATTATGTGCAAGTAAGTTAAGGATTTGGATGCCTTGTGCACACTGAGGTTCCTTGTGTTCTCTTTGCGATCTCATGAGGTAGGAAAAAGCAAGTTAATGTGCATATTATGTCACGGTCGTATCTCCCTAATGCTTTTATTTTGCATCTGCCCGTTTATCTCTATCAACGGATCCCAAGTGTATCTCTTCCACATATATATATATATATATATATATGCACATCCACACATTAGGAAATTTTAATTTTGGTTTCAAATTCCCTCATAAGTTCTCGTGGGGTAATCTTCCTTTATATATATATATTTTTTCATGGGGGTTTCTCCAATTGTAGGGACTCCCATCCCATGGCAGTGGATTCTCGGGTTTGGATCTATCTGACCCCCTTATCTCGGGGTCATCCATGAGCTTTGTCCACACAAGTATCTCTATTTTCTTTTCAAGTACATGTTTATCCCTTTGTCTCAGTGTATATAACCCTCTCGTGAGTTTCTAAGGGTAAGTTCCATGTTTTCGTATCCTTTTACTCACTCTAACTTTAGCCGGACTATCAAACCATACTGGTTTCCCTCCTCGACAGCTCTTGGCTTACTTGAGAAGTATCTTACAATCTTGGTCCATGTAGGGTTTGAAGTGCTTTGGGACCTCTAGCATAGGTCAGACTCTTCTTCTTCTCATTTTCCAAGCCAAGTAGTTTGGGTTGCTTCTCCTTAGGAGAAGTCTTCTTGTTTTTGGCCCTTGAGGCCTTATCCTCATGTAGGGATTAGCTTTTAGAGGGGGATTTAGCCACTAGTAGAGGGGCTTCTCTACCTTTAGGGATGCTAAGGGGGCCTTTATCCTGTGTAACCTGGCTCCATAATTGATAGAGAATTCATGGTGCATTGCGATAGCATCAACCTACCGTAGCCAATCGAGGTTAGTCTTGACCTTCCTTACCCACTTTATGTCTAGGTACCCTCAAAATATTAATCATATGGGAATCATATTCAATGGGACTATAGCCTCAGGAACCTTAGGATCATATGCTGCCATATGTGTTCCTGTCTTCTCAAACACATTTATGGTTGCAAGGACATGCATCCAATTTTGGGAGAACTCATCTCTGGTAGCGAAGCATACCAGTGTTTGTCTCAGTCTTCCCCTGCATGCTTTTTGTTGTGTAGGCTTGTAACACATTTATGGAGGTGGTATGTTGTGTGATGTCAGACTTAGCCATGAATAGTTATTGGCCATGGGGTGGGCCTTGCAGGTTTGAAGGCCGACCCTAATAATTTTCTCATCTTTGCACATATAAATTCACTCGGAGGAGTAGTCATGGACCGCCGGCCTTGCCACATTCATTCTCATATAAATTTTCTCATCTTTGCACATATAAATATGGTTGGAGGACCACTCATGGACAAATCTTGCCACACTTATTCTTATTATAACATCATAACCATCTGGTTGGAAATGGAAATCCATGATGATGAACCAGACATGGTAGGTGAGTCCAAAGGTCTTGATCTTGATGTTCCTCAGTAGTCCCACCTGTTGGGCTATTGCTCCATTTTCCAGCTTGACTACTAGATTGGTACTCTCAATCTTGGGCCATCCCCAATTGACCCAACATTGTTTGTAACTATACTCACCCCTGCACCTCCATACAAGTTTGCTGTGGCACCCTTGCTTTGGTAGGTGATCGAGAGTATAGAATTGGTGTCATCACTTTCAATATACATGAGAATGCAAGAAGCAATGATCCAGCAATTGAACATGCCAGATTGGGATGCTGTTCGGCAGGAGTATCTAGAGAGTAGTAGGATGGAGAGCTTGACTCCATATTCCAATGTATTCAAAAGCATGGTATGTCAAATTTGGTATACATATTCTAATGGAATTTTTCTTTCAAATTCTAGATTTGAATGTTTGAAATATTGAGCTGTTATTTTGACAACAACCTTCAGAGAAGAGGCAAGAAGGGATTTGAGAGTAGTATGATGCCTGCAAGCTTTAAGCAAATGATTGATTGACTGTAAAAGAAAAAGAGCATCTAACTTGACAACAATCTATCACTCTTAGTGATGACATGTTAGAGTTTGACAGGGGGGAAAACCATCCACCAAACTTTTATCATGTGCTCAATGGAGATTGCAATGAATTATCGAAGATAGTTCCAAAGAATGAGTACACGTTGGTCATTGCAGACATACCATACAGATTTAATGCTCCCAGATCCACCTTTGATGAGGTCCCTTACAAAGCAAAGGAACTAATGAGTCTTCCTGACCAATTCATGTCAATTACATCGGCAACGCTTTGGCATGTCGTAATTTTTCATTCAGTTTGCAGTCTAGGGCAGTGATGAGTGTCATCAATGATAAATGTGATGGACGTGACCACCTTTATTGGTGAGTGTAGCAATGACATGCAAAGATTTTTTTGGGTCAATTATTATTGTTATAATTATGTTTTCTTTTGATAATTTTAAAACTTATTTTTGTTGCATGTCATAGGATGAAACCCAATGTGAGACAAATGAAAGGACATCAACTCACATCTACTATAGAAAACATTTTAGTTGGTGTGTGGATGGAAAAAAAAATATTGGTCTTGGTCTGTGGATGGAAAAAAAAATATTGGTCACATCAATTTTCCCTCATCTGCTCATTTACTCCTGATCATTTCATTATTCTAGCTGTGATGATGAAGAAGCTCAAGCATGTCACCATGAATAAGAATGGGGAGATAGTAAATCCCTATCATCAATAACCAAAACTCCTAATTAACCAGCTCATAGATCTATTTTCAAATGAGCATGAGA
The DNA here is from genome assembly GCF_047967505.1 of Dipteris shenzhenensis. NCBI lineage: Eukaryota > Viridiplantae > Streptophyta > Polypodiopsida > Gleicheniales > Dipteridaceae > Dipteris > Dipteris shenzhenensis. The sequence goes on from NC_141621.1 coordinate 20,784,184, forward strand.
GGGTACTCGATGACATCTTGATTAATTAATGTGCCACACCCGGATGGTTCGTAGTAGACCTTGCTTCAGATGATGAAGACCCTAAACCGATCTATATAGCCAATGACCTCACAATCGAGAAAGAAGAGGCGCTGATTGTCGTCCTACAAGAATAGCAACTTATCTTTTCATTAGAATTATGATCACCAGGTCAATCAAGTGCATGACGTCACAAAAACTCCCACAAGATGACTTTCATGGCATGGTCAACCTGGGCATGTGGCTCATGTATAATATACAAACAAAATACCTTGGCTTTGGAATCATACGTAAAGTTTGTCGATACTAAACTAGGAAGATTTTTCTCAGATTATCCATCCATGAAAGGCCCCTAGCAACATTTTGCCCAATCTCACAGTCTGCGAGAGAACTACCATGGCTCTGGTGATAGATAGGATCAAGAAGAATGGAATAAGCTAGAGGTGAGGCATAGTAGGAGCATGGAGCATGAGACGAGCATAGAGTAAGAGACAAGGGTGGGGGTGAAGAAGGAGGGTGGAGTAGTATGAAGTCAACGAAGCACTTAGCTAGCTACCTGGCATGTTAAATAGCTAGTGCCCATCGGGCCTAGAATTTCCTTTTGAAGGATAATTTGGATTTTGAAGTCACTTCCATCAAAAGGGGCAAAAGGGCCAACCCCCTTTGAATGGCGTTGCAGCCTTTAAATTTAGTGGCTGAATTACAATAATATTAGGCCATAGTGGAATTAATTGAAGATCTCGATGGATCAAATGGATGCAATTTAGGTGGTTGTAATTGCATGCAAGCCAGAGGGCTCTAATTGGAAGGTTTCCATTTTTCGAGTGAGACCCTGAGTGAAGAGGGGACAAAAGGTGGGAGGGGTCAAAATATATAGTATCAAGTCATTTTTTTCGAGGAATATATAAGAACATTTGAAATATTGACGAATAGAGATAGATATAAATATAACTTTATATAATGTAAATATATAATTCCAAGTGGTGACTTATTTTGTGACTTTTAAAATCCTTTTTGTTTCTTTCACCATTGGATAGATCATCAAATCTTGAGCAAATATCCTCCTTACAGTTCCTCGGGATGGGCTGAGAAAAATACATAACCTCTTTTTAATAGAATCTTCAAGAGTATTATGCCAGAGGAATATGGTTTTAAGAGCTTTCCCCAATCGTATTCTACCACAACGGAATATCCTTGGAGGGCCTACAAAGAAGGGCTCATAACTTTTGCTTGTTACCTCAGATTGAGGAGCTGTTAAAAGGAAAAATGTTTGAAATTTCATGAGATTATATGCAATGGTAGTCTTAAGAGTATAATTTTGAGAGATGTAGAAGAGATAAATTGGGAATTTCAAGATGTATATGAAAGTTACAACTTCTCCCTAATCCATCTTTTGGTAGGAAGGAGTTCGATAGGGACCACATTTCCTTAAAAGTACTTAGGTTTGGAGAATTGAAAATATTTTGAAAATACCTCCCTTGTCTTCCCATATTTGATAATGTAGTAGAGATGAATTTATGATTGATTATAATGGCTTCAAGTATGAGTGTTTTTTCCTACTCATCCAAGGAATATGGTATACATGTTACATGAGAGCTTCTCAATACTTCAAATATGGGATTTCTAAAGCTAAAGTAAACTCTTCTAAATCAATTGAATTACCATAATCCTCAAAAGAGAGTATGATAGGGAGGGATTTATAAGAGTTTCTAAACTGCTCACAAATTGGTCATATATAGATGATGTTCTCTAAAATGAGGGTTATAATGATAAATAAGTTAGTAATTGGTTCTAGAAATTAAGAAAGAATTGTATATTCCTTTGAGAAATATACTAGCATGGTTGGTGTAAAAAATTATCGCTCGAACTTTTTTGCTCGTAGGTTTTTGGTTGGAAATTGTGCACATCCCTCTAATTGCATGCAAGCCAGATGGCTCTAATTGCATGCAAGCCAGGTGGCTCTAATTGCATGCAATCTCGATGGCTATTTAATCAGTTGCACTCCAGGTGGCTAAAAGTAGCAAGATTAAGTCATCCCACTCAACCCGAACTCTAAGGGCCTTACATCACCATCATTTCACATAAATGCAATCTTGGTGGCTATTTAATTGGCTACAAGCTTGGTGGTTAAAAGTAGCAAGACTCTCTACTCCATAACTTATATAATTAACAATCCCTTTCCCATCTACCAGTATGTTACATTACATAACCAATTCTATTACATGACATAAGTAACAAGGGTATTGCTCACTTACTTGTAGTAGCTGGTAGTTGGAATAGTTAGAAGTCATGCATATAGTTGAATGCCAGCATAGCACATGTCCCAGTTAAGCCAATTAAGCCAATATTGAGCCTAGCACAGTGAATGGAATCATTGAACTCGAGTTGCACTATCATTATTTAAGTGTCCACGTCCTAATTAAGACACACATGTCAGGTGGCCATCATGCAAGCCTAGTGGTTGGAATTGAATTCAAGAACCAAATCATCCTCTCCTTGATCATTTAATATTTCCTCTACCACCATGGGTAGAACTAGAGACATTTGGCCATATTGCCCCTCCTTTCAAGCTTGCATCTCTCTTGCTTACTCCTTGCAATCCTTGTACCACGGTGTTCTACTTACTCCTTGCACCTCACAAGCCTTCCCTCTGCTACTTTTGTTCCTTGTATTTATCATGGAAGTCTTAGAAGAGGCACACTCTGAGGTGCAATACCCCCTCGCTAGCTCTTCCAGAGTCATGGAGTCATCTACTATGGGGGTTGTACCCATGAGGTTTTGTCATACTACTCATCAAGACTTTCATGACATTTATGGCCTCAATATTATTAAAAACCCACGAAGGTTAATAGATGTGGATCTTCCTAAACGGGAGTGGCTCACTGTGTTCAATGAGCCAAGAAAGGCTTGTAGAATAAAGTCCAGAGGCTAACAATTTGTATTTTTGGGTATACCAAGAGACTCTCTACATAACTGATTCAGGGTTTCATTTGCGACGGGGTCTTGTGCATTGCAGGGCTACAAGGAAAGCCCCCAAGAAGGACACTTACATTGTCAATTGGGCTGAATTTGCAGAAGGTATGGTCTACACTGTTGAGCAGCAGGGCAAGCTTCAACGTAGTCAATCAATTTAAAAAAAAGTTGAGTCTTTCTACTAGCCCCTCCGAAGCCATAGCAGTGGTTGAAGATATGCAAGGTGACCCCAAGATTGGGAAGTTTCCATCATCAATCTAGGTTGCAAGTGCCCATGGCACACCGTCTGTAATGTACACAATGGCCTCAGGTGGAAAACTCTCGTAATATGTTGCATGATGCAAAAAAGACCGAGATAAAAAACAACAACAAAATCATGCAAACGACAAGTCAACTCCATTTTTAGAAAAAAACCTAAAAAATGTGCATTTTGTCAAAATTAGAGGGACAAAATACATTTTGTCAAAATTAGAGGGACGAAATATACACTTCATGTCAAACATTTTAAAAAACTAATACTTTTATGAAAAAAGAATCCATAAAATATTACTTACATTTTACTCTAAAACCCAAAAATGTCTAGTATTATCAATTGAAAAAAGTGTTCTCTCTTTAATTTGAAAAACACGACAAATTACAAAGAAGAAGAAACTCCTTCATTCAACTAAGAGAGTCGTTAGAGCTTTTGCTTTAAAATACTAATTTTTTTTCGTGCAAGTGCCCATATATTTTTAACTCAAATCCATATACAAGGATTTCTACAGGCAGTAGAAAGGAAAGTCAATCCTAGAAGGAGAGAAATAACATATGAGGTGTCAATTTCACAAAGTAGACCCTTTGTTTGATCAGCCAACTCTAACTGAAATGAACGATGCTTTCCTAGGCGAGTGGGAGTATGAACAATTAATAGAAAACTAGCAGGGAAACCTACTCCAGGAGGACGTGTGAAACTTCCATTCATGTCTCCTCAAGAAAGGGATAGATTGTTTAAGGAGAAAATATTTTGGATGCAAAAAGGCGACAGATTATAGATTCTATGATTGTCCAAAGTTAAAGAAGAAGATGGATAAGACCAATGTAACTAGGATTTCTCACCCTAAGCAAGAGGGTGAACCTTCTTGTAAATAATAAAAAGAACAATAATGCTAGTTTGCATTACATCTTTGGTTGACACGACTTATTTAAGTTACATGGATATCTTGGTGGCCAATGTATCATCGTCCTCATGGATGATGGTAGTAAGTATGATATTATCTCAGATAGGTTGGCTAATATAATCAAAGCTAAGAAATGGCCATTGAGGGATATGAGTATTAGTGGTGCATTTAGAGGTAATGAAGAGCAATGTACTTCTAAAGTCAAGAACTTGTCCTTCAAGATCCAAAAGTATGAAGATCATAGGGATTTTCTTGTTGCTCCTTTGCAAGAAGTCGACATGATCCTAGGCAAGTCTTGGAGGTATGATTTTCAACCATCTATGGATGTAAGGAAACATACTTGTACCTTTGAGCACCAAGGTATGAGGATAACCTTAAAAGGTAAGCGAGATATTTCCCATATTCCGCTCATATCTCATACTAGAGCTAAAAGAGAGTTACGTAAGGGAGTGAATTGCAATGTGATATATGTTAGGGAAGTGAAGCCCGATCATAGTAATAAGGAACATCAACATTTAGAGTTCCTTAAGGCATTCGATGATCGATTTGCTAGTGATGATTAGCATGAGTTGCCTATCTCTAGACTGAAGATCATACTACTGAGTTGATTCCAGGGTCCTCTCCTCCATGTAGAGCTCCCTATCGAATGAATAAGGTAGAGTTAGAGGAGGTGGAAAAGCAAGTTGCGAACTTTCTAGAGAAAGGTCTAATCAGGCCAAGTAGTTCACCTTTTGGGATTCTAGTCCTTTTAGTGAAAAAGAAGGATGGAACCTTTAGGATGTGTATTGATTATAGAGCCCTTAACAAGTTGACAATTAAGAATAGGTTTCCTATACCTAGAGTTGACGACTTGTTAGACTCTTTGAAAGGTGCCAGGGTATTTAGCAAATTGGATTTAAAGTCGAGATATCATCAAGTTAGGATGAGGGAAGAAGACGTGCATAAGACTGCCTTTAGAACACAAACAGGACATTATGAATTTGTAGTTATGTCCTTTGGGTTGACTAATGCACCTACTACCTTTTGTAGGCTAATGAAAAGAGTTCTTCGACCATGCAAGTTTGTAATTGTGTTCTTTGATGATATTTTAATTTTTAGCCAAAATGAAGAACACAAGCAACATCTTGCACAAGTGATGGAATTGCTTCGAGAGAACCAACCTCGAACCAACTCTTCCTGAATATTAAAAAGAGTGAGTTCTTTAAGGAGATAGAATATTTAGGCCATTTCATCAATGAATATGGAATTCAGGTTGATCCAACCAAGGTGAGAGCTATAAAGAAATGGCCTATCCCTATGAATGTACATGAACTAAGATCTTTTCTCAGTTTATGTAGTTATTATAGGAGATTCATCTTGAATTTCTCTAAGATTGCATCACCACTTACTGATCTACTTAAGAAGCAATCAATGTACCACTGGAGTGATAGACATTCGAGTGCCTTTGAGAATTTGAAGATTGCTTTAATGACTAGCCCTGTGTTAGTTTTGCTAGATTTTGATAAGCCTTTCTTTGTCATATGTACTGATGCTAGTGGTACATCTATTGGAGCCATACTAACACAAGAGGGACATCCCATAGCCTTTGAAAGTTAAAAACTTCAAAGTGTTGAATTAAAGTATAGCACATATGAGAAGGAACTATTAGCCATAGTTCATGCTTTGAAGTTACAGAGACATTATTTTTATGGATCCAACTTCAAGGTTAAGACATATCATTAGAGTATTAAACATTTGTTTTCTCAACCAATAGTTTCACCTCGGCAAATCAAGTGGGCAGAATATCTCCAAGAGTTTGGACAACCTGAGTTAGAATATCAACCTAGTAAGGAGAATGTAGTTGTGGATGCACTAAGTCATAGACCTAGTGTAAACTATGTCTCCGTAGTGAGAGAAGAATCTCTTAGTGCAATGAAGGATGCCTACAAAGGTGATAAAGAATTTGGGACTATATATGATGCATTACTTCAAGGACAAGGTGATTCCTTAGAGGTATACGCAATTCATGAAGGGTATCTTCTTAGAGGACATTTCATCTATGTACCCTCCTTCTTTAGATCCCTAGTTTTTGAAGAGATGCATAGTAGTCCCTATTCTGGACATAGAGATATTAGAGGAACCATTGATAGAATTGAAGGATATTTCTATTGGTCAGGATTGAGAAAGGACGTAACTACTTTAGTCCAATAGTGCTTAACTTGTCAAAAAGTTAAGACTGAACAGATCATGTTAAAACACTTGGATTACTTTAGCCATTACCCATACCTAGTGAAAGATGGGAGCATATTACTATGGACTTTGTGTCAGGATTCCCAAAGACAAGGACACAAAATGAGCAAATCCTTACTATTATAGATAAACTTAGTAAACAAGCCCATTTCATTCCATGTAAGAAGAACATCACTGCCATAGAAACCGCTAAGTTATTTATTAAGGAAATCTTTAGATTACATGGATTGCCTAAACCTATTACATCAGATAATGATCCCAAGTTCCAAAACCAATTCTGGCAAGCTCCTTTCGAGGACTTAGGAACTAAATTACAATTCTCCACTACATATCACCCATCAACTGATGGACAAAGTGAAATAGCTAACCAAGCTATTATCTAGTTGTTACGTAGTTATGTCCATGACAATCCTACCCTATGGAAATTATATTTACCTCTATTAGAGTTTGCGTATAACAACTCTACCCATTCTGCTACTCGTAAGGCACCATTTGAGATCATATATGGCCAAGTCCTTCCCACACCCGTTGCACATTTAGGAGATAGGATTTTGGCAGCTGATCAGTTTATTGAAGATGTGCAGGAAGTACTTACACAGGTTAAATCACATATTCAACAAGCTCAAGAAGTGTACAAGAAGTCTATGAATAAGAAGCGAAAGGATGTACATTATGAGAAGGGAGATTGGGTTCTTTTAAAGATTGACAAAAGGCGTATAAAGACAATCTGAGGAAATACCAAGTTTGTAAAGCTAGCAGTAAAATATTATGAACCTTTCCAAGTTTCAGAGGTTATACATCCAGAAGGAACTCCAACATCATATAGGTTCACATTGCCTACCAACTGGAGGATGAAGAATGGTTTCCATGTTAGCATCTTGAAGCCATATAAAGGTGAGCCACAAGTGAGGCCTATTGAAGAAGAAGAACCAAAACTTGAAGATGGGGTAGAATTACTTGTTCCAGAATGAATACTATTTCATGAGGTCAGAAGTACCAAAAATAGACAAAGATCTCGATATTTGATAAAGTGTAAAGGATATCCTATGAAAGTGGTCAATGGTTCGAAGAAGATCACTTGAAGGATTACCCCGCACTGGTTGAAGATTATTTGCAGACACATAGCTTTTCTAAGCAAGAGGACATGTCACAACATAATTATTTGTATTCGATCCTAATTGATCATTCTAGGGAATCTGGTGATTACCCTATGGTTGTAACATTGTAAATTGGCCAATTGAATATAATGAAATATGCATGCATGCAAAGATCCTAGGATGGTTAGGAAAGGGTAGCATTGTGTATGGGTATTGCATTCATCAATGGTAGGCATAAAGAGTCATAGGCTAAGGGTAGAATAATGGGGTATGCCCAAGGGATGTGATCCCAAGAGGCATGAGGGTTGCACCCTCTCGTGTCATTCATGGTGTGTGAATATGGGCATTTGCATGCATATGGTTTGTGGATTTGTGTGGAGCATGTAGAGAAGAGTCTAGCAAAAATACATCACGTGGGCACTCCTTCCACCCCATTTGGAGGGCCAATACTTCTCAATTTATGCATCATCTACACACATGTGCATCTCTGCATTGAAGAACCTAACGTGACAACAAACCCATACTGAGATGAGTGGATTATCCCACTCTCAGAAGGTGTTTGATCTGATTAGCAAGCAGCTTCACTATGATCTTGTAAATGGTATTTAGCATTGTCAGAGGTCTCCACTGGCTCGGGTGAAGCTTATTGTGACCTTTAGAAAATTAATTTGATAACTCCTGTGTTGAGACTGCAATGCATTTCATCCTGTAAGTAGATGTACTGGATTAGTCTGACTATTTCATACTTGCATGTGTCCCAGTAATGTTGAAAAAATTCTACCGGTATTGCATCTGGACTGGGAGCTTTATCTTTGGGCATCTGCATCACTGTGTACTTGATCTCATCCTCAAAGAAGGGTCTCTATAGCAGCAGTAGTTTCTCCTCGTGCTCACTTACATGCCTCTGCAGGCTAGTTAAGAGAGAGAGAGAGAGAGAGAGAGATTTGATATGTGGTTCATATAATAAATAATAGCTCAATCTTCACATTTGAAAGAAGACTTAAATCAAGATTAATTTCTTTTAGATTCAATGGTTCTGTTAGGAGCAACCATGATTAGGTTCCCACATATATTATGATTTACTATCGACATATGTGCATTATCGGCATGACCATTTTTTTTATGTGGTCCATTTTTAGAGAGAGAGAGATGTGTGTCTGTGTGTGTGTGACCATTTAAAACCCCCCCTCTCTCTCTCTCCTCTCTCCTCTCGCATTCACACATCTTGCATGGATAGATAGATAGATAGATAGATAGAGAGAGAGAGATAGAGAGAGACAGAGAGAGAGACAGAGAGAGAGATAGACAGATAGAGAGATAGACAGATAGACAGATAGATAGACAGAGAGATAGATAGATACATAGATAGAGAGATAGATAGAGACAGAGAGAGAGAGAGACTAGTGATGGAGTGTTGGACCTTGATGTTATGTATCGTCATTGACATTAGGTGTTTTGGGTTCTAAATGCCCTTAGGTAGGTCCCTAGACTCTCTCCCCCTCTCTCTCTCTCTCTCTCTCTCTCTCTCTCTCTCTCTCTCTCTCTCTCTCTCTCTTGCATGCATGCGTGAATGTGTAAGAACATACATGCATTCATTCAAGGGGAAGGTAGTTCATGTAACATAGAAAATCATGGTTTATGGGATGCTTTATTTTGCTTTCGTTCTAGGGGGGGCACTACATTTGCATGGTTTAAGACAAGCTTGGATTTGGGAATCTTTTGGTTTTGAAGAGTTCTTTATGGTAACATTTCGGTGAGAGAGAGAGAGAGAGAGAGAGAGAGAGAGAGAGAGAGAGAGAGAGAGAGAGAGAGAGAGAGAGAGTAGCAATGGAGTGATCATACCTTGATCTTATGCATCATCATTGACATTAGGCTCTTTGGACTCTAAGATTCAGACACTGACATATATGCTTATGCATTTGCATTGGCATGCATGCATTTGCTTGGATAATGTTGCAATTTTTAAAAATGCCCTTAGGTAAGTCCCTAGACTCTTTCATAGAGACTAAAATTTTGGCAGGGCTCCATTCAACTAAATATTCACATCTCCAGGGGTCGAGAGGTGGTATTTTTTCTTTCTTTGCAGAGGGGGAGAGAGAGAGAGAGAGAGATTTCATCTATTAAGGAATTTATTGCAAAGATTGATCCTTTTTTGGTAGAGCGAGAGAGAGAGAGAGAGATTTCATCTATTATAAAACGTATTTCAAAGGTTGAATCCTTACGATGCATGGAAATATAAAAATGTAATGAAATGCTCTGACCATGAGACATATGATTCATTGCACATATGCTTGAAACTAGAACATGTATGGTTGATGTAGCTTTTTCTTTTTTCTTTGGTTGTTTTGCTTGTAGGTGCTTGCCTCATTATTTAAATATGGGAATAATATATTTTAGCTTCTCACCTTCATTTGAAGTATGCCTATGGCAATGGAAGACAATTTAATTTAATATTTGAATTGCGGATTGTTCCTTTCCATTTTTGTTTTGTTTGAGATACACACAAATGTTTGTAATTTTTTGCATATGTTTCAATGCATATATGATTCCATGCATCGTCATTGACATTATGGACTTCTTATTATGACATGTTGTTGATTTTGACATAGATTCACAAACATTAGCATGCATGCATAATGTAGTAAATAATCATTCACATAAATGCTTATACATTTCCATTTGAATATATTCATTCATATAGACATCATTTCTTGAGATGGTCAACTTTGAGATTTTAGAGAGATTTTAGACAAATCAAATTTGTTTTTTGTATTCTATTTGTGTTTCAATTGATGGTAATTTATTTAGACATGTCATGAATTATTGATAGATTCACAAACATTATCAAGAGTTGGGTTCTCTATGGTGAATTGGTCATCTGTGCAAATATTATGGGATTGTATTTATCTTGGGACGATGTGAAGTTATATCTATGGGCTTTACTTGTGAGATTCTTATGAGAGGTCTCCAAGTCTTTTTGCAAGGTTCGTATAGTAGATTCTAAATTTACGTTTGCTGAGGAATAGATCCTTATGTAGTTGGTTGAGTGGATACTTTCTAAGGGGGTTCAATTTCTCATATATATAGAAGATGGCGAGACGAATAGAAGAGGGGCTACATTCATTAAGGTCTCACAAGAGAAGATTGTTGGATTCAACGTGGATGGCCCATCGTGTTTATGCTATACAAAGAATAAGGTCAAAAACACAAGGTGCTAGAAGCATGAGGCTGGCTGTGGAATGTATGGGTGTAGAAGTCGACCTTTGTAGACAACAGAATCAGATGCATGGATGCAATAACGTAGCGTGTATTGCTAAGAATACAATGGACCTCGATACTTTAGTAACAATAGGTGTGAGTATCAACATGCTCCAGTAATAAAAACAACTACTCAAATGGCTTCAATGCAGGCGGCCCATTGTGTTTATGCTATACAAATAACAAGGTAAAAAACACAAGGTGCTAGAAGCATAAGGGTGGACATGGAATCTATGGGTGTAGAAGTTGGCCTTTGCATACAACAGAATCAGATGCATGGATGCAGTAATGTAGCATGCATTGCTAAAAATACAATGAACCTCAATAGTTCAGCAAAACAACAGTACGTAATGAGCATCAACATACTCCAGTAATAGGTACAACTACTCAAATGGATGCAACCAGGGCTGCTGCACATTTAAGAGAACAAAGTCACATTGTTCACAACATGGGTGTGGTTTTGGGTGTGAGGGGGAAGTCTCTCTATCTTGCATACATTTTTGTTAAGCGATAATGTAGAGCACCCATCTCTGTATCCACTAGCCTTCAATGCTCCTTCTCTTCATGCACTTGGATCCATGGATCATACATGCAGCTTTTGTCCCGCCAGGCACATTTGTGAAAACAAGAGACACGAATGCATATGCATTAGGTTGTGGGAAAGCACTGTTGTAAAGTTGGTCATGTGTCGTTGTTTGCCCTTAAAGGAATTGCTAGAGATTTGGAGAGTTCTACTATAGGGACATGATGCTAGAAGCGAATTGTTTAAGAAGACCATTAGGACTTCTAATAGTGTCATGGCATTTGCTTCATTGGGAGCCCATGCTGATCAAATGTTCTTTGGGAATGGGGGTATACATATTTTTCGGGTCCATGGTAGTGTGTATCATTGAGTCAAAAATTTGTTGACTGATAAGGCTAGGCAAGAGATGCCACGATTCACACAGTTGTATGTATATGACACTAGTAGATCATGAACTACAAGACTATTTGCATGGGATGCTTGGTTTGGATCTAGGCATTTTGGAGTTGTTGCAGAGGATGATGCATGAATACAATCCATATGCTAGTGCATTGGTGGCTATCGGGTTAGTGTTGAGAACAAATCCACATGCAACCCTGAGGATGCTTATTTGTGAGCATTGCTCGACCTCAAGGACTACTTGGATCCTACAAGGGGATGACTTCGATATCAGAAATTGGTACATTCAAATTTTTAGCTGCAATGGGGTTGAGTAGAATATCTAATATGCACCAATCATACATGCCACTAATGTATGTTCTTTTGTTCAATCAAGGGAAGAAGGATTGGCATCTATATATCCCCTATGGTGATGTTCCTAATCACATACCATTGCACAAGATTATTGGACAATATAATGTCCATGGTCCGTGTGGCACACTAAATGCATCTGCAGCATGCATGGTTGACAAGAAATTCATTTGTCATTATCCACATGCATTCTCTTAAGCTACTATTGTTGGCAATAATGCTTATCCTGTTTACATGTGCCATGATGATGGTAGAAAGATACAAGTGAAAGGGGTGTGATTGATAACCGTTGGATTGTGCCATTTAATCCTTTCCTCTTTGTGAAGTACAAGGCACACATCAATGCTGAAATATGCTCCACAATTACTGCGGTTAAGTATTTGGATAAATACGTATACAAAGGTCATGACAAAGCCATTGTCAGGATGCAGCTAAATCATGCAGGATAGAAAGGGCATTTGCATAACACAATTAACGATGGCATTGATGAGATCAACAGTAAATTGGTTGCACGTTACGTGTCAACATTACAAGCATGTTGGCGGATTTATGAGTATGCCATGCATGATGAAAAACCAGATGTGCAAAGGTTGCAAGTTCATCTTTTGATGTGTAATAACGTCATATTTTGAGATGATGATGATTTATAGAATGGAGTGGATAGGGAACAAAATCAGAAGACTAGCCTCACCAAATGGTTCACTTACAATCAGTTGCAACATGATGCAAACAACTTGCTATATGGTGACTTGCCAGGAAAGTTGGTTTGGAACAAAACTAATAAGCAGTGGACTAGAAGAAAGAAGGGGAATACCATTGGCCGGATGTACAATATTTCCCTCTCAATAGAGCTAGTGAGCTCTACTTCTTGCATATGCTTCTTAATGTGTGCACGGGATGCAAGTCCTTTGATGACCTCCGTATTTTTGACAGGCAAGTCTACCCTACTTTCAAGGAAACATCATGCATAGCATGAGGTTTGTTGGAGAGTGATGATGAATGGTTTGTGTGTATGTAAGAGGCCATGTTTTACCAAAATAGTGCACAGCTGAGACACCTGTTTGTCACAATTCTACTTTTTAGTGAGCCAATGTCTCCTAGTATTTTGTGGGAAAAATTTTCCACCGAGATTTCGGATGATTTTTTCATGATTGGAATCAAATACGGGAAATTTAATTGGTCCTCGTGCCCTAGCAATAAAGAAGGTTGTATTGCACTTAGAGCACATTCTTCAGCAACATGGGCGAAGGTTAGCTGAGTATGATGAAATGCCTATTGTCAACAGAACATCTTTGTCAGAAGCTACAAATGGCTTATTGCAAGACGAAAGAATGTTTGATTGTGTGAAAGAAGCACAGACTAGCCAAGGGATGGAAATATCCTTGAATCATTGCCAATGTGCTACATTCGATCAGATTTTGGCAAGGGTCTATCATGGAGATGGCGGTGAGATATTTTTTCTTGATGGTCCAAGAGGGTCTGGATAGACCTTTCTCTACAATTGCTTGCTCTCTCGGTTGCGTGTTCAAGATATCGTTAGAGCTAGATGGTACTAGCCTCGAAAGCAAACCGATGAGCCTCATCCCATATTATCATCCTAGCCAACTTCAAAACATCTATGAGGTGCCTATTATTTTCCGCTTGGATAGTGAAGATCAGAGTAACATCCACATGGACAAGGAAGAGGCTACCGCCTGCTGCTATGAAAAGGAGCACAAACGGTAAACAATCTACTAGCTCAAAAGTTGTGGAAATCGACAAGAGAATCTCCTAGGATTTAGGTTTGGAAGGCATGCTTGAAGCCGTCCAAGTAGAGCAAGTGGTCGATGGATGCCAACCAGAGGCTCATACAAGAGTGATCTGCTCTACCAACAGCCCCTTCTGATGATTGTTCACTACGAGCTTCTGGGAGAATGGAGGTGTTGCCTACAACAATAGGGGCTTCTGATGATTCCCTATGATTAACTACTGTGAGAATTGAGGTGCTCCCAATAGTGCTCTCCCACGATTCAATTTGAGTTTATGCAACAGGGTAGGAGTACGGTCTAGACGATAAGACCCTCGGCCTTCTGGGAAGCAAAGAGGCCAAGGTTGCAAGTGTGCAAAGTTCAAAGGCAATGGCAGGAGAAGATGAGGGGTTGTCCTTCGATGAGGAGGTGGTAGTAGCAAATATTTGAACGGTCAAATTTTAGACGATTTTGAGTAGTACAATTTAGTGGTTTACTTTATTTTGATCTAAATATGAATCATGAAGATGAAAATTGTTGTCCTTTTTAAAAATGATGTAAATCTAGATTTTAGAATACACTTTGTTGTGATAAAGTTGAACGGATAAAAATTTCCATCAATGAAACAAAATTTTCATCCGAAAAGAGGATAATTTTTAACATGAGTAAATGCAAATGTCATTCTAGTATAAGGAAAAACATTTCATCACGTAAAACTTTCATCGATGGAAAATTTCTATCAGCGAAAATTTTTTTCCTGTCGATGGAAAATTTTCCCCATCGATGGAATTTTTTCCTGTTGATTGGATTCTGGACGTGGATAAAATTTGGGAAAAAAAATTCCCATTGATGAAATTTTGGATAATCCCAAAATTCATCAACGAAAAAAAAAATCCATTGATGGATTGAAATTTTCATTCACGGGAAAAAATTTATGCGACGAAAATTTTTTGTCGATGAAAGTTTTACGTGACGAAGTTTTTCGAACAATATTTTTATCCATTCATAAATCGAAATTAATCTTTTTTCATTTGAAAATTTTATTCTATTGACAAAACTTTACTTTTTTTCAGACAAAAAAATAATTATGTTCACGCTTGTCAACATAGTGGATTCCAGAATCCAAAACATGTTGGGGGATATATCCAACAACAGGCCTCGGTTGGGGTGACCCCATTGGGGGGTATATCCAACCTGTTGCACAAGTCAAGAATTTCTTTTGCTCGAGCAATAGGTTGGGGGTATATCCAACCTTGCACAAATCAAGAAAATTCTTGTATCCAACCTTGCACAAATCGAGAAAATTCTTGAGTTGTGCAATAGGTTGGATATATTCCCCAACTGTATATCAAATTGTTGCACAAATAAGAAAAATTCTTGATTTGTGCAACAGGTTGGATAAGCAATAGGTTGGGGGATATATCCAACCTATTGCACAAATTAAAAAAATTCATTAAATTTTGGTTAGGGTTTAGGGTTTAGGGTTTAGGATTTAAGATTTAGGGTTTAGGATTTAGAGTTTAGGGTTTAAGGTTTAGGATTTATTGTTTAGGAGTTTAGGATTTAGGATTTAGGGTTTAGGATTTAAATATTTAAAGTTTAGGATTTACGGTGGTTAAGATGTTTTGGTATTAATTATTTAAAGTTTAGGATGTAGGGTTTAGGTTTAATGCCTTCTCTGCTAGTTTTGATATAGAAGTTATTAAGTAATAATAAGCCCAATGATTATTTATTATGTTCATTTTGAGTTGCTAATCTATTTTTGTACATAAAACAGGTATTCACCCTAACAGAGGGTATGGATGTGGTGTTATATAAGAAGAATGAAGTGGTGGCTTTTGGATGAATTCATAGTCTTGATCCTATGAATGTGTGTCATTTCCAACGTTGTGGTAAGAGAAGATGTGTAGTGATAATCACCAACGTTGTAAATCCTGAAGTACATTTAAAATATCCACATGGACACTTTGAAACATTGGGAGATATCTTACAATGTGACATATTTGATATGCAAGCGCATAGAACACTCTGGGACCAAGAAGAAATTATTCCAAAGACATACTTTCAAGATATCAAGAAAACTTATTTTGAGGGGAAAAAAGTAGAGATGTTATCTTGCTCCGGAGAAGTTTTAGCAATTAGCAACTTTAAGGGCTATGCTCAGAGTTTTCTCTGTATAGTGGAGATAATTAAGTTGACTAGTGCAGGTGTCATTCAAAATGCAATGGATAGTACTTTACATTTAGACGTCCATAATACTACGTCTCAACTACAAGTTCATAGTACTTGTGAATGGGGGTTAGCTTTCTTGAAATCAAGTTTGCCCAAGACAGTTTCCTTCAATGTCATGGAAGACACAATAGAATATTATCAGAAGAAAAAGACTATAACACAAATGGGATCCAAATTGATAAGAAGCTATAGTAGTAATCAAGAGTATCATAGTGGCATGCTCACAGGTATTGAGGACATTATAGTAACAGATGTTGATGTAGAAAAGGTTTCTTGTGTTGCAAGTGACTCACATATACTCACCAATGTCATGGAAGACACAATAGAATATTATCAGAAGAAAAAGACTATAACACAAATGGGATCCAAATTGATAAGAAGCTATAGTAGTAATCAAGAGTATCATAGTGGCATGCTCACAGGTATTGAGGACATTATAGTAACAGATGTTGATGTAGAAAAGGTTTCTTGTGTTGCAAGTGACTCACATATACTCACTGGTATAGAAGACTTGTCTTGTGCTGCAAGTGACTCAAACAGGCTCACTGATATAGAAGACTTGTCATGTGTTGCAAGTGACTCGAACAGGCTCACTGGTATAGAAGACTTATCCTGTGTTGCAAGTGGCTCGAACAGGCTCACTGGTATAGAAGACTTGTCTTGTGTTGCAAGTGACTCAAACATGCTTACTGATATAGAAGACTTGTCTTGTGTTGAGAATAATAAGATGGGACCACAAAGAAAAATACACGCAAAGATCGATGGGATAAGTGATGCAATAACAGGAATTGATGATATTAGTGACAATGATCATGATGTTACCACTCGAACACAAGGCAAAAGGGGCAGAGAATTTGAGACTTGTCATTTTGTTCGTAATATTGTTGCTAGCATGCCAGAGAATATAGATGGGAGAATCTTGAGTTCCGAAGGAGAAACAGTTCAACCACAAAATTCAAGAGGCATTGGCAACAAATTGACATCAATGAACATGTCTACCAGATTGCCATTTCCAAGATATTATAAGGTATCAAATAATTCTCAAGCCCACATAGCATTTGATTATAAAGATGAAGATTCAAGGGAAATGGATTCGAGGTTTGATGGTCTTACAACTAGAAAACACAAGACACTATTTACAAAAAGAAAGTATGTGAGTGTGAAGAGGCGAAGAATCATGGCATCAATTCTAGAACTAAAGAGACATGTAATGCTATCCGAGGAGAATATGGAAAGGATGCTTATGCGAGTTTGTTGCAAGAGACTTTGCATTAAAAAAGTTGGGAAAGATGATTGTGTAGCCATACGCCTTGGTATTTGGAGTAAGACAGTGCCTAATAGACATAACTATCTTCTTCAAGAGTTTTCATGCTTTCTTCATCAAGGCGCTAATCAAGATTTGAGCACAAGACACTGTAAACCTAGATTGAAAGCCATGGTTAATGGGAGACCCATTTGCAATCGAGGATATCAATGGTTAACTGGACTATCACATGGCACATACTGGACCATCTGGGAAGAGGTGAAAGAAAAAGTTGTTCATACAATTCATGGAAATACCTACAAGCTTAAATGCCATGGAAGCACTATAAATGCAACCGCAACATTAAAGCAAGTTCTCGAAGACCATGCATTACCGCAGCCTCATCTTCAACAAATAATGCTAGATGGACGTGTCGAATGCCAACAACATCTTCCTTTGAGAATGACAAAGAAGGTCATCCTAGAAACTGTCAATAAAACTTTACAACACAGAGACGAGAGCATGATTTCACGATTAACCTTGTACAAAATTTGGCGTAGAGATTTTTGCCATGTCAAGACACCATCAAAGCAAAGGATGTCAAACTGTAAGACATGTGATCAATTTAAAAATGCCATTGAACATAGTAAATGTGAGCAGCAACGAGGAAGATATATTAAATGGCGATCAATCCATTTACGTCATGTGCAGGATGCTCGAAAGTTGTATGCTTCTTGGAGAGAGGAAGCTATTTCACATGTCGATAAGTCCATGTGCATCACCATTGATGGCATGGACCAGAATACAACCACTTTGCCATGATATAGATGTATCCCACTGGCATTGGAGGGCAAACGTGGACTAAAAACACACTTGTGTGGAGTATTAGTACATGGATACCGAATCTTTTATGATGTATGGATTGATAGTTTGCATGACCATGATAGTAACCAAGTTATTACATCAATCATGAAAGTAATAAGAAAGGTCAGAGATGCTCACAGATGTTTACCTAACACGTTGTGAATACAAGCTGATAATTACTGGAGAGAGAACAAGAATAAATATATATTTGCTTTATGCTCTATGC
Organism: Dipteris shenzhenensis; assembly: GCF_047967505.1. Lineage (NCBI taxonomy): Eukaryota > Viridiplantae > Streptophyta > Polypodiopsida > Gleicheniales > Dipteridaceae > Dipteris > Dipteris shenzhenensis. Next base: position 20,802,481 of record NC_141621.1, read on the forward strand.
TGATTGGTTTGAAAATATTTGAAGAAGTGGAAATTGGCTTTCTTCTTGTCGGCCATACACATGAAGACATAGATTAAATCTTTAGTGTTATCTCTGGTGAGTTGAAGGCAATGGATGTTTTGACAATGGAGGATATGCTATTTTGAATTGGGAAAAAAATTGGAGGTTCTCGCAAGGAAGAATCAGAAGTGGCTATCTTAGAGAGGATGGTAGATTGGAGAGCATTCATAGAGCCACATTTACAAATAGGAGATGATGCCCTAATAGGACACACAAATCCACACTACTTTCGGTTTCACATGCATAACAATATTCCAGTGATGCAATGGAAGCACTACTCAGTAGATGGAGATCATTTATGGAGTGAGTCATATGCTTTATTACAACGAATAATTCCATTGGAGGAAACTAGATTTGTTCTTGCAAAAAACAAATCACTTGACATAGATGAAATGAAAGGCTTGAAAGCCTTCATTAAACATCTTCAAAGTATGATGCAAAAATATCCTGAGCAATCAACTAAGAATTTGGAGATAATTAAATCAACTGAAGCACTTATCCAATCTTTAGAAAGATAAGAAAACTTAATGAGCATTGAATACTGTGAATCCTCTTGGCCGGAACAAGCTAGGTCACCAAGTTTTCCTTTAAATATGTTAGTAGATATGGAAGAAGCAGAGGAATGCCTTTTACCTCGAAAATATTGTGGCATGAAGGGAGACAAACCCTTACCAGAGTTTATACCATCTAATGAGATTGAAGAGGGTCTATTTGTTGCAGTTTGGGCATCTGATCCAGGTTCAGAGTTGGATGACCAAGGTGGCCCAATTTGGGTTGCAAAGGTTGCTAAGATAGAAAGGGATCACAAGGGAACTCCTATAACATTTACAACTTTATGGTATGAACCAAGGCCATTGAAAAATCTCCCGAGAAGATATACAATAAAACAACTCTATGAGGGATGCTTGCAAAAGAAACGTGAATGGGTTCCAAATAATGAGGGATAAACAGAGATGGAAGTCAGTAGCATTATTCATTGCTGAAAATCGAGGACACGAAGTTTTAAAAAGAAGCATGGATACAATGTTGAAAAATGTATCACAATCCCTGATCCAAGTCATGTCCATATTAAACATCATTTGGCAAGACTTGACCCATCAAGTGCAAATACATTACATGAATCTGATGACTCTGAACGAGATTCAGATGCATAAGATAATGTTTTGTATGCTTTTTTCCATACAAATGGTGTATCTATACACCACCAATAAGATAATTTATTGTATGATTTGTTTTTCAAAAAAAGGGTGTATCTATACACCACTTATATATTGAATTCAACAAACTCAAGATTTTTTTTCAAAAAAATGGTGTATCTATACACCACTTATATGTTGAATTCAACAAACTCTTTTCATATGGTGTCATATTTTCACTTCATAGTGTTAAAATTGAACTAGAGTTAGGAGACTACTATTATTATTATTATAGTTATTGGATGGGGACACCATGCACGAGTTTGGAAATTATAGCTTCACTGAGCCATTTTTTTAAAAATTAGAGGTCACTACTTGACTTTTTAGCTTAATAAGGCCATATTTGTATATAAGTGACCCATTTAGTGCTCTAAAAGACCCAATTTTTTAGCTCACTAAGTGAAGTTGAGTGGAGAGGATATGCTCCAAAAAAAAGTCCAAACCAAGAGAGAAAGTCCAAAAATTTTGAATAGTGTGTTCTCTATAGGGAGGCTCAAGATTTTAGGGGGTAATCTAGCCCCACTGGTAAGCCCCTGAATAGAATGAATAGTCGTGACTTCAGGGGCTCAAAGTCGACAACAGGTGCAATAGTGGTGCGTAGGCAATGGAGATTCCATGCACCGCGACATGGAATCGACAGATGGGCAGCGAGATTAAGGAGAGTATGGGATGCTATACACTCTTACAGATTAAGCGTTCTACTATGGTGGGTTGCGATAGGCAAACTATCGGTTAGTAGAGCTCGGCTATCAAAATGGAACCCCCGCATCCCCTCAGAGTGACCGCTTTGGTGCAGGTTCAGAGAAACCCATATTATGCACTTGCTATGGAAATGATCTCTAGGGAACTGTGGATGGCTGTGGAAAGGAAATTGAACAGTTTGAATATAGACATCAAGTTTAAGTGGAGAATAGCACTCCTCGACGACAAAGGCAAGCAAAATGACCTCACGTACCAAACAATGCAACCACTGAGAGCTGCTATATTGTCTCTTATGTGGAAGTTTAGGAATGGAAGAGCCTTCCAATGGCTGCCTCCTGGAAGAATACCGATATCAAGTTACATGGAAGAAATCAAAGGATAATGGTATCTTTTGGCTACAAAAATGATGCTTGTAAAGCCTTAGCCAGACTCTGGTATTAAGGAAATTTTGTACTCAGTATCTATGTCAGACACAAACGCAATGTATAGCATTTTCTATTTTCCTTTTTAATAAAGTTAACATTTTGCCCCCAAAAAAAAACAAGATGAATAATATGTATCATTCGATAGGCCTGCCAAGAGGAGGAAGAAAGAGAGAGAAAGGAAGAGAGGGAGTCCGGACTCGGAGGGAGCGGGGGAGGGGGGAGAGAGAGAGAGAGAGAGAGAGAGAGAGAGGGGGGGGGGGGGGGGGAGGGAAAGAGGAGAGGGCTAAAAATGTGGAGAGAAGAGATCTCCAAATTTCTACCAAGTGTCGCCAATCCCACCAAGAAAATGAGTTTTCAGGAGCCCCATCGGGTTTAATTAGGCCTCCACTTATGGCAGGCCAAAAACCAAGTGGGGTTATGTTGAAATGTTTGAGTTTCTTCTTCAAAATTTAAAGTCGAAGCAATTCTTTACATTTCAAGTGGTGTTAGGCTACATCAACATGTAAGGATCTTGTGACGTTTGTCTTGTACATATTGGCATGATCCAAATATGAGTGCTCAACCGACAACCATCAAATCAACGTCAATTCTCTCCTCCGCGCTCGGAAAAGGTCTAAGGATTTGGACTAGATTTACAATATCCATCCGGGTTGTAAGGAAGCTGGAACCATCATATCGTCGAGCGATTTGGCAGCTGGTCGTTGACGGAGCTAAAACGGGTTGCAGAAGCATCAAGGAAGGTGGGTGGAACGCTCTTATCCGTTTACAAGCCGAGCACTGCATCCGTTTACTGAGCTGACGATAAATGCAAGCGGGGGCACTTGTTGGTTGATGGCGTTTGGAGGGCGATGATAGGGGCGAAGTAAGGCGAAGTAAGGCGAATCTGTTTCTTATCCGTTCACTGAGCTGAGGAAATGCAAGCGGGGGCACTTCTTGGGTGAGGGCAAGCTGATAACCTGAAATTCGAAATAAAAAGGGAGCATTAGTTGTGGTCGTTAATGACAGTTGGGAATTGGAGCTATAGATAATAGAAGGGCGGTGAAGAAATTGTAATCTTAATTCTCAAATAGTTCAGCAGGCGACAATACGTTAAGAATCAAGAGGATAAGATGAAATACAAAGGATTGATTGCTTGCAAGAGAAGGACAGGAGTAGATGGTCGTTAATGGCAGTTGGAAATTGGAGCGAAGGTGGGGTATAAAGATAATAGATTATAGAAGGGCGGTGGGAGAAATAGTATTGTTAACGAATTTCAACTGCCAGATGTTCAGCAGAGCGGCCGTTAGCCAGTTCCGTGTCGGCTGAAAACATGACTTTATGCCTTGAATTGAGTTTATACAATATTACAATTGATGTTCACCCAAACATGCTTTGACTTGAAGGTCACCGCACCGACTACAATCTTCCAAGCAATTTTCATCGACAATTACAAAAGTCTCTCGTCTCTCACGTAAATTGTAATCTTGAATATTGTCGTCTCCTGCATACTAGTTTTCCAAGTCTTATACAATCGTCCAAGACTCAAGTTCTTAGCAATTTTCATCCGCGATGACAAAAGTCTCTCATCTCTCACTTGATCTCTGCATTATCAATTTATCAGTTGTTCGATGTCGATCTCAATTTTGTCTCCTGCACACTCAACCCACGCAACGCAACATCCTCGAACTTTCAAACTGCAACAATTCTCACCCCATGCAGACAGCTTTTCCCCTGTCAATGCATCAGGTCAATTTATGCACCCCTTCTGCTGCCACCCTCCATCCGGGCCAGGTACACAGACACACGTTAAGAGTTCCACGATCCGATTGCTCCCCAGCTCTCCTATAAATTCCCATCCTCCCCACACAGTTTCCGCACCACATTTCCTTCAATCCGCAGCCTCCCTTGTAGCTCACTTCCCAGCTTTGGAACTTTTCCTCTGACCGCCAGCCTTCATCGTCCCTCCTACTCTCAACATCCTCATCTTTTTCTCCTTTCCCATATTTCCTTCCCCTCCAAGGTCTCCCTTTTTTGCTCTCGCCCATCATTTGCTTCTTCGCCTATCTGCATCCGCAAGCTGTTTGTGCTTCACGTTAATAGGCCCCTCCCACCTTGGCTGTTTATGATCTACTTGAAGCCTAGTTTTTATTTTGGCAACCCTACGTTTTCTAGAGGTCGCATCTGTTGCAGATCTTCCAATTCTGATAGGTTAACGGGTAGTTGTCCCTGTATCTTAAACTTTCATATCCACCCCGACATTTGGAATCTTGTTGAGTTTTCCTTGTAAGAAGTCAGCTCAATTTCTTAGCCTCTCACTAGACAACTTCCACAAGAATACTTCTATGGCCCCCGCAGTGTCAGCCCACGTTCCCGAGGATCATGAGCATTCCGACGTCTTTGGAAGAGGTTTCGAAATTTCTGAAGGGAAACTTCGCTTCAATGGTCGATCAGTCCTGTCTCAAGTCCCTCCCAACGTCGTCCTGTCTCCCTACTTGTCTGTCTATCTTAGAAGCCCTCACTCTGGTTGCTCTTCGCTCAAATCGTATAGCGCTTTCCTAGGTTTTAACGCCCCCGTCGATGAAAGCCGCCATGTGGTTTCTCTGGGAAAGTTGAGGGGCACTCGTTTTACAAGCATCTTCAGGTTCAAGCTGTGGTGGACAACGCAATGGGTGGGAGATTGTGGCTCCGATTTGGAGACGGAGACCCAGATGCTGTTGCTCGACACCCAAAGCAAAGCTGCAGCAGAAGGATGCCCCGGGTATCCTTACGTGCTCATACTCCCGATTTGCGAAGGCAGCTTCAGAGCTTCTCTTCAGGCCGGGAGGGACGACAACGTAGATGTGTGCGTCGAAAGTGGCTCGGCATCAGTGCGTCAATCCTCTTTCAGATCTTGCGTCTATCTGCATGCGGGGCATGACCCCTTTCTTCTCGTGAAAGATGCAGTGAAAGCCCTTCGAGCTCATCTCGGGACGTTCAGACACCTCGAGGAGAAATCGCCTCCGGCTATTCTAGACAAGTTTGGCTGGTGTACCTGGGATGCGTTCTACTTGACGGTCAATCCTGAAGGTGTCTGGAACGGTGTTAAGGGCTTTGTAGACGGAGGCATTCAGCCAAGATTTCTGATTCTAGACGATGGCTGGCAATCTATTGGGTACGATCATCAGGAGCCATCAGAAGATGCAACGCACCAGACGGTTGCAGGCGATCAGATGTGGTGCCGACTCACAAGCGTGCAGGAGAATAGCAAATTCAGAAATTATTCAGCTGGCACCCTCACAATGGCATGCCACAGTACTCCTATCAACACAAAGCTCGGAAACGCTGATGAACTTTTGGAAATTTATGATGATGATGATTATGATGAAGATGATGATGATTTGCAAGGCAGGACTCAGGGAATGGGTGCTTTCATTCACGACTTGAAGCACGAATTCAAGCTCCTGGACGACATCTATGTTTGGCATGCACTGACTGGTTACTGGGGTGGAGTGCGCCCAGGGTTGCCTGATTCTTGCCATTCGCAATTGGTGCAGCCTGTTCTCGCCCCTGGCGTCTCAACGACTATGGAAGATCTCGCCGTCGATAAGCTTGTTAGTAATACGATCGGACTTGTGCCTCCAGAGAACACGCATAGATTCTACGACAAAATGCACTCCTATTTGGCAAAGAATGGAATCACGGGCGTTAAGGTGGATGTCATACATGTAAGGATCCTCGCTTGTTCTTCCGCACAATTTTACATGTTTGATGCGATTTCATCTCAGAAAGGATTTTGCCGTCAAGTTCGCTTGCAAAGTGCTGGAGCGTTAATAATTTCGGTCTTTCTTTGTCAGTCTTTTCATTCCGGACCGCTCAAGGTACTGACTCCTAATTGCAGGTTCTGGAGATGCTGGGTGAAGAATACGGTGGGCGAGTGGAGCTATCCAAGGCTTATTACAACGCGCTGAGTGATTCGATGAGGAAGAACTTTGGAGGAAACAGAGTGATAGCGAGCATGGAGCATTGTAACGACTTCATGCTACTGGGCACGGAGCAAATCTCGATGGGCAGAGTGGGTAAGCAACATCACAAATCGAATGACTCGAAATCTATCATGTCTAAATAAACTGTTCGGAGGAATTGTGCTCAATTGGTGCATGTTCTGACGGACCTATACGTTGAAATCCGTCCAATGCAGGCGACGATTTCTGGTGTGAAGATCCGAACGGAGATCCGTTCTGGCTGCAAGGCTTGCACATGGTGCATTGCGCGTACAACAGTCTGTGGATGGGGCAATTCATCCAGCCAGATTGGGATATGTTCCAGACCAAGCATTTGACGGCTGCCTTTCATGCGGCCTCCAGGGCCATCTCCGGCGGTCCAATCTACGTGAGTGACAAACCAGGACAGCACGACTTCGATCTGCTCAGGAAATTGGTTTTCCCAGATGGAACCATCCCGCGTTGCACCGCCTTCGCTCTGCCCACTCTCGACTGCTTGTTCCTCGATCCCTCGCAGGACGGCCAGACTGTGCTCAAGATCTGGAACCTGAACGAGGTAAGCAATGGCTCCAGTATCTACTTTCTTTTCCGTCTTTTCCCCGTCCAAATTGCGGCCTGCAATGATCTGATCAACTTCCGATTACTTCTGATCTTCATCGCGCCATCATGTCAAGTGCAAACGTTTCCTCTAGATTCGTCATCAGATGAATTGCATGATGTCTGCTGCTGCGGGCCTGACTAATTTCGTTACAACTTACACCGATTCCTTCGCTTTGAATGATTCGGACGCTTTGTTTAACATTGGATTTTTGCTGCCGAATTCATCGTCATCGATTCGAAGCGAAATTCTATAGCTATCAGTTCACAATGCGCTGAATAAATCACATCGGTTTTTCTGTCAAACAGGAAGGCAATCTGTGAAAAACTGTGACGTTTAGTTATGTCGTCTAAAGACAGAAACGTTTTGCAACATGCTAAGACCTGGATTCAAATATTCAAAATTGATTCCCTTGATTCTTCGCACAATCATGATGGTTCACCTTCCCTGATGAGTCTCGACTTTCCATCTCACTTCAGGTTCGTGTTGCCAATGCTGTGTTTCATGCAGTGTGGAGGTGTGGTAGGAGTGTTCAACTGCCAAGGTGGCGGGTGGAGCAAGGTGCTGCGGCGCACTCAGTGCGTTCCTGAGTGTCGTGTCTCGTGTCGAGCAACCATTATGGCGAGCGATGTAGGATGGAGTCACATGGCATCCGAATTGCAACTCGGCGATGGCTTCGCAGTCCTCGGTTGCAATAGTGGCGACCTCACGATCTTGCGCGGCCCTCATGGTGCCCTCCACATGGACTTACAGCCCCTCGAGTTTGAGATCTACGCCATCGTTCCACTCACTCAGATCGCCCATGGCCTTGAGTTTGCTGCCCTTGGCCTTGCAAACATGTTCAATGCTGGTGGCACTGTGCAACAAGTCATCCCCACATGCACACAAGCAAAAAATTGCAGTGTTCAAGTGGATGTCCGTGGCACCGGAGAGTTCATTGCCTATGCCTCCACCAATGCCAAGCTTGTTACATTGGACAACACCCCAATCCCCTTCTCATTCCAACCCTCTGATGGACGCCTCGTAGTCAACGTCCCTTGGAGCCCACCGCATGGCTTCTGCTCTTTAAGCTTCATCTTTTGAGGACTTTTAACTTTAAAAAATCCAAGGCGCTGTGAAGCCCATCTACTCAGAGCAATGGCAAGGCCTCAAGTGATCATAATTTCATCCACAACACACATTTTTTGGGAAAAAAACATAGTATTCCATCATCATCCTAATTTGAATTTAGAGAATTCCAAGTTTGTATATACCCATCCAAAATTATGAGAGTGTTATTTCACTCTAGTTTTCTTCTAGCGTTTTCTATTTTCCTTAATCTAGAGCTAAGGCTTGGCTAGCCCTCCTAACCTTGTAAATAACCATAATTGTACTAAGTTGAAAGGGGTGGAAACCTCGTGGAAACATGCCATTCTTATGTTACTTCATTGTAATGCATCGCTAATCATGGTAATGTGGAACAATATTCATTTTGGCTATAATATATACAGTTTCCTTTTTTTGTAGTTTTATGAGGCCCGTTTGAATTTAACAAGACTTTTGCATGCATATACTTTTGGCATTATGAATCAAGCGTCAATGTAGATTCTCACATTTTTGTCTATAATCAATTCAAGAAGAAATGTTATTCCATACTAAATTTCACTTACATTTAAATCATTACACACCAGAATTATATTCAATGATTTTATTTACAGTCTCTAATAGGCTTTTTTTAGTCGACACAATTGTTTATCCCCTTCCATATGTGTACATGTTTGGATTTTGAATTTAAAGCTCCCCTCCATATATTAGTAGAAATTAATTACATTGGACATGTATTTCTAAATCCTGTCATGTTACAAAGCTCATGTAATTCTCCTAAATCAAAAATTCCCCATCCATTGAACTAAGGTACTACAGGTCTAAACACGCTATGGTGTATGTAAAAGGTACTCTCTTTGAAAAAAAACAATGGAATTCTAACCATAGATATAGTACTAAATCATAGAGTACTCTCAGCTTGCAACCTGTGTAAATTTCAAAATCCTTACCAACACATTGAGGATTTGTAATTTTTGATCGTTTCCCCACACAACGAGGATTTGTGTGCTCACTCTCTCTCCCTCTAATTGCGCTCTCTCGTTGTCGTCTCTCAGTCTTTCTGGTTGTCTCACAGGCTCTCTCTCTCTCTCTCTCTCTCTCTCTCTCTCTCTCTCTCTCTCTCTTATCTCAACTAAAATTCTTGGAATGGAACAAACGACACTTGACATTAAAATTGTGTGACATTTCAAACATGTGACAAGATACCTTGAATTGAGTGTGAGCGGCAAACATTTGACTAGGATTATATGGCATCCAAACAGGAAATAGGTTGTGAATGAAATATAATTTAAAAAAAAAACAATATCAGTGGCAATTGCAGATAGCTTAAAGACATCAGCAAGTGTTGTTAAAGGAGTGCAAAGTGCAAGTAAGGTCAATACAAGGAGAGCAATGCCCCACATCGTGGAGCATTGCCAACAAATAAGGTCGATACAAGCATAGCAATGCCAATAAATCAACAACTAATCAATTTAGTGATACCAAATTTGCTAAAGCCCTTAGGATTCAACCACGAAATTTAAGAAGCATCGTGTTGACATAGGCTAACGAGGCCAAAGATGTAGGCACGATTGCCTGATTTAGAGCTCGTTTTTGTTCAATGTGTTGTCCATTTCTTCTGGAGAGACAACACTGAGGTGTCTCCTGACAAGAAGGTTGTTTGCAAATGGAGGCTTAGCCCAAAACAGTATGCAGAACATCCCACCCATTACTGGGAGCTTACAAAGGTACATCTATCTTCTTTGATGGACGTACATCGTCATGTATTGACGAGTAGTAATGCTAATCAATGACAAAAAAAGATATCTAAATTATAATATATGTGGGTCAACATTTGGTTGGGTGTAGCCATTTTTGGTGAGGTTCATGGCATTTTTTACATATGTGTATCTTGCCAGACCATTAACTTATCATTGCTCAATAGAATTCGACAAACTTCATCTTCAAGTTGTAATACATATTTCAATCTTGAACATGAGACGAGAAACATATGGAATAAAGATTTGGAAGGAGACCATTAAAGCATTACAAGTGCTATGTTACATGTGAAGCATGCATCCTAAAGAGTAGAGGATATAACAATTTATTGAAAAATGTCAAATTTTTATTCTACATATACATGTAACCAAGTAATCATTCGAATAGTACACTACGTGAGCTTCTCCTCAACCAAAGGGCATACCTTATTGAGAACCTTGGATGTGGTTTGAGGGGCCTCCAATATTGTGCTAAAATTATGCACACCCATTTGAGGGCATGCTCCATATCTTTTTCATGTTTTGTTGAAAACCAAAACTAATTAAAGAAATGGAAGCCAAAAGACCTTTGCAACAAATGGAAAAGTGATGCATGAATGCACACATCATTGTCATAAGCATGCCAAAAGCACAAGTGCATGAGATGACCATAGCATGAAGCATGGCATCCACACATAAAGCATCAAGGCACATGGAAGAACAAAGCATCATGCATGAAGCTACACCAAGCAAAGAAGCAAACGCCATCATCATCAAGCCATGAGTCAAAAGGTGACATCAATGGAATGTATTGAGAAACAGAAAAAAAACCTTGCCGACCTTGCCTATATTTTGTAATCAAACCTGACCACCTGAGAGTAGCTATGAAAGCACCCAGGGGAGGTATTGACATGTAAAAACCACACTTGACCGCCTTAAGTAACAATGCATGCACTAAGGGGAGGTGATGGAATGTAACTCACATATGACCACCTTGCAGTAGCGAAAGGGTCATGGCACCAAGGGGAGGTGTTGAGAGTTGTGGTGCCATGAGCACATAATTAAAGGATAAGGTATGGTATAGGAAAGAATTAAAGTAGGATGTGGACTACATGATGTCGAGATGTGGATTGAGGATATCCACAAGGAGAGACGTGGATGAGGATCCCACATGGTTGACTATTCAAAGGGCACTCTCTATATAAGAGGCCTATCATGTATTATTGAGAACACACATTATAAGAGAGAGAGATTTGCTATCTCCCTCTCGTGTCTTATTTAGTGTGCCTTGAGCCTCCTTAGTTCTTCCGCTGATCTTGTCTGCACTAGGCTTAGTGGCGATCATATATTGGATCTTTCTCATAGCCCTCTCGTATGATGAGTGGAACCTCCTTTGCTCTCTCTGATACTAAATCACTCTTCCTCTTCATGCACAGTTCAAGCATGTGCACCCCACTATATGAAGAGCTATCAACCTCCTCATTACTTGCACTAGAGTCATTAGCCTCTAAGCCACTACCTTGTTTATCTCCTCTCTCTTTTTTGGAACTTTCATCTTCAAATACCGTAGTGCAACTGTAAAGTGCATCAAAATACTGTATTGGATGAGGGGGGTATCAATGATATTTACATCAATACCTTGGCGTATTAGTTTTGTAGCTACAAAACCCATTCGCTACAATTCTACCATCCATCCATCATTCAAAAAGTGGGATACGATCTCATCTATCAATTTAGGGTGCTTCGATTTTTGATAGTCCACCATTGTTGCATCTAGTTTAGGCTTTTCTGCCTCTTTGTAATACAGCTCCATAGGGTTTACAAAAAGTCATAGCATAACACTACACCACGAAAGACTTTTGTAAGTGTATATCCAATCGATGTTAAACTAATAAAGAGGGGATCCCTTCGTGCTTCTGACATGAATAGGACCAGTGTTAATCTTTTCTTGTCTTCTAAAGGGCCTTGAATGATAAACTTTACATGGTCAACTATCCCCGCCACTCCAAAGTTTTGCAACTCATCTAGGACAAACACACATGGCTTCTCCCAAGCATCACCAGTCATTGCCATGAAGCGCTTTCTATCAATGCCATTGACACGTATAGATTTTTTGTCCTCCTTTTAATAAGAGGATGTCATAATAGAAGCTGAAGGCTACACCAGTTGCTGCTACTTTACTTTGCAAGTTTAGTGCCAAGGTGTTCTTCTTTATCTCTGCATACTCTTTCTCTAAAACCTTTGGCATCTTTCCTCTTGCATCCTTTATTGGAATGCCATCTGAATCTAATTACACACCCACTTTTTGGCCCACAACTAGTCAATCATTTGACCAAGACTAAGGACCTTTCTCTTATCCACATTAACAAATTTGCCAATGAACTGTTGATCCGAATTCAATAAAAACAATATTGCCACCGATAAAGCAGCCTTGCTTCTGACCATTCTAATGACTACTTCATCCAAGCGACTATGCTTGCTCTTCTTCCCAAAGAATCAATCACCATCAAGCAATTGTTGGCATACATCCTTTGGAATTTCATTTGGAACGTACCATAATGGTCTCCACCAAACAATAGAAAATTGCTTTATCGTTGCTTTTTTTTTACCTACCGCATGCTCCTCTGCCTTGTAGGATATCTTCCTTGCTTCATATGCTTTGCTTTATAGACATCCAAGATAATCTGAAAAAATGAGTCCGCTTCATATTGTATTCAATGGTAGGTCCCCTTAGGCTTTACTGTTTGTGGCGAGCCACATCCGGTCCATAACTTCCTTGCCTTTGTTCGGATCTCAAAAAGAGTTGAGTCTTCCTCCTAGTCAACGGAGTCAAATTCAACCTCTCAGATTCAAGAATATATTTTGAGTCATCATTAAATAAGCATATGTAGCAGATGACCCATTAAAACTTTTATGGATACTCATTGTGATTCAAGATCCCTTTTCGTCCATCTTCAAGGGTGATTCTAAAAGCTTCACAAAAGTGTTGCCCATCAATGGGCTCAAACCTGCATCTATCAAGGAACCTGTACTTTGCGAGCATATATCTCTTCTCGATGTCATTCCGATATCTAGTCTGGTAGAGATTAGCTTCACAACAAAGTCGCTATCTTTGAACTCTTCAAAGGCTTTGAGAAAATCTGCGCTTTTGAAATGTGACTTCCTTCAACTGAGGATCATCTTCTGGAAGTCTCACAAACTTTACTGGACGGAGAGTGACATTGCCTGCAAATGGCGTTTTAGCATTCCTGGTCTCTTCATACAACTTGCGTGCAAAATGCACATCCAGATTCTGTTGATTTGTGAACAAGGAAGCTCAATCAATGAGTGGTGTGATGATGAGGAATTGTACCAATCCCCACATATATCCCTTGTCTTTAGTGTTAACTATTGAAGACAACGAAATTGCATGGGAGTGTTGTATGACCATGAGATGATGTAGTATACCAAAACAACAAAGAGACTCACGATGGCGACACAAAATCAGACCCAAATCACTCTTATTATTTTAGATAAAAACATTGATCTATTGCATCACTCGTACACGATTTTTTGGCTTACAATTGTGGAGTAGAAGACTCATTGAATAACGACTCTATGGAGCATCTGCTCGACACTGTGTAAAAGCCTCACAGCTTGGACAAAAGGACCAATATCTCCATCGAGAGGCACATTTGTAGACCGCCTCCTTGCCGACTCTGCATGCCGCCTCACGTAGAACCTGCTAGCCACTACATGGCTCTTGCCACATGTCGCCCATGCATTGGGCCACCCACATGTTCCAATCAAGCATCACTACCACAAATAGACATCACCTCACGTGCATATTCAAGTGTCGACCAATGCATCAGAAAATAGAACCTCCTCTATGAACCTTAGAGAAAACAATTTCTTGCCCACAAACCCAACAATCCCCCCTTCAGCCGAATGGGAGAAGCATAATCAAGAAGAAATAAAGCACCAACAACAAAATTCTTTGAACAAAATAAATAATGATCTAGACTCACTAAGAGCCAAGATCATCTTCTATAAGAGTGTTTTGACAGTTTCTTTGAGATTTCTTTGAGTAATTCCTTTGAGACTGCTTCTAATAACTACTTGTTGAGACTGCTCACAATGCACAAAAGGGGCACAAAGTGATGTGATAGTTTTGGCCACAAAGAAACCTATGGGAGGGCATGATGAAATGCTTCGAGAGTTGTTTCAGATTGCTTCTTGACCGGTTGGAGACATCATGAACTACTATGAGAGTATTTTAAGACAGTTGTTGCTTTGAGACTACTTTGAGTAACCGCATTGAGACTGCTTTCAGTAACTGCTTTGAGACTACTCACAATGCACAAAGGGGGAACAAAGTGATATGTCAATTATGGCCACAAAGAAACCTATGGGATGGCATGACTGTTGAACTTGTATGGATTCAACCTTGGTTGTCGTAAAGCGGGTGAGTCTATGATGAGATCACTAATGTTATTATGTAATGAGAACATCATGCCAATGATTTTTTTTTAAAAGTAGATAATTGATAGTCTGTGTTACTGCTTCTGAGAGCTCCCTTAATTTGTACGTTGCCATAGGTTGAGCTCTTCCAACGATTCAAGGATACCTTTCCAAAGATTATGATTCAACAATGCTCATTTGAGTGCTTGATGCCCTATTTTATGCGAAAGCTAAAGGACAGGTACATATGCTGCTGCATGTATCATGTGCAAATGATTTTTATCAATGATACAGTTAATCAGCTAAGGATGCAGAATTTTGGTCTTCATGGATCATCTTGCAACTGTGAGTGTCAGATATGTGGAAATAGTGAAGGTTGCAAAGATTTTGGACAAGCTTACAAGGGTGTCACTCCCCTCTCGGAGTCTATGGTGTACCCCAAACTTGCTGGAGCCACATTCCACTGTCGCCAATGTCTATTGGGTGAGTGCAAAAAATGCGGTCCAAAGGACGTTCCACTATCGTCAATATCTATTGGGTGAGGTGAGTGCAAAAAATGTGAGCCACATTCCACTTCCGTCAATGTCTATTGGGTGAGTGCAAAAAATGTGGTCCAAAGAACATGTCATGTTGCCCTCATGAGATGAATCAAGTTTCCAAAAGCGTGATGGTGAAGGTCTTCTAGAATGTGGACATAGGCACCATTGTGAATGGGAAAAAGAATCAAAGGAAAGACCTTGTGAGAAAGGAAGTGGTTTGCAACGATATTATATGGTTAATGAAGACGTACCTCAAAATATTCATCAAGCACAATTACACTCTACATCCTTTAGAACAAAAAATGTGACATCGAGATCAGGTCTTGTGCTAAAGTCTCATACCTACCACGCATAAACATGCCATCCTGGCTAGAACAACTCTTTTTCACAGTTGTGTGGATGAACCAACACACCATGAATAAGATCGCAGCGTTCCACATTCTTGCTCTTGGGGGTGTAGTAGTAGTCAAGTGGAGGGGGAGGCAGTGCATAACTACTCTCTCAATTCAAGAGTGGTATGGCAATATCGCCACTATGATGAATCTGCTTGAGCTTGGCTTCATAAACCCTATGGGCTCTCCTTCATTGATCTAGAGAAGAACCATAGGCTTGTGCAACACTCATCTTGTACTAGAGTTTGAAAGGACCTTTTACATATGTGATTAGTGCAAATTTGTTGTAAATTTGTCACCTAAACAAACCATGACATGATTATGTTCTTGTTCATAAACTTTAAGCGACCTCTCTGTCTCTTGCTCTCCCATAAAACATTCAAAGATATAAGCCTATGTTTCACTCAAAAGATCCTTTGATGATACAACATTTTAAAAAGACACAAGCCTATGAAGATCAAATGCTTTTAAAAGATACAAGCCTATATTTTCAAAAGATACAACATAAAATTTTCAAAGATACAAGCCTATGATGATCAAATATTTGTAATGTGTATGCCGATACAAGGCACTCTCTCAAGAAGTTCAAACAAAATATGGAGAACATACATGGAAGAAAACCTTTGACTACAATTAGAGATTCCAAAATACAGCAGGTTGGTTGTCACAACTTCTTACCATGAGGGTATAACCCAAACTTTAGTAATATGCCATTCATTACATAAGGGTGCAACCCACACTTCTAATGTATAGGTTACAGTCTCTTGTAGGCTCATGGCCTATGGGCATATGCCGTACTTTCTTTTCGCTTTGCTGCAAGGCTCGCAACCTTTTCAATGTCACTCGGGGCTCTAAGCCTTTTCCCCTGGTGTTAGGTAGCTGTGCACTTGATGGACTCGCCTTCTCTTTGATGTTCTATGTATGACGGTTCTTTGACTATCCCTTTAACCATTGTCCAATCGTCTACCCCTCTAGACTATTCTCCTTGGTGGTTGTAGCATCTGCTACAAGAGTGAGTCCATCTATGACAGCTTCAAAATATGGGTCACTAACCACTCACTAATCACTACCTCCGCCTCAAGCATCACTACTTCATCTTCCATGTGAATTACTTTCTCTTATGTAGGTTGGAGTGCAGGCCTTGGGCTTAGCTCAATGGTCTCACCCTATGGTGTACTATCTAATACAGTTGTAGATTCATCAGTAAATGTATGTGCAAGTGCATGTCTTCCAAGCTTGTCTAATGACCCCGCCTGCAAATTATCATGGAAAATTGCATCTGATCCAAGAAGCCCACACCATGTGCTTAGTTCATCATTCTTCTTGTGTCCTATGCTACCCAAAGGTGAAGGTTCAACAATAAACGCGTGCACACATCCGTGTCTTCTAGGCATGTTAGATTATCCAGCTTGCGAATTATCAACAAAGACTAGATCCAAAGAAACATGACACATGTAAATCTTCAAATGGAGATTTAAGCATTTGCAAAAAACACATTCAAAGCAATGCCAAAAGCACATGAAGTAGTGCCCAAAACAAATATAAAGCATTGGCAAAAACACATATAAAGCAGTGCCAAAACACAAAGTATGAGAGAGCAGACACGTAGCACATGCAAATGAGTCACAAAGCATATACAAAGTAGGAAAAGCAATCACAATGCAATGGCATGTCACAAAGCAAGTAGAAATAAGTGATATTTAAAGTAGTCAAATCTAGAGCCATCCAGTAACAATGTAGTCACAAAGCACTACCAAAACACATGTAAAGCACTCCCAAAGTAGTTACAAAGCACATCGAGAGAACTTTCAATGTGCCCAAGTTGACCATGCCACAAAAGTCATCTTGTGGGAGTTTTTGTGACGTCTTGCACTTGATTGACTTGATCATCAAAATTCTAATTAGAAGATAAGTCAAGTGAAAGAAAGGTTGAGCTTGCTCAATTTGCTTGTCACCTATTTGCTCTCTCATAATCTACAACCTTCCTTCCACTAATACGTACCAGCTTATGTCTGAGGCTCAATGCATCCTTTATCTAAATAAGATTCTGAAGAGTTGTACTACCTCTTGTGACTTATTGAGGTTTCTTGTATCAAACGCACACTTTTTTATGGCAAGTGCTTTGGGCAACATTTCAGAGTATTGAGATTTCAGTGTCTTTGCTAAATTTAAGTTTTTTTTGAATTTATGTTTTTGTTTCGTTGATGCCGATTAAAGGTCAACTAAGTCTTAATCTAATGTAGTGTAGTGTAGCACTTAATGAAAAATCTTGATATTTATATGATCTTTGGAAGAGTTTAAGATACAATCCTAGCTAAGCTTTAGTATTGCCCGAGCTGCCAAAAATCTTTTGCGTGAGGGTTGACATGTCTAGTTTCAGTTGTCTGGCTATAGACATCGTGATGGGGAGCATGGCTACTTTCAATCATCATAATTAAGCTTTAGGATTGCCCCAATTTAAAATATTTTGCATGCGGGCCAATGTGTGTGTTTCTAGCTAGCTAGTTATAGCCATCATGGTGGTGGGCATGGGTTAGTTTTGACCATCTCCGAGGTTGACATGGTCCACTACGCCTACACTATAATTTTAGCCATCATGATTGTCGATGCCATGTGGTTGTAGTTGATGCATGGGCGTGGCCATGGTGGTGGTCCAACAAGCACAGTGGTTGGTTGTTATGTCCTCCACCAAGAATCCTATCCATGGCTTCAAAGATACCCTTTGGGGGAAACCTTTCAAAGTATTGAGATTTCACATGTCTTTGATGAAATTAATATTATGTTTCATTGATGCCAATTAAAGGTATAACCCAATGATACAATCCCAATTAAGTTTTACGATTGCCCAAGCTGCAAATATCATTTTTTGTGCGGGTTGACATATCTAGTTTTAGTTGGTTGGTTACAACCACCGTGGTGGTGGTAAGCATGGCGAGTTTCGACCATCACAATTAAGGTTTAGGATTGCCCTTCATTTAAAATATTTTCAATGCGAGTTGATGTGTCTAGATTCAATTGGTTGGTTACAACCATTCCAGTGGTGGGCATGGCTAGTTTTGACCATCGTGGAGGTTGACGTGGGCCACTATGCCTACACTATAATTTTAGCCATTGTGGTTGTCGATGCCACATGGTTGCAATTGATGCACGGGTTGATGTGGCCATGGCAGTGGTCCAACAAGCACAGTGGTTGGCGGCATTGTAAGTCCACCAAGAATCATATTCATGCTCAAAAATGTGTGAATAGTGCCTCATGTAGGCACCAATGTAGTGGTCATAGTAGCTTAAGTCCATGTGGTATGCTAACCACTGCACAATAGATTTAATGGTGGTGCTAGTAGCACTGGTGCTATAAAGGAGGCTGATAAAACTTTGTTATGGTGAGAATTGGGGCACACCAAGAAAACCCAACAAGTGCATGCGCTATTCCATGTCATTGTGACCCACTTGTCAATTCTACAATCCATGTTGCGGTGCGCCTTGAAAGTGTTTCCGCGATTGGCTACACCTAATCATGCATGGACCCCCTAAGAAATAGATACTTCCAAGGAGAAATATAGAAAATATGGTTTTAACTTCAACTCGTTGGATGACCACAGCAATGGATAACCTTGGGAAATGATGGGAAAATCACTTGCTTTTCGGGTGACTTTAGAGTGGACATTGGAAATGGTACTTTTCTCAAGATTTTTGTTAAGTATTTTTTAAATTGAAACTATACTAAGATCAAGAAAATAGAGGTGATTAGACAACGAGCCTAGCTTTCAAGCAATACAAGCAAAGTGATCCAAGTACAAGCCTATCCACTCATTAGATCCTCATGAAATGCCATTTGGCTTCATGAGAGCTAAAAGGAAAAATTGCCATCCTAAAAATGCTTCTTAGCTTCTGCAAATAAACCAAGAGTTTTGTATGTTTCTAATCCCCTTCTCTCCCATAATTTTTGGAGACTTGGTCCTCAACATGGAGCTATTTGGAATGCAAGACAAAAACTTGAGAAGAAGAATTAGATGTTTTGGCCATCAAGATGAGGACCCCAAAAATCATTCAATTATGTTATTTGTGCAAGTATTGATTCTGGAAAGCCTCATGAAGGAAGACACATCTTTGTAGGTTAGCTAAAAAGGAGTCCATTCGATTATTATAGATAGAAGGGTAAACTGGCTGAGATCCTGTTGCCATGATACAAAACGAAGTCCTATACATGGACTATTTCCTAAACCTCCTTAGCTTTCCGCATAAAGACATGTGCAATTTAGATTGCACTCTAATCGTAGTAACGGTAGAATTGGGGATTCGTTATCTTCGACACAGTTTTGGGAATTGTAACCGTCAGAACCCCATTCTTCAAAATTGTCTCCGCGTTCCTAGCGTTTGCATCCATCGGCAGTTGCAATCTGAACTGGAACCCGTAGGATTGCACCCGCTCTACTTGATGCAACCGTCGTGCCTCTCGGAGCTCCGGTTCACGTTTGCGCTGCCCAGTTAGAAGCATCCACCGGTCGTCCTCCACTTGCACCCGAATGTCCTGAACGCCGAATCCTGCAGCTCGAAATGCCAGCAGAGTTAGCGTTTCTAGTAACATGGAATATGCGATACTACTTACAGAAAACCAACGAAATTGTTGAACATTCGAGCCAGAGATCGAGCAGCTGGATAACGCACCTGGAACAGTTGCTACGTAGATGTGAGCGTTGGCCGTCTCTGTCCAATCGACTTGCGGATGAGAATTCTCAGAAGGCGTCATTTTAATCGCTGCATACAACTGTTTGGATTGGATAGGGACTGTGATGGATGCGAAGCGAGCTTGAGCCATGGTTTTGTTTTGAGAGCCGCCTTACAGAATTCAGTTAAGGGAGCCATTTTATAGGCTTCTTAGAAGTATAATAATTGAGTTTTTGGCCTAGGACTGGCATGTGATGCAACTTTTCCTCCCTCTTTCTCTCTCTTTCTATTTCAAGGCAATCTCTCTCTCTCTCTCTCACACACACACAATTCCCATTCCCACACATCCCTTCATGCTCCTTTGTTTTATTGTTTCTAGCAACACTTTTGTGCTATCTTTTGTTATGTTGATTCTAGCAACACCTCTTTTGCTGACATGTATACACATGCCCAAATAATGTAAACAACAGTTGCATCCTTATCCTTAATATTTTCTTCTCTTTGTGTATTGAGGTTGAATATTCCAACATATTGGTTATTATCCTTTAAGAGAATAGGTGGCAACGTGGGTGAATATGTGGGTCTCAATGTACAAATAAGTCAACTTACCACTTAGAAAAGAATATATTTTTGCTTTAAGAGCATCGCATCTCCTCTTCATATATATTCCACATATTATTATATTCCTTTCCACATGGCATGCATCTCCAAAGTAGGATTATTTAACCAAAGTAAAGATAAAGATGTTCAAGTGGTATACGTCTTTTATGTGATGGATATTTCTTTTGCCAAATGGCATACATCTATCTAAGTTTTTCATGTACAAAAAGCAAGATAAAAATATCCAAAAGCAACATCACCTTGTACCTTAGTCCCTCTCAGCCTCTTCTCTCTTTATCCTTTACCACCCTCAACCTCTTCACTTTGTATCCCTTTGCTTCTTGAATGATCTATTTTTTAGAGCATTTGGGGGACATATCAATCATCCAATGTTTATATAATTTGCCCCTATATTTAACGCATCGAGCTTTGTGTTTAGTGTGGTATTGAGTAGGGATGAGTAATCAAAGCAAGGGTTTCACCTAACATAATGTTGCCAATTGAGGAAATTTGAGGTGAACATGAAGGGAACAAAGTTCACATGGCCAATTGCATCATTGTTTGTGTGCCATGGGTACATGCCCTAGCCTTTCCTTAGCTTCATGTATGGGCATGCCATATTTGCATAGGATCAAATACTTAATCCAAAGGGAGGTCAACAATAACAAATTTGCTCCATCTTAATGTGATGCCGTCCCTTTGGCAAGGCATTAGTATGGATTGTCCACCTTGTTCTCATAGGGTATTTCGTCTTTATTGAGCATTGTGTCAATCTATTATTGGTATATGTCACTTGCAATGCAAAACACACTAAAGGCAAGACAACCTACCTATAGTGATTCTTAAAATTGGAAAAAAGAAAGAAATTATTATTTTATATGGCTTTAATGGTGCTCAATATGTCATAGGGCCAGTCGTACATATGGTGAAATTTGTAGAAGGCCCATGACCACTAGTCTATTATAATTTGTGCACTTTAGAGTGACTAAATGATAGAGAGGGTACACAAGAGATAAACCAAAAAAAATGTTACTAGACCAAGCAATATTAAGCACGCTGCACAAGTATTATTTCTAATAAGAAATGCTACATTTTCATATTCTCTCAAAATCATACTATCTTTGTCAATTTTTCAAAAGGAACATACATGTCAAGGTCTTGAAAGAGCAACTTGAAGGAGAAGGACCAAAAAACTTGCACTACAATGGGAAATATTATCACACAAAGGTGGGGGAGAGGTTTATAGATGCATTTCACATGGGTTCAAGAACCTCGTGACTTGCATGTGGCTTTTCAAATATCTTTACCCTTAAAATTTTAAAAATATTTTGACAAGTGAATAAATTACCCCTTTGGCATGTGAACTTTTTATAAAAGGGGCTTATTCGCTAAATCCTTCATAGAAGAAAAGAAACATTCTTACACAACCTTTCTTTTAGTTTTCATGGGATAAGAACTTGCATATTATCAATGTGATATTTATTATGAATAAACGCGTGATATGTCAAGATTTGAGATATCCAATAAAGATAAGATATTTCTGTTCTAGGGACGTAACACTTGTGTGAGAAAAAGTGTTTTGTATGGTTGGCATGTTAAGGAACAAAATTAAAGTTGAGGATTATGAGAGGATTATCAACATGTCACAATCCTTTTCTTTGTTGATTTTTGAAGAATATTATTCTTATCAGCTTGCAAGAATTTTCTCTTATCATGCCAAGTGCTTTATGCACGTACGGATATCCAATGCAATCAACTAGTCATTGTATGGATTTGGACTTTTAAAGAAACCTATTAAAACTTGAATCTTTTCCTTGTGAGAAGGTAAAAGGTATCCATGGTAGTGGCTTGGCCTAGCTTTTAGTACCTAGTGCACCAACTTGGAAGCAAGGATCCACTATGAGTGAAATCCCCATTACCTCTAAGGAGACTATGGTGGTTGCATGCCCATTATCCAATATAGATTGAGAATTCTCCCTTTTCCTTAGATTGAAAGGCTTGAGGACGTGTACAACTCTAGAAGGCCACAAAAAAGAAGGTGACCATTTGAGTTGAGATCAAACTAAGGACAAAAGCCAACAAAGTGATGGAAGATACAAAAGGATGATCGAGATATATATTAAGGTACATTCAATCCACTAAGCTCAAGATTTCAAACCCTATAGGTGATGACATGAAAATTTGAACATAAGTATGAAATGAAGAAGTAGTTAAAACCATGTATGAAGTACACAACAAAACATGTATGGATTTTTCCTACATGGTAATGTTAGATTATTGAAATCTCTTAAGGGAAACACCGAAAAAGGCAAGGGATATAAATAATATTATTCTAGGACTCTCAAACCTATAAGGCTCCTATCTATAGTGAAAAAAGGCATATGCACTCTAAATATCACACACACACATGCGCATACACGTGCACACACATGTGTGCCATGCATGCGCACACGCACACACACACATGCACACATCCCTCCATATATGCACAAACATGCACGTTCGCACGTGTGTGCATGCACATGCACGTGCACACACACACACACGCATGTACATGCATTCATGCAAACTTGTACCACCCACCCACACATGCATACATGCATGTGTGTGCGTGCACACACACACATTCTCCCATGAACATATTGAGCTCATTTTGGAGTGCCTTTTTTTCTTGCAACCCACCCTTTTTTGAAAATCCAAAATGGAAAACTCAAATTAAAGTATTTGAAAGGGAAAATGATCCACAATCTAATTGTTTGCTCGAAATCATGTTTAGGTTTCATGGTTTTTGTGCATTGAAAGTATGAAAATCAAAGCACTTTTCAAAGGTAATTTGGCTTGTTGATTTTGATAGCATGTGAATAATATATTATTATAGAAGGGAGAAACAATTATACTCATTAGACGACACTCATTACATGAAACTTTGAGTTTCATGCTCAATCTCAAGCTCATGTATCCCCCCCACTCATGCAGTCACGCCTCTGATGCAATCATCACTCACACAATCACCCCTCTGATGCAATCATGCATGTCTAAAGCTTGTAGCTTCTAGCCACTCTTCTAGCTTGCACCATAGCTTTTCTTCTCTTCCAGTTTCTTGTGCAAAAGCTTCTTTCTTCTAGCTTCTTTTCTGGACAACATGAAAGACATGGCCCAAGCAAAAAAGTCACAGGTCTATTCATCTAATGTGCCCCACACTAGTAAAGCCACTAGCGTTGGTGAAGCCAAGGAGGCAGTTCCACGCACCAAGGGTGCATCTCCAGATGAGGTGGCCACCCACCTTTTGAATTGGGTGGCCCAACAACTTAAGGGGGGATTGACAAGGGAAGGTTCAAGCAATCCTCACCTATTCCCTAGAAGAGATAATGTGTGGTGTGGTCTCCGCACTAGCAACCATCCAACTAATGAATGCCCCTGCCTTAGGTCTAGGGTGGCACTCTATTGTGCCCATTGCACTGGATGGGGAAACAATGAGACATCTCAGTGTCACTATCCTAAGGTCATCCCCCAGCCAATGTACTAATAGAGGTAGCCCCTGATCTTGCCTACACCACCAAATCAGTTCAATCAAGGATAATTGGCCATTCAAGCAAGCCCTCTCTGCCAACCAAGGGGAATATAGGGCTCAAAACCTCCCATTACATCCATTATCTTAGGCTCTTGACCTTCACCACCTTGGATCACCCCTATGAACTAGGTGATCGAGTAAGTAACTTCTTGCAATACGAGAGTACCCCATTCTGGTCCAACATGATAATCCATTACATCATGCAAGATGAACAATACATCTTGGTATACCAAATGGCTCCTGCCACTCAAAGAGCCTAGGATATGAATACCTTAATGCATAGACCCGCGATGTAGTGCTATACCTATCAAGGAGAACACCAAGCCAATGAGTCCCTAGCCAATTAATCAACCACTGGCTTGCTTTCAGTGCCAAGGACCTCACTTCCTGAGGGACTACCACTTGCGCAAATGCTCCGTTGTGTTTGGACTACAAGGTGGACCATCTTTACAAGGACTGTCCAATGTGAAGGACCCCAAGAACGGCCATAGATCCTAAGACCAGCATTAATCTACTAAGTGTCGAGAGAGGCCAAGTTTCTTCGGTGTCCTTAAATGTTCAGTCACTAGGGACCAAGCTAGATCTCTAAGAAAGGAACTCCATAAGCATGCCAAGAAGGATAAAATAGCCACAGCCCAACCTAGGGATACCAATTGTACAGGTGCCCAACTAGGGATCCAAACCATACAGGTGCCATTAGAGTAGGAAGACGATCAGAGTGATTATTCAGAGCAGATCCGATGAGGACACAACTACCATATCCACTTTTACATCTTCAATACACACCCTGTCAGTTCTAAATCCAACCAACCCTTTGTTTAAGGGCAAAGATAGCACAAGGGGATTGTCAACTTACAAGTATAACCCAATCCTTAAGGGTTAAGGAAAATACCTGACCCCACTATTGAAAAACAATGCCTCATTGAGGCACAATAGTTGGTAGGAGATTGTCAAGAGAAATTAGAGCAATGGCTCAAGACTAGCAAGGGTGCGAATACCATACATCCAAACTAACAAGCCTTTAGTAGAGCCCCTAAAGCCTCTCCCATCTTGGGAAAGGTGGACAAGGAAGGATCAGATGGCTCTTTAATGGGATGTTCTCTCTTAAGGCACAAAATGTTCAAAGAGGACCAAACATGGCATCAGGTTGCAGAAGAGAATCCTATTTCCTTCTATGAATTTGAAGAGTCATGATCAGTAGGCCGACATCCAATTACCCAACATCAAGATGTGGCTCACAAAGTCAAAGGCCAAAGCAACCAGTGAGCCTCGATGGGTTTCCAAATAAGTGTCGCATCTGCGCAGCTATGTGCACATGAAGAGACTATACCTAGCAAGGGGTGTGCCTATGGAGCACTGTGTGACGTGGTAGGTCTGTGCTCATGCAGGGTGCCTGTGAAGTGGCAACTGTGCTGCGAGGGGACTGTGCCACATGGTAGTGATGAGGTGGTAGCTGAGGGGTAGCTGAGGTGGCAATGTTGACGTGGTAGGTGTGCCTACATGGTAGATAATGTTGGCATGGCACTGCAGGTTTGCGTAGATAAGGTGATGTGGCAAAGGGCCTATTGATGATGATGTGGCACAAGGATAGCTCTCCTGATGTGGCAGTGTGCCACATGGTAGATAACATGGTGATGTGGTAGCTAGGTCCTACCACGTGTCAAAATTGTGACCTAACCCAAGCTTGTGTGTCCAAATATGGCCACGTGTCACAAGGGAAGCCAAGCCTTGTTTCTGATAAGGTTCCACGTGTGATATGAATGGAACATTCAAATTCTGTTAGAATCTGCTAGATTCTGTCGATGGAAAAGAGGTTGAGTCGTTGTTGTAGCGTCATGGCATCTGTGGCTAGGCTGTTTGCTCCATTTGGAGTATGGCATTAGTAGAGCCACCCACCCTTGACGCTCTTGAGAACTCCCGTCGGTGGCTGTCGCCGCACTGGCCATTTCAGAGATGGCATCTCAGAGCTTGTGATGGTTAGACATTGTGTTGACAATCGTGGGTGATGCTGTGTTTGAGCTCGTAGATGGAAGAGCCATCGTGGGAGCTTCTATTTGTCATGTCGGACCGCTAAGCCTTCCCTGGCTAGTGGAGAAGCGATGCTCAGAGATGCTTGCAAATCGTTTGTTGCCTTAGTTTTTCGCAGCAAGAGGAGAGCAAGAGATGGTCGTGGACTATGCATTTTGCATGGGCGTTGGTGTTGCTTGAGCTGCTCGGCCATAGGAGTCGCGATGCTTGCTGTGAATTAGCCGAGTCGGTTGTGAAATGAGCCACCCTCTACTAACCTGATTGGCCTTCATTGGTATTGCTACGCAACTCGTCGTCGATGGAGGCTGACTTTGCTATTCTACTATGTGTATCAGAGCCGTTTGGCTCGTTGCTTTGGTGGGC
This sequence comes from Dipteris shenzhenensis, assembly GCF_047967505.1. NCBI lineage: Eukaryota > Viridiplantae > Streptophyta > Polypodiopsida > Gleicheniales > Dipteridaceae > Dipteris > Dipteris shenzhenensis. Next base: position 20,828,838 of record NC_141621.1, read on the forward strand.
TAGTCGTCAAGGTCGAGTTGGCGCTCTGGGTGGCCGGTGTTGTTGCATGCTCGTTTGTCGGCTGAGGAGCTCCTTTGCAGGCTAGGCTGCACCTCTGAGTGACAATGTTGATGATGGGAGCTTGTTGTTGGAGGCAACTGTAGGTAGAGTAGATAGGTCGATTGCCTTATGGATCTCATCGAAAAGCTTGTAAGCCTGGCTCGCTAGTCGCTGCTATAGATAGAGCTCGAGCTGCTTTGTTGCTTACCTTAGTTGCAGAAGAAGAGTAGCTTTGTGTTGTTGTAGGCTAGAGAGGTCCTTAGGTCGTAAGCTCATTGTGAAGCTTTCTATAGCATAGTTGTATGAGATTGCAGTTGCCCTTGGTTGCGTGAGTGCTCGCTGCTAGCTTTAGAAGCTAGTAAGGAAGCCTCCCATTTGTCTAGCAGCTCCCTCAAGCTAGAAGAATCAAGAGATATCTCTCTCTTTCTCTCCATGTAGAGAGCTCTCTTTCAAGGAGAACTAGGGCTCTCTCTCTCTCTCTCCGTAGAACTAATGGAGGCTCTCATCACGGGAGTATGATTCTCTCCCTATCTCTTTCTCACACAAATCTATTTTAGAATTCTCACAAATCTCTCATACACAATGAATGAAATCTCTCAAGGAAAATGGATGAAAATCCTTTCAATGGACGGAAATTTTCTCACTCTATGGAAGTGAAAGAACACACAACCGCTCTCAATTTCTTGATCTCTCTCATGTGGATCATGATGCCTTAATGGAAGGCAAGGGAGCTCTGATACCATGAATAAATATGGAGAGAGGAGAGGAGAAGAGTGGAGATGAGAGAGGGCATAGCTAGACAGCACACAACAAATGACTAATTGTACACTAGATTTAGTTAAAAATAAAGAATATATACAAACCCCTTTAGTGTTAAGGTTAGGGTTTCCAACCCTTACCTTTTTAGCACTCTTTTGGGTTAGTGCTATGCACATTTCGAATATGATGTTGAGATGAATCCTCAACAAGTCACTCCACTCCTTCTATCACACCTCTATCCACTGCCCTTACCCCAATTGCACCCATCCCTCTAGTAACTACTCCTTTCCATTTTGTCCCACGAGCTTCAGTATGGATACTTTTTATTTAACTATAGTGGTGCACAATAAAATGTGACCATTGCTGTTGCCGCTGCGATTTTCAATGAATCGATTATTGCCACAAGTGTGACTAGGTGACTTGTATGGGCCCCTTGTTTCTTTAGTGATTGCTATGGGCCCCCTGTTGCTCCGGTGACTGGTACGGGGCCCCTTGTCATACCCTCCATAGGTGTGTCCACCCCAGTGTCTGCCCCAATTATCTCTATTGGTCTGGAGCCCACAAGTACTCAACTTGTTTGATCGGGAGAACAACCAAAGATAGGCCGATGAATTCTGGCTGCACAGCGCACCTTTCCTCCTTAAGGTGATCTTGAGTACTGGAGCATTAATGAACTATTTTTCATGGATGAATTCCTCCTCTCAGTGAATTAGCATAGCAGGTTGAGATATGGTGCTAGATATTGGCCAAATCCAATAGTGCCTTGTGCACTCTTTACCAAGTGGCTAGGTACTAGGTACCTCCCAACAGTATGTGCACATTACACAAAGGGAGTATGCTACCCATGACCAAGCTCAATTGGCCGCTCTAACCTACCTAAAGATAGACTATGACGAGTTGAGGAGCAAGAAGGACTTGAAGGCAAAGCATGCTGCATTGCAACTGCAGTAGCAAGAGGAGGACAAGCAGTTGCTCGCTAAGGCCAGGCAAAGAATTGAGCATATAGGGAGCAAAAGCGCACACACCGGTAGTGCATCAAAGACTTGGAGGCCACACAAGTGCTGGCAAAAGCTACTACCGAGTTTATAAGGCTCCAAGCTGAGGTCGTAAAGATTTGGCATTTGAACCAAGACTATGAAGACCAACTTCACATGCTAAAGTGGATTGAGATGATGCTTTGGGTGCTGCATGATGAGCATCCTAGAAAACAACCAAGAAGGGACTCCAACAATGAATATGACTAGGCGGGTCAAGAAGGTTCATCCTGGGGCACCCCCTTTGAAGTGCAAACCCCAAGTAAAGCCGTTCGCACCTCCAATTCAAAGATGGTGGGCTCCCACCAGTTAACCCCAACTCTAGGCAGTAGTTGGGTACATTGTACTAAGCATGTTTCCAAAGCATTGACTGTGCATGTCCTATTGATGCTAGATGAGCTAAAGACCACTGATCAAGTATCCCAACCGGGAGGGGTTCTAGTCTCCAATAGATCATCCATAGTTACCTCGAAGCCCCCTCGTCCTTTTGTGAATCCCTTACCTCCTCCCTTAGAAGTTTTTCCCATGATCCTAAATACCTCGTCAGACATTTTGTGGTCCATCCTTGGAAAAGAAGTCTTTCAGGTTACCTATCAGACCTTGGATGTGGCTACTAAGACTCCTTCCATGCCCTAATTTTGTATCAATAGCTAGTCAAGGTCACCCCCTTAGAATATCTACGCCAATGAAAGTCTTTTCATGACATGCCTATGCACAACTTCAACAAGTAGGTGAAGACCAAGGCACTCAATCAATGAGCAACATACAAAATGAGTGTGATCTATCATGCATAACATATAGGATTTGCCTCATTTGACTCCCTCAACTTTGTCAGAGTGTGTTGGGACCATGCTTCAACTAAAACAATTACTTGAGATAGCCACGATCTAGAATACCATCTCTGGGAACATTTTGTACAAGTGTGCCAATCACCCATTACCAAGTTTTCCAAGCCACAGGGGCAGCAAAAGTGACATAAATATAAATGCATACAATTAGGCATCATGGACCCCGATGTGGTCCACGTGATCGAGCAATGGAAGGAAGAGTGGCGAATCTAGCTAGATGAAGTTCCCATTGATATTAATGCATTGCATCCATGGCCATCGACTATCAAGTCAGGTCTTGATCCTCTTCATGCCTATCTTCTAGACCAAGATGTCCCATACCCTCCTTCACTTTGACCACCACCTGCGATGACTCTGCTAGACCCAACACCCTAAAATGGAGAAGGTGCCTTTGACAATATCTTGGGTCTGCAAAACATCCAATTTTGAACAACGGCTCATCCACACCCCGTCCACACCAGTCCCTAAAGAAGATCAACATCCACAAGGACATAATGAAGCTGAGCCAAGGCGAGATGTTGACCCCTCATCAAGATGGAGTGTAGCTGTCGATGAACTGGATCACCAATTTGAGATCCAGGTAGTAAGGGAGTTGTTGGACTAGCGGAAATAAGTTCAATGCCTTCAAGGAAGGGCATTACTTCGGGATCGTGATAGGCTCCATAGCAAGCATAAGTGTGGTAAGAGACACAGAAGTCCAGGTTGGGCTTGTAGCAAAAAGATGACTGGATAGCCAAGCCATTGAGCATAGTGAGCCACTCATTATCAAGAGGGGAAGTCTTGGCTATTGTGATGGAGTCCTTAGTATAGAGGGGAGAGGAGGAGATGACTTTTAGCACTCAGCGGGGTGAAATGTGGAAGCTTGGCCACTCTCTTTAGGATAGGGTTGGGTTTCTTCCACCAACTCTTCTTGGGTTATGTGCTGGGAAGGGAAAGACAAAGAGAAAGAGTGATGGATGGAGTAGAAAGGGGAGAAGATGGTTGATGAGCTGTGGTGGTGGATGGAGTAGTGGATGAGCTAGACAAGCTGGCAATGGAGACGTGGGTTTGGCTGGATTCCATGAGGCCGAAAGAGTGGTAGATTGTGAAAAGATCGCTTAGAGAGTTATCGAAACTCTCAGAGGAAGAACTCATGCAGACGGAGGAGATCGGGGTGCGAGAAAGCAAGTAGGATAGCTATGGAGGCAGGGTTGTCAGCTTGAAATTTCTTTTAAAAAAATGCAAGAGTTTGGCTATAACTATTAACGCAGTGGATTTTTGGCCTAGAGTCCTACTTTTATAGTTTTCTATCCCGACGCATGCTTTGCTATTAATAACTTGGTAGACACTATGATAGAAACTTGAAACACACTATGATGGTAACTCAGTGCATGCTATTATGGTAGCTTGGTGCATGCGGCGATGGTACCTTGGCATACACGGCAATGGTAACTCGATGCACACTCTGATGGTAGCTCAATGCATACTACAATGGTAACTACTAGCACACTATGATGGTAACTTGGTGCATGTTGCAATGGTGACTTGACGCATACGTGGAGATAATAGCCCAATGAATTTTTTGAGGAGTCCTTCTATGGTGCCATTTGAGTGTGTTGTCCTGACTTTGACATTTCTTTGACATTTTTTAGGACTATGAGGGGACCAAAAAGGAGGAGAGTAAGGAGAAGAAGAAGAAGAAGAAGAAGAAGCTAGGGGAGGGACTGTGGTGGAATTGATTGATGGAGTGGTGGTACCTATTCACCTTAGTGCTTTGTGAATGGAATTTGGGGGGGAAAGAGGGTGATGCCCTGTTCACGAAGGGAGTGACTCTCTACCAAGGGGAGATTCCTATTTTCACCTACACTGAGGGGGAAACTGCTGTGAATTATCACTTATTATGAGAGCTAGGAGAAGATTCAAACTTTGGAAGGATTATCATACCTAGCATTTCTCCCAACTGCATATTTGCTCATTGCACTAGTGAAAAGCACAAAAATTTGGGACCTCAGGGCCAATGTTGCTGACGTGATGGTATCACATTGCTTCCATTGACTGCCTTTTTTATGACTGACCATAAACATGAGGAATCCACCAAGCCTCCTGGTCCTGGGGTGAGAGAATTGGTGCCTTGTACCAATGGCTAGGGCGCATAAGTGACAATATGTTCCTATGGTTATGTATCCCCTTCAGAAATAGGTTCTTGTAGATGGACCGTGCTCATTACTGAGGCTGAGGTAGAGGTGGAGACTGGGCTTGGCAAGTGGTGCTTCAGACCCTAGCATGCCATGCCTTTCCCTTTTTCAACCAGCAAGTTCTTGTGCAACTAATGTTGCAGTTTCTCGTTTAGCTAATTCTTGGAGTCGGATCATGCGAGGATGCAAGGGGTTTCTAGTGGTCATACCTTGGCTGTATTTTCTATGAAGTGTCGGCAATGGGTTCTTGTAGCACTACCTCATTTTTAGAGGCAGGTTCTTGTGGTACCACTACATTCTTGATGTTTGGTGACCTTGCAGGTGGAGCCCTAGTGGGTGCCCCAATGGTGGGTGGGTGGCGAGGTTGGGGGCCCTAGGTACCCAGATACACCTATTACCCTCATAGTAACCTTGGGCTTGGGGCAGATATTTGGGGATCCATCAGGATTGATTTTTTTATTTCCTTCCCATTGTTGCCCAAGATGCCCTTGGAGTTCCAGAGGGTAGGAGAGATGGGGTCAGAACCAAGCGGGGAAGTGGAGCTGCACTTAGGGAGTGACTCACTGCAAGGTACCAATTGCCAACAGGAAGGACTTCTCCCTGGATAAAGTGGTCTTTTACTTTCTTCGTGGGAAGAACAAGGGGAAGGGCTACCGATGCAGAAGGTATGATCGAGAGTATGGTTCTTGTATTGGATGACACATAATGGGACTTGGGAGCCACAAAAGTGGACGAGGAAGCCTTGATTGTATTCAAGGGTGGTAGCAAGCTAAGGGTGTCCACTTCCGAACCACGTTCGGGTGAGTGTGATACCCGCTCGAGTGAAAATACAAAGGTTTTGCTTCGGTCTGCAATACCTCGATCGAGGTATTAGTTCCAATGAAAATCACACACGAGGACAACCGAGCCAAGCCAATACCTCAATCGAGGTGCTGGGCTTTTTTCACCGGACCGAGCCTATACCTCGATCGAGGTTTGCTGGCAAGCCACCTATACATGCCACATCTACCTCGTTCGAGGTATCGTGGCAATCCAGCTACACCTCGATCGAGGTAATGTGGCATGTCCAGCTATACCTCGATCGAGGTATGTGCCATCCGACAGGGCAGCTGACATACCTCGATCGAGGTATGCTGGACCGATGACTTGGCCGCATGTCGAATACGTCAATCGAGACATGTGGCATCCGGCTACTGCCGACACACCTCGATCGAGGTATCGTGGCATGTCAATACCTCGATCGAGATAGATGTACCAAGATGTATGGGCATGTCACAATACATCGATCGAGGTATCGTGGCATGTCTATACCTCAATCGAGGTAGATGTACCAAGATGTATGGGCATGTCAAAATACCTCGATCGAGGTATCGTGGCATGTCTATACCTCGATCGAGGTATGATGGAGCGATATGTATGTTGCATGTGAAATACCTCGATTGAGGTAGGGAAACCCTAAATTTTCTTATAAAAGGAGAGCGACTCCCCTCATTCTGCATACCTCGATCGAGCTCCTCCTCATCGACCGATTTCGGATTTGCGGGACGTCGACGGAATTGCGCCAGCGAAGGAGAGCGACCCACGGACAGCGACGGAGATGGACGGAGCAGGAGAGTCCAGGTAGGGTTTTTTTTATGTAGCTTTTTTTTTTTTGCTAAAATTTATTTAAATTTTAGTTTATAGGAATAAATATAAAAAATTTCTAAATTTCAAATGCATTTTAAAGTTTTTTTGAAAGTTTTGAATTACGACATTTTTTATTTAAAATGTGAAAATGAAAATTTTTTATTTTTTAAAATTAGAGCTATTTTTATTAAATAAAAAAACGTTCATAGGAATAATTATAAAATATTTGTAAATTTCAAATGCATTTGTAAATTTTTTTAAAATTTTTGAATTACGACATTTTTAATTTAAAATGTGAAAATGTAAAAATTATTGTTTTTTAAAATCATCTTTGAAAATAAAGAGATTAAAGTTATTTTTTAAATTAGAGCTATTTTTATTTAAATAAAAAAACGTTTAAATTTTAGTTCACAGGAATAATTATAAAATATTTTTAAATTTGAAATGCATTTTAAAGTTTTTTTTAAAATTTTGAATTACGACATTTTTATTCAAAATGTGAAAAAGTAAAAATTCTGTTTTTTAAAATCATCTTTGAAAAAAAAGAGATTAAAGTTATTTTTTAAATTAGAGCTATTTTTATTTAAATAAAAAAAAGTTTAAATTTTAGTTCATAGGAATAATTATAAAATATTTCGAATTTCAAATGCATTTTAATTTTTTATTTAAAATGTGAAAATGTAAAAATTAGGTTTTTAAAAATCATCTTTGGAAAAAAAGAGATTAAAGTTATTTTTTTAAATTAGAGCTATTTTTATTGAAATAAAAAAATGTTTAAATCTTAGTTTATAGGAATAATTATAAAATATTTATAAATTTGAAATGCATTTTAAAGTTTTTTTAAATTATTTTTGGAATTACGTAATTTTTTATTTAAAATGTGAAAATGTAAATATTTTGGTTTTAAAATCATCTTTTAAAAAAAAGAGATTAAAGTTGCTTTTTAAATTAGTGCTATTTTTATTTAAATAAAGAAACGTTTAAATTTTAGTTTATAGGAATAATTATAAAATATTTCTAAATTTGAAATGCATTTTAAAGTTTTTTTTAATTATTTTTGGAATTACGTAATTTTTTATTTAAAGCTTGAAAATGTATATATTTTGTTTTTTGAAATCATCTTTAAAAAAAAAGAGATTAAAGATATTTTTTTTATTAGTGTTATTTATATTTAAATAAAAAAACATTTAAATTTTATTTTTAAAAATGATCTTTTAAAAAAAAGAAAATAAGAGTTTAAGTTAGTGAAGTTTTTATTTAAATGTCAAAAAGTATATAATTTGTTTTTTAAAATAATCTATTAAAAAAAATTTATAACTGAAGTTTACAAATTACTGAAGTTTTGAATTTAATATAACGTTTAAATTTTGTTTTTAGAATTCATGTATCAAGAACAAGAAAATAAGAATTTTATTAAAATAAGAAAATCATGTATTAAAAACAAGAAAACAAGAACAAGAAAAAGAGAGATTAAAGTAGGTTTTATGTTATTTTTGAAATTGGTGCTATTTTTATTTAAATAAAAAAACATTTAAATTTTAGTCTTCAAAACCATCTTTTAAAAAATCATCTTTTATGTGGAATATTATAGATTATATAGTTGGTTAAGAGTTGTTTCATAATTTAGGTAGAGTAAGTAGGCTGTATAAAACACCACATGGGCATTATCCCTAAAACACCACACCACATGGGCAAAGGCCCCAACACTAGAGTGGTTAGATGCATAAGCGTATGGCTAATTGGATCTTCTAAATGCACCAGCGCATCGAAAACACATACGTAATTTATGATTGTCCAAAGGTCTCCTCTCTCCCCAAGCATGGGAACCAAGTGATGATCTATAGGAATGGCCACTAGTTGAGGTGGATTGCCCAACCAAAATAGATAATATTGAAAAGGCCTAATTATTTTCTCAAAGTTCTCGCTTTAAAAGGTCTGTAGTGTCAACCCGCTCTCTTTTTTAATGTGTAGTCCAAGAAATACTAGATGCACCTTGCTTGTGTATCGTTCAAAGTAATGTATTAGGTATCCTTCTATCTCCCCCATATCTATTGCAAACCCAAGGCAGTAAAGCATTCAAAGAAGGTCTTATTAACCAAACCTCTCCACTATCTATCCTTAGTATAGGGGCCATAAGTGGACAATGTGGTCCTCACACCACATGTGGAAAAGTTTCATATTGGATAAAAAGTAAAAAAAGGGAAACATATAAGGAAAAAATATTTGAGACATCTAAGTTTAAAAATGCAACAACTAGAGTTTGAAAAAATTTTAATCAAAATTAAGAATTTTTAATAATATTGAGTTTGATAAACATAATATTTAGCCACACATTTGGCCCATCTACCGGTAGGTGCATAGGATGATCCCAACGACATCCTACCTCATCAAGGAGTACGTACAAATAGTTTTCATTACGTAAATAGATTATAAGTCATATTGAATAGAATATTATTTTCATTACCCAAATAGAATATTAATTTCCATGTGTTTTTTTGGTGCATGCGCTAGCCAGCGCACAAGTTTTGGCACCACTATTCGTATGCAGATAGAGATGCTGAGAGCTGAGATGAGGGCACTGCAGGATGCTAGGGCACCCCCTCACTTGGTTGCGAGTCTAGATTCAGTTTTTGAGGCTCTGGGTCGATTGGACACAGTTGAGGACATTGTGGATAGCTTTCAGGCATAGGCTGAGGCAGAGATCACTGGTGATGGCTTGGATTGGAGAGCCATTCTGGAGAGCCATTAGACAGTTGTTTGAGCGTGAGTCACATCACAGGCAGGCCTTAGACGATATGTTTTGGGATGGTCACACTGAGGCGATGCGACCACGATCAGGGCTCCCCTTGCATATTTTACGTTGTAGGCACCCCATCATAGCAGCACACATTTATCCAAGATATCTCGCTGCGAATGGTGGTCGATTGCCTCACAACCGTCAGATAGCCAGGTCATTTGCCATGCAGCTATATGCTGAGTTTGTGCTTGGTCATCGGGTAGACTACCTTAGTACCCGTCCAGGATCAAGAGCGGGACATGGTAGGATGGGGCATCAGGAGCGTCAAACTGCAGGTGTTCGGCGTCGACGCGAGGCACCAGAGTTGCACACCATCCCTGCACCAGCATTGCGAGCTGTTGGAGGACAGATTAGGGGGGATGTTCATTCAGTGGCATCATCCTTGCAGCACATGGTCTCTGCCCTATCAAGATCACTTTCGATTCCACCTCCCCCACCTCGATCATCGATGGAGCCTCCCACATCTACACCACCTCCCACATCTACACCGCCTCAGCTTGAGTTGGAGGCTCGAGACGCACGGATTGCAGAGTTGGAGGCATTGTTGGCCGAGTCTAGGGACGAGGTTAGTTATTTTGATTATGTTAGTTTATTTTTTGTAGCGTGTTTTGAACTGAAGTTTTTTTGTTAATTCTCACCATGTACGCGACATGTTTGCATTGCAGGCACATCTATTGTGTCAGGATATGGAGTCTCCTGTACGACTGTTGCAAACAGATTTGGAGGAGCAGAGGATTCGGACATGCATAGCATACCATCATGCGGAGCACTATATTTTGCAGTTGAGGCATATTAGTCATGATCCATCTCGCCATAGGATCGACCCCAGCGTGGCCCTATACCCCGCTCCTCCTGTAGATGTGCCGACTAGGACACCCATAGACGCAACAGTCATAGCCAGGCTTCCTACTGCCACTTGCATCCTTTGCCACGAGGAGTTTGACACCATAGGGTGGTTTGGACTAGGATGCGGCCACATCGCACATCTCCATTGCATGACCCGCCACATGGTGGCACGATCAGTGTGCCCTGTATGCTTTGCTGACATTGATGTGGCCACATACAGAGGACTAGGCATGGATGATCTATATCTTGGTCATCGTCAGGCCATTGATCCATTCGCCCGCGTAGTCTTGACAAAGCACTACAGGGAGGAGACACAGAGAGCGTTGCTAATGCAGGAGGGTGCTGATACATCGGTGGTTGCAGCGTGCATTCCACGACGCTTTTCATATGGTGATTTCATGCCAAGTGACGAGGCACGAGCAGAGGAGGTACGTCGTATTGAGCGAGAGGCAGAGCTGCAGACATCATTGCAGCAGTGGGTGGAGCAGCAGCTTGGGCGGGGCCGAGACCAACGTCTTCTACATGTAGAGACGATTACTCGCGCTGAATTTGAGGCACGAGTATTCGCAGATGCACAGCTATGGGAGCTGAGACGCGCATACATAGAGGAGGCGAGGGAGGCAGAGATGGCAGCGGTGGCACGTGCAGCATGCCCTCCTCTTCATCAGGATGAGGCTGGCCCATCTCATGCAGGTGATGAGGCTGGCCCATCTGATCCGGCTTTGCCTGAGGGCACACAACGAACGGTTGGGCAGCGGGTCATACAGGAGCCACGTCAGCGTTCCACTAGAGGATCATATGTGGAGTTATCAGATTCTGATTCAGGATGATTGTTTAGGCTTCACACATTTCTTGTTTAGGGATGCACTTCTGCATGATGATGATGATGATGTACAGATTCATTTTGGTAATTTCATGATATTGTTCTTACTTTTATGATGTATGAGCATTTTCGTACTTTCATGATGTTCTTCACACTTTGTTTATCTCAGTTTATAGTTTGTTCAAATCTAACATAAACATTTAAAATTAGGAGTATAATTTTGAATTTTGAATATCTCAATTCACACATCTAATACATAAGGTATTTAAAAAAGAATGCCATGTGAAGTAATTGTAAACATTAAGCATTGAAAGTGTTCAAGTTCCAACTTTATCATTTTGAATATCATATTGAATTTCATATATATCAATGCTTGCAATTATTACACTAAACCTAAGAGCCGTGCGAAGTTTCATCCCCATGTGCGTATTTAAAATTAAGAGTATGATTTTGAATTTCAAATATCTCAATTCACACATCTAATACATAATGTATTTTAAAAATAATGCCGTGTCATAATTGTAAACATTAAGCATTGAAAAGGTGCTTGCAAAAATGTATGCATTATACCTTCCACGTGGCGCAAACCAAATCAGTTGGAGACTAAATCTTGCGTGGATGTACGTCTAGGGTAGCCTAAGAGCCGTGTGAAGTTTCATCCCTAACAGGGTTTAGGATTTAGGGTTCAGGGTTTAGGGTTTAGGGTTTAGTCGTGCTAGTAGGGATTGTAAAAATGTACGCATTATACCTTCCACGTGGCGCATACCAAATCAGTTGGAGACCAAATCTTGCGTGGATGTACATATAGGGTAGCCTAAGAGCCATGTGAAGTTTCATCCCCAACAAGGTTTAGGATTTAGGGTTCAGGGTTTAGGGTTTAGGGTTTAGTCGTGCTAGTAGGGATTATAAAAATGTACGCATTATACCTTCCACGTGGCGCATACCAAATCAAATGGAGACCAAATATTGCATGGATATACATCTAGGGTAGCCTAAGAGCCATGTGAAGTTTCATCCCCAACAGGGTTTAGGATTTAGGGTGCAGGGTTTAGGGTTTAGGGTTTAGTCGTGCTAGTAGGGATTGTAAAAATGTATGCATTATACCTTCTATGTGGCGCAAACCAAATCAGTTGGAGACCAAATCTTGTGTGGATGTACGTCTAGGGTAGCCTAAGAGCCGTGTGAAGTTTCATCCCCAATAGGGTTTAGGATTTAGGGTTCAGGGTTTAGGGTTTAGGGTTTAGTGGTGCTAGTAGGGATTGTAAAAATGTATGCATTATACCTTCTACGTGGCGCAAACCAAATCAATTGGAGACCAAATCTTGCGTGGATGTACATCTAGGGTAGCCTAAGAGCCGTGTGAAGTTTCATCCCCAACAGGGTTTAGGATTTAGGGTTCAGGTTTTAGGGTTTAGGGTTTAGTCGTGCTAGTAGGGATTATAAAAATGTACGCATTATACCTTCCACGTGGCACATACCAAATCAGTTGGAGACCAAATCTTGCGTGGATATACGTCTAGGGTAGCCTAAGAGCCATGTGAAGTTTCATCCCCAACAGGGTTTAGGATTTAGGGTTCAGGGTTTAGGGTTTAGGGTTTAGTCGTGCTAGTAGGGATTGTAAAAATGTATGCATTATACCTTCTACGTGGCGCAAACCAAATCAGTTGGAGACCAAATCTTGCGTGGATGTACGTCTAGGGAAGCCTAAGAGCTGTGTGAAGTTTCATCCCCAACAGGGTTTAGGATTTAGGGTTCAGGGTTTAGGGTTTAGGGTTTAGTCATGCTAGTAGGGATTGTAAAAATGTACGCATTATACCTTCTACGTAGCGCAAACCAAATCAGTTGGAGACCAAATCTTGCATGGATGTACGTCTAGGGTAGCCTAAGAGCCGTGTGAAGTTTCATCCCCAACAGGGTTTAGGATTTAGGGTTCAAGGTTTAGGGTTTAGGGTTTAGTCGTGCTAGTAGGGATTGTAAAAATGTATGCATTATACCTTCTACGTGGCGCATACCAAATTAGTTGGAGACCAAATCTGGCGTGGATGTACGTCTAGGGTAGCCTAAGAGCCATGTGAAGTTTCATCCCCAACAGATAAGTCCACGTGTGTATTTCATTAGTATGTGCACCATTTTTCATACGTAGTCGTGCTAGTAGGGATTGTAAAAATATACGCATTTGTCCTTTCACGTGGCGCATACCAAATCAGTTGGGCACTAAATCTTGCGTGGATGTACGTCTACGGTAGCCTAAGAGCTGTGCAAAGTTTAATCTCCAACAGATAAGTCCACATGCATATTTCATTAGTACGTGCGCCATTTTTCACACGTAGTCGTGCTAGTAGGGATTGTAAAAATGTACGCATTATACCTTCCACGTGGCGCAAACCACATCAGTTGGAGACCAAATCTTGCGTGGATGTACGTCTAGGGTAGCCTAAGAGCCGTGTGAAGTTTCATCCCCAACAGATAAGTCCACGTGCATATTTCATTAGTACGTGCGCCATTTTTCATACGTAGTCGTGCTAGTACGGATTGTAAAAATGTACGCATTTGTCCTTCCATGTGGCGCATACCAAATCAATTGGGCACCAAATCTTGTGTGGATGTATGTCTACGGTAGCCTAAGAGCCGTGCAAAGTTTAATCTCCAACAGATAAGTCCACATGCATATTTCGTTAGTATGTGCGCCATTTTTCACACGTAGTCGTGCTAGTAGGGATTGTAAAAATGTACGCATTATACCTTCCACGTGGCGCAAACCAAATCAGTTGGAGACCAAATCTTGCGTGGATGTACGTCTAGGGAGCCTAAGAGCCATGTGAAGTTTCATCCCCAACAGATAAGTCCACGTGCGTATTTCATTAGTACGTGCGCCATTTTTCATACGTAGTCGTGCTAGTAGGGATTGTAAAAATGTATGCATTTGTCCTTCCACGTGGTGCATACCAAATCAGTTGGGCACCAAATCTTGCGTGGATGTACTCTACGGTAGCCTAAGAGCCGTGCAAAGTTTAATCTCCAACAGATAAGTCCACATCCATATTTCGTTAGTACGTGCGCCATTTTTCACACGTAGTCGTGCTAGTAGGGATTGTAAAAATGTACGCATTATACCTTCCACATGGTGCATACCAAATCAGTTGGAGACCAAATCTTGCGTGGATGTATGTCTAGGGTGGCCTAAGAGTCGTGCGAAGTTTCATTCCCAACAGATAAGTCCACACGCGTATTTCGTTAGTATGTGTGCCATAGCTTTGCCACAGTCGTGCTAGTAGGGATTGTAAAAATGTACGCATTGTAACTTCCACATGGCGCACACCAAATCAGTTCAGACCAAATCTCGCGTGGATGTATGTCTAGGGTGGCCTAAGAGTCATGCGAAGTTTCATCCCCAACAAGTAAGTCCACACGCGTATTTCGTTAGTACGTGCGTAAATTTTCTTAGTCACATTTTTAAAATGTCCTAAAGCACAAAACAAATTACAACATTACTACTAATAAACAATTTTTTGTTTTACAAACACAACAAATCCCATTGAGAAGACATCGGACATCATGTATAAAATAGAATCTAATACAATGATGTGTATGAACGTGTATACAGCCATCATAGTGAAATACAAAATATGAGTCCATGAAAATTACAATGGTACGATCACACAGTGAGCCTATACATATCGAATACAAAAAAGCGTAATCAACTAGTGATACCCAATAAAAATCAATCTGATCAACTGATGATCCCCAAAAATATGATATGTAATGTGCTACTCCTCAGGATCAGCTCTCATGACAATAGTTGCAAGTATGCTCTCGTGATCCGCCACTGCAAGGCGCCATCGTGGAGTGGACGTCGCCTTGCGAGTGCGAACACGACTCAAAGTAATCTTGATCCCAACAACAAGATGAGAATACATGTATGCCTCCTGATCCGCCATGTACTCCTGGAACTCAATATAGCGACCACGCCTTTGTATCTGCTGAAAATAGTGGCCACCTACGATCATGCTATGAGCATTGAAGTGCATCCCATGCCCATCCACTGTATCCTCATTCAGCACACTCTTCAGCATAGAGCATCGCAACAAGTAATAATCCACACCCTCCTCATTGCCCTCCGAAGCAATAACCGCGAAGATATCACCAATACGCAAAATATCTGTAAGCTGGTCATAATCTCTAGAGGAACTGAATCCCGCATCCTGATCATCATGTACCTCCTCCCAAGGCTGGAAGGGAGAAAGCACTCGCCGTACCCATGGATCGGCCCATGGTATCATGGAGCACCCTCCCCAATCATCATCAATGCATGCAGAGCAAAAACATGCAAACCGTCGAGAAAAGATTGTGGGGTGAGACTCACCTACACTCCTGATGGAATGGAAATCAAGAGTACCAGGCACAGAATGACAATCAAAAGGCTAGACCGATCAAGACTCCCAATGTCCACGCACCAAAAATACCGTCTCACCACCCTATCGTCACGCGATTGAAATGAGGAGATAGCACTAGTGGATAAGTGCTGGCTGCACCACCGCACCACATCATGTGCATCCTTGAAGCGATCGGCACTGTGACGCAACTGGTATCGACGCAAAGCACGCTTCACGCAAGCACCTGCACCATCGTGCTCTCCCTTACCGTGCCCTGTCTCGAAGTAGCTCCATGTGATCAGAATGCCTGTCTCACAGTGCCATCTGTAGAACCAATAAAACTGTCTAGCGGATTTGAACTGACCACTGCAGCCGTCGTCTGACCAGATCCAGCGCCGCTGCCATGTGACACCATGATCCCTCAAGAAACTATCATGCAAAGTGAAGCAATGCTGCACAAAATGGGCATCATGCAATCGATCATCACTAATGTAGAAGTGATACTCTCGCACAATGACGCGTGAGTCCATGGTGCTATCAATGCCATCCACATGAGCCTGTGCATGACGATAGCTAATGTGCACAAATATAGCAACCTGCAATATGGCATTGAAAAAAAATATGACTATTGAAATAATTCAATATAATGAGGCGGGGAAAAAATCAATACTCAATCACACGTCACCTGTTCGGAGAAATAATACTCCGATTGGATCTCATGCTATGGTGCAAAGGTGTAATTCTCCGCAAAGTCCACCACTGAGACAACCACCCCTATAGGAAATGTCCTCAAACATGCATGGAACTAACGATCCTCCCATTTCGCAGTGTGCGAGTGGCGTATGTAGCGGTACAGCTTCCCTCAAAAACTGTCAATGAATACAACACGTGGTGTGTCCTTCCCCACAAGCTGCAACCTCCTCAACTGTGCACCACCATCTAATGTCAAGGTACAGTACTCATACTGCTGCCAATGAACCATTTGCACATCACAAGTATCTAGTGCAACTCGTGGCACTCTAGCAAAGTCACCACACAAAGTACACGTGCCTTCCACACAATCAAGGGAGTGGAATAAAGCATCACCATCTCGTGTACACAATATGGAATGAATGAAGTTGAACCACTCCCCTATGACCATCAAGGGAACGGAATATGTCATACATCAATCCAAAATCCACATGGTAGCGACAACAGCATGTGTCACGCTCCTGAGAGCATCGCACAAACCATGGCCTACATCGCTCAAATGACCTCTGCCCAATCTTGAACTCCGGGTGCGCCTCTACAAACTGAGTGTACAACTCAGTCTGGGTACACTCCAAAAAACATGCACCATGCTCAATGTACACACCGCGTGACACCCTCTTCCGCAATGCCTTCTTGAACATCGGGGATACTCTGCAATGCTCCTCCCAAAACTGTTGTATGAAGGACCTAGTGGAATCATCCAACAATCGATCGCTGCGAGGTGCACGACCACTCGAAGCCCAAAGAGCATCAGTCTCACTATCCTCTAGACTCTGCCTCCTAATGATGCCTGCTCGCAATGTGCGTGGTGCAATCTGAAGAAGACGTGAAGCGGTACGCACATGGCCTATCATATGAGGTCTACTAATGGCAGCCACAATAGCACGATGTGCTGCCAAGGCATCACTGGAGTTCCTATGCTTAATAGAAGCATAGGAACGTCGAACACTGCTAAGGACCTCACTAGATACAACCCTATCTCTATGTGCACCAAGACCAGCAAGCCTCCTACACTCTACCAAGTCAGGGTGATCAATCAGGGACGTGAGAAGAGAAGACTGCGAAGCTGGCGTGAGGTCACAAAAAAAAGACTACACAATCTTGCTAGTACGACGACGGATAGTGGACTTCGGCAAGGCACA
This sequence comes from Dipteris shenzhenensis, assembly GCF_047967505.1. NCBI lineage: Eukaryota > Viridiplantae > Streptophyta > Polypodiopsida > Gleicheniales > Dipteridaceae > Dipteris > Dipteris shenzhenensis. Next base: position 20,846,049 of record NC_141621.1, read on the forward strand.
TCGTGAAGCAACACTGCTGCTGCAAGGTGGGGCAAGGGGATCAATGGGAGATGGTAGGGTGGACGGGGGAAGGGAGGCGCCAAGCGAAGCGGGGGGAGGGGGAGGGGGAAGAGGTAGAGGTGGAGGCCAAAATGTAGGTGGCTAGGGGAAGGGCGGAGGCTAGAGGTAGGGGAGCGGATGAGGATGGGGGGACAATGGAGGTGGGGGTGGGGGTGGGGGTGGGGGTGGAGGTGGGGGTGGAGGTGGGATGTAGAGGTAGAGCTGGAGGTGGATCAGTGGTGGCAGCGTGAGCTCGAACTCTAGAGGCTCTCTTGCACTCACGAGCCTTCTGCTTGCACTCCTCGTCAATGAGATTTGGGGGGGGTCCTACATCTTTCACGTCTACTAGCTCTACGGCTTTGAGAACCCATTCTCAATGAAAGTAGGATGGAAGGTGTGACAAAGTGATGAGGAGGCAAGAATGGCTAAGAATGGGTGAAATGAACCAAAACGTGGTGTCTTATAGAGAGCCTCAACTCATCCACTAGATTGCTCTTGGATTGCTCTTCATTATTATTGGCGGAGAGGTGCTAAGATTGAAACTAATTGGCTAAGTTTTGTACCTTCAAATACCTCGATCGAGGTATGCTATGACCAGATCATATACCTCGATCAGACCATATACCTCGATCGAGGTATTCAATGCATTATGCATGTATAAACCTCGATCGAGGTATCCCTCGGTCATCCTCGATCATATACCTCGATCGAGGTATTGTATGCCTCACGCAGGTCATATACCTCGATTGAGGTATTCTATGCCTCGCACATCATCGTGTATACATCTGGCTGATGTGGCACCATGCATGGTCATGATGTGGTAATATAGTCTCTTCCATGACATTGAAAGGTGATGTGGCATGATGAGTTGGCATTCATGAGGTGGTAGATTGACATGGCAAATTGAGGTGGAGGGATTGGTGACGTGGCAAGGTTGAGGAGGTATGCCAAGGTGGCAAGGTGTGATGACATGGCTCATGATGTGGAATGATGAGGTGGCACATGTGGCAGCACGTGTGGCAATGTAAGGTGACATGGCAAGGAGTGATGTCACATCTTCTTGATGACATGGCACCACGTGGTCTAACAACGTGGCATGGTTTTGATGACTCATCCTTCCGCATGGGCAGCATGCACACTCCAAAGGCTTGCCACTAGGGTCGGTGATGCTCCCAGCCTACCTCACCAAGCCTAATACCAAGCCTACCTTGTCTTGGTATTAGGCTTGGGTGGCCCTTTTTCCCCCACAAAAGGGAGATTTCACTGTTGGAGGCCATATCGTACGTTTCCCTTACTCAAATTTAACCAAAATTTTTTCCTCTTATTCATCATGCAGAGGACTAAAAATATTGACATTTTTGAAATGTTTGGTCATGTTTGAGAATTACTAGATTTATTTTTAATATTCTTTGTTGATCCTCTAAGGAGTAAAAGTAAAAATTAAACTTCAATCTTCCTAAATCTAACCGTTGGATTTGGGATTTGATGATTCAACCACACACCCTTATGTGCCTACTAACCTTCCACTGAATTGGATTTGCTTAATTATTCAAAATACTAAAAAAATGTGGTGTGCTACTAAAATGCATGTATTTTATGACTTTATTTATTATAAATAATTATTTATAATTAGATAAATCATTCAAAAAATTACCAATAAATCAAGTTAAGCTCTACATAATGCAAAGAGACCACTACAAAGTTTCAATAACATTTAATCTAAAATGAGTGAGAAATTTAGAATTTAATATGACACTCTCTGTTCGTGACAAACGTGTGACCACCCTAGAACCATGCCGTGTGACACAAAGAAATTTTTTGTGTGTGCATCGAATTTTCGATCAGACTATACGATTGTGTGCACAATAGCAAGTGTGATGTTGTGTCAGAAGACTTCAAAGACTAGATCCATAGGGAAGTAGGTGAGATTTGCATTTTTGTGTGCTAAAAAGCTTGTTTTTCCACCTCCTAAGGATTGGGGAGTGAACAAAAAGTGGACACCCTTAGCTTGCTACTTCCCTCAAAGGGGCGGCTGCCTTGCTGCCATGGGCTAGCATGGGGCTACAATTGCCAGCTTTCATTGTACCTTAGATACTAGAGCTCATCGAGACAGCTGAGGTGCTACCCTCATTGGTTAGTGTCATTGTGCCTCCATTGTGCATTCGTGCCAATCAATTTTTAATTGACAGCCCAGAACCAAGTTCTATCGAGAATGACATACTCGTCCATGGCACCTGTAGGCATAACATAACATCTACTCGCCACTGCATGGTTATTTACTAATATGGGTAAAACTTATCATGGGTGCAATTTTTCCATTCACAGCGCATACCATGATAGGTGTGGGCTCTAGGCTTACGTGAAACTTCAAGAACTGAGTGCACATCTCATAGGATATAAGGTTGTGGCTTACTCTAGGGTTAATGAAAGCCTCTACTAAACAAATTGTCTCCTTGCACCACTAAAAATCCACTTGTACCTTGGTAGGGGCAATGGTGAGATTCTCCAGGGGTTTCAACCCTTCTATAGTCGCCTTACAAATTGTTAATAACTTTGACTTATTTGCTTTAGCCTACCAAGACCTAGCTTCCTCTATCGCTTGTCACTTCATACGAGCAACTTCCTTTATAATCTCCTTTTCACAATGGATGGCTTGTAGCATTTGGAGATTTAGGGGACCATAATAGCATTTAATCTTGCTATCATTGATATATCCATCCATCTCAGTACCTACCAGGTTCATGATTCTGCATGACCCTTGTGGTGTTATTTCTATGACCCGATAAGGACCCATTCCTTGATATTTCAATTTGCACTCCATGTTCCTCACACTGTATAGTAGTGCAAGATCACCATCCTTTAAATACTTATTTTGCACATTACAGTCGAACCACCTTTTGCAGCGTAATTTCACAACTTTTATACCATATGATGCTCTTAATCTAGTTTCATCCAACTTTTCTAGCTCAATCATCTTTTCGAGAATCGCCTCGTCGCATAATCGATCTCTAAATGCAATCTGGAGGTTGCCTCAATCCCAAACATTAGGCTAAAGGGCATGCAGTTAGTGGCAACCTTATATGCCATCCGATAAGCCCATAGTTTTGTGGTAATCCTATGTTCCCACTCGTTATATGACTGGCCTCAACCATGCATGTCATCATGTGGCTCAAGATTTTGTTCGACCTCTTGGCTTGGCCATTTGCTCTAGGTAATAAGGGGTGGATTTCCTATGAACAATGAGGAACTCACTCATCAAAATGCAGATCAGGTATCATTGATAAATGTGTTTCTCAGTCGCTTGCTATTCTAGTGAAAGGCCTTAGCACAATATCACATTCTCATATAGGAACTTGGTGGTTGTCCATGCATTCACCTTCCTGGTGGCCTTGGCCTCTACCACTTGGGTAAGTAGTTTGTGGCAAAATAAGTTGTCAATCAAGGGATGGGCCTTCCATGTTTGGAGGTCGACCCAAACAATTTGATCATCCTTATGCAAATATATCCTATTTTAGGACCAGTCCTACTGTGTGCTTGAAGGGTCTTACCAAAATAAGATCATAACCATCTAGCTACCCATGGAAATCCATTACCACAAACTAGAAATGGTAGGTGAGGCCAAAGTTTTTTATATTAATATACATCAACACCCCTACCGAATCCATTAGCTAATTTGACAACCAGATTGGTGTTTTCAAGGTTAGGCGTTCCCCATTTGCCCAGCATTATTTAGTGAGGATGCTGACACCAACTCCTTCGTCCAAGATTTCCATGGCATTCTTGCTTTAGTAGGCGATTGGGAGCATGGTGTTGGTGTCGTCACTCTCGAAGTTGGCATAGCTTATTAACCAAAATCTTCAGAAAACTTGATTCTTCCATGGGGACTTCCACTACCTCAGCGGCCATCTCTTGGGGTGTGACCATCTGTTTGTTCATCCATTTTAGCACTCTAGAGGACAGGATTTCCCCTCAATAGAGCTGCTATAGGCATTTTAGCTTCTTTGGACAAGAAGGTGGTGAGCCCTACTACATCTCGAGGTTGGATGATGGGTTCTTGGCCTTCCAATTGTAGTTCCTCAAAGCCATAAAATGATGTAGGGTCCTCCTTTGTTTGTATCCCAGTGCCACCTAGTGTCCTCCTCAAACATCTTGTGCATGCCTAAAGAGTGACTTCCCTACCCCCTCCCTACCAAAGTTCCCCTCGAGCCCTTCTCCTCTACCTTTTCTAGTGTAGGAGTGGCTTTAGGAGCTCTGTTCTGGGTGGGTAGCTTGGGTGTATGGTATCCCTGCCCTTACCAGTTTTGAGCCTTTCCTCAAATCTTTCCTAGCATTTGCGGACCAGTTGTTGTGCCTCTTCAAGGCATTGCTTCTCAATTGTCAGGTTAGGGTACTCACTGTGCACCATTGAAGCCTAAGCTGTGATCTCATGGCCATCCACCTATTACATTATTCTCATTCTTGATCCTAGGGTGGACGAGTACCTGTAGACATGGTGGAGGTGGTTGTGGTGTCCTCAGCTGACCCGTTCTAGATTATAACCTTATCCACCGATCTTGATGGCTCCTGAATAGCTCCTTCTCTCTCTGGTCCTATTTTTTGAGCTCCCTACTCAGGGCCCTTGCTAGAGCCCTAGTAATCACATTCAGGGACACCAATGAAACCTAGCCCCTTCTAATGCTCAATAGTTTAATACTGGTCTTAGGGTCCAGGGTTGCCTTTGGGGTTTGCCTCCTTGGGCAATCCTTAAAGAGGTGGACCACCCCATATCCTATGCATAACAACACGTTAGTGCCTGCCATAGCTACTAGGGGCAAGAGTTGATCGTCTTTATAGGGGCACTCTCTATGGAAGTGAGGTCATTGGCACTTGAAAAGGAAATTGACTAGCTAGCTTGATTCTTGTAGGGACACTCACTAGCCCGATGTGGGCCTTAGCATGTATAGCATTGGATGGCCTGCCTGCACATTAACGTATTCATATCTCTGGCTCGGTGAGGGGTGGGAGCTGCTTGGTACACTGGAACATACTGCTCATCTTGAAGGATGTAGTGACTTATCTAGCCTAGATTGGCATGAGGACTCTTCGTTTGGCCCCGAGTAACTTGTCTGTGGAATATCTGGTTCCTCCCACTCACTCTGAGGTTCTTCAATAATTACTTGGTTCATAGGGGTGATTCGAGGCAATGGGGGTTGAGGGCCTAGAACAGGTGGTGGCAATGGTAGATTTTGGGCCTTGTATTGCCCTTGATTGGTAGGAACTCCTTATATAGCAAGTTGACCTTGATTGAGACCTTGATTGAATTGGTTGGGTGGGGCGGTGAAGGTCAAGGATTGCCTTTGTTGATACATCAACAGGGGGTTGACCCTCAAAAAATGACACTAGGAGGTCTCATGATTCTCCCATCAAGTACAACGGCACAATAAAGCAACGGCCTTGCACAACTCAAATGATGTGGGGTTTAGGGTGAACAAATGGTCATGCAATTTTGCATCCCTTAACTTGAGAAGGAATCGAGGTAGGAGCCTTTCATCACTTATTCACTCATGAGGCTCACAACAAGAATTTGAATGTTTATTCCTGGCGATATATTCCCATAGGGTTTCGTTCTCCCTTTGCTTAACCTCATACAATTGGTTGATTGGACTCCATCTTGGGCCAATGGGAGAAAATCCCACTATAAAGGTCTTGACATCTCCCAATTGATTTTTTTTCAACCCATAAGGCCCTATACCATTGACTTGTCTTACTATCAAGGCTCAACCCAAATGCATTCACTTTGTCCAGGTCACCGATGTCTCCAAGGTCTAGCAAACCTGCTCAAACTTTTTCACGTGGGAGATAGGATCCCCTTCTCTAAGAAACTCCATGATAGGCTTGGAGATGGTAATCGGATGGCTTTGTGAAGTGTCAATGTCTCTCCCCATGACTCGTTGTAGCATGGGCCCCCTTCCTAGTGCTTGCACTAGGATCCTCATTGCCTCATTGGTGAGTACTGTCTATGGCGAGGGAGAAGCTGCTAGGGGGATTGGCATGCTACCATAGTTGGGTGGTCCTTGGGGTGGATTAAAGTAGTTCAACAGCCAAATAGGTCGTAGGACCTAGAGCCAACACGCGGGGGGCTCGGGTTTACTAGCCCTTGGCATTGGTATGGTTGTGTTAGGTACCAGCTTATAAGGTGTAGCCATGGGAAGGGAGTGTTGTCTAGAGCTCCTCCCCAAGTTGCATTCAAATTGGGATGAGGGCCCACGAAATGAGGCAAGGCGCTCTCCCCAAAGCTCATTTGATCACTACCCTACTCTTTGGGTCTTAGTGGCCAAAACCTAGGTACCCAGATCTTGAAAGTTCTCATGAAGGAGGGTTCACCTTCATAAAACTGAACCTGCGACCCTGAAGTCTCTTCAGCTGAGGCTGGCAAGGGACTGCTTTGAGCATTTTTCGATGCAGGCATTGGTGGAAATTCTTGCTTCTCTTCAGTTATTCGAGTCTACCTGACAAAGGGATTGACTAGGTCAGGGTCGGCCAAGCCAAACCTTCCCATAATAATAGAGAATGACTCCCTTAGATGCATGGCTATAGTGGAGGGGGTGGGGGATTGGGGCCTAAACGAGTTGGAGTTGGGAGCTATAGTGACCCCCACATTTGGGTTCTCCCCCATTTTGGCGTCGAAACGGATTGAGTCTTTTGAACAAGAAGTGTCACCCTGTAATGGACCATGAACCGAGTGAAAGCTAGGGATCGATATTCCTGATGAGGCTGATACTAAGGTGGTTCCTTGGCTCGATCTCAAATTGTTAGATGCACTATCCTTCAGTTCTAGCTCAGCTCCTAGTATTTTTCTAGACCTTAATAGCAAGTAGGTTGCTCAGGGGGTTGCTCACCTGGAGGTTTAGCCTATGAGTTTTTAGTCTCCCCCCCTTAGTTAGTCTGTTAACTCAATGTGTGTGCTAGCTTAGTATCCTGGTGTGCACTGGGATACTAACTCCTCGTGTGTGGAGTTATTATCTCGATGTGCACTATCTTGACATGCATGGAGTTATTATCTTGGCGTGCACTATCCAGGTGTGTGTGGAGCTATTATCTCAGCATGCACTATTTAGGTGTGCATGGAGTTATTATCTCGGCGTTCACTATCTTGATGTGCGTGGAGTTAGAGTTGAACCTTATTTTGGACAAGATATGTCATTAATTATGCTAGTAGCTGTTTGAGATTATGTCAGGTGTCAGTTGTCAAACTAGGTCCAAAGGTGTCAGAAATGGTAGTAGTCCTAAACTTGAGAAGTCAACACTATCTCGAGAAAGTCAAAGGTAACCTGATGGAGTCAATGCTATCTCGGCATGGTCAATGCTATCTCGACAGATTTTATCTCGATGTATGCTAGGTTATTAACTTGGCATGTGTGCTGCATTAGGCTAACCCCACATTTCTTCCTAGAAACACTCTGGCTAGACTAAATTTTTGGGGTTCTTTGAGTTTCCTAGGCCTTTGTGCTATGTTTGGGGTGTATGAGGACTAGTTTCCTAGCTAAACTACCTACTAAACAACAAGAAACAACCAAAAAGAATTAAAAATAACAAAGACCAAGCATGTTTGGACCAAAATGGAAGGTTTTCTTCCCAAGATGGTGGACTATTTGTCATTCCCAAGACCTTGAAACTTCAACCCAATCATCAGTTTTCAGCTTTTTCTAGTGGGATGGGACTTGCTCCAAGGTTTATCAATGATTCCAAGCACTACCTCCTAGGTCTTGAGACCTCCAATGTACATAAACTACAACAAACCACTCAAAAGCTTCCAAAAAATAGTTTGAGTTTTTTTTCTCTTCCTTCTCACTCATTTTCCTTCACTTTTTTAGCTCTATCCCTACACTAAACTCGAGAAGCAATCTTCATGGCAATGGGAAATAATGGAAGAAGTATGTTCAAGCAAAAGCATACCTCTATCTCCTCAGCAACGGTGCCAAAAGTGTGGTCTCTGACGGTGATTCATGAGAAAAGGGGATCTTGGAGGAATGTCGAGGGAACTCTCCACCTCCTACAACTCCTTATGGAAGCAGTAGGATGGCTAATAGCATCCAGCAAGGATCACCTAAGGACCGATTTATGATTCGGTAGATTAGCATCAATGCATGGAAGAGGCATGGAATCTATTGTACCTACCTTTAGATTAGTGTTTGGCTGCTTTGAGTTTGTGTGTGCCTTGGTGTTTCGATGGATGTGGTTGCGTGTGTGTGCGCGCATGCACTTTGACTATGTTGATGTTCATGTGTCCTTTTTATAGCTCATTTGTTTACTTTGTCCACATATTACATGTGTGCTTTAGGTTTGCGGGTTTTGTGTGGTTCATTTTGTACATGGGTAGTATGCGGATTTGATTGTGCTCTATTCACATGTGTTTTGTTAGCAGCTTGCTTGCTTGTCTTGTTGGCTAGGTGTTTGCTTATGGTTTGTTGTTGTATTGGATTTTGTGTGTTGTATAGCTCGGAATGTGCTATCTTTGGTCATTTTTTTCATTTTGGTTTTGTCTTGTGTTGTGGCTGTGTGTGCCTTCATGCAACTTTACTAGTTGTTGCAAGTGCATCAGCACCTTGTGCATGTTGCTCCTCTAATTTATCAATAGTGATCTCATCACATTATGGTGTACATGATGGATGATTAGTGGCTCATCCATTATGTAACACATAATGTGATCGGATCACTCTAATTGATACCATTATGTTGTTGGAAAAAGGGGCCTTGGTATGTTCCTAACCCCCTCATGGTAATGGACAAATAAAAGAAATTAGGGGGCTAAAAAGGCCCTTGGCATGCACGGTTGACATGTGAAAGACGGAGGAAGAAATCCCTTAAGTTAATGTGACATATATGGGTCCCTGAATATAAAATTGTTGTTGAATACCCTCCTCATATCCCCCCCCACAACTTTTGGGGGAATGAGGAGATTGATTATGTCGCTAGGAGGCAAGGTGTGGGACTCTCATACTCGACGCATGTTGAGCTACCATGTGGCAGCATATGCAGATTTCCTACATGATATTAAAGCAAGTTGTGGGCCTATAGACTATGAGTGTAAGATGTGTACGTGGTCTCTCACAATGGTGGCCCTATTAAAGCTATTGCACTGTATGCAATTCTCTAGCGATTGAAACATAAATTGCACATGTGGGAAATGACGACCCTCGTGTGTTGTGTGCTGTGTAGTAAATTGTGCATTGGAGGCTCCTAGGTGTTGGGGGCAGTCGTCAGGTGATTCCTAGGTGTTGTTGATGGTTGACCCGGCCCTATTGTGGGTGGTCACCATGTGCTAGGTTGAAGTAGTGGGTGGTCAGCGTATTAGACCTGGCTGGGAGTTCTAAATATTTGGGTGCTAGGCCCATGGGGGTTGTTGGAAGAAGGGACCTTGGTATGGTCCTAACACCCTCATGGTAATGGAAAAATAAAAGAAATTAAGGGGTCTAATAAGGCCCTTGGCATGCGCATTTGGAAGATGAAGGAAGAAATCACATAAATCTATGGATCCCTGAATATAAAATGGTTGTTGAATGCCCTCCTCATATCCCTCCCGAGACTTTTTGGGGAATGAGGAGGTTGACTGCATGGCTAGGAAGTAGGGTGTGGGACCCTCGTACTCAACACATGTTGAGCTACCATGTGGCAGCATCTGTAGATTTCCTACAAACATGTTTTGTCCAATACGCTTTCCTATAATGTCAAAGAATTCTTTTGATCACACATGAAAGAAAATTAAAAAATAGAGATCTTATACTACTTCAAAAATGTAAGTTATAAAAGATGATACTTTTAGGGGCATCCTTAGCATCCAAGTAGTGTTACTTTGATTTCTACTATAAGTCCATTATATAAAACTCGAGTGCAAAGCTAATCAAGAGGATGTGACAAGCCTAGTCAGTCGCCAAAAAATTAGCCCAAAATAAGAAGACAACTCACGACTATTATCAATGATGGCCATGGGGGCATTACCGATATCAAGAAACCTACTAACAAGAATGTGATGCATCACTTGAAATAAGAAGCTCTCATCTTTCAACTTTCCTTAGTTGGCTTAGTCGGTGCCCCATTTTTGCTAGATCCACCACACAAGCCACAATCCCCAAGGATCAATGGTCAGAGGACAATCAAAATCCTCTGCTTATAGTTACAGATTGAGCATGAACAACACCTTAACAACTGTTCACAACAACCTCTTTAAGAAGGGATGACTATTCACAACAACCTCTTGTGCCCTCTGCCAAGACCAACTTCATGGCATCGATGATCTTTTGCACATTCTTGACACTGTTGATGTGCTCCCTAAGATCCTTGAGGCCACAAATAGTGCGATAATAGATGCAAGGTCCCTTGCTCTTGAAGGACAAGAATGAGGAAGGATGCCTGGAGCCCGGGGCACCAACTCAATATGTATTATGTTACTACCCTAGTCCAAAATCTAGGGTATGGGGGACAAGGTCCATATAGAATATGCATAAAATTTTCCAGAGAATTTTTCTACACATTTTTTCTTACTTTGTGGTTGTAGACTGTAGCCCCACATCTTTGACATATATAAAATCTTATTATAAAACCATGGACAAAGGAGTTTTTGACAGAACTTGCAGCCCTATGTGTTGTTTCCGATCACCTTCATCTTGATGGCTCATCATCTTGTCGCATGTTACCCATTACGCCAAGCCTTCAACCATGGGTTGCCTTCAATTTAGCTCTAATCTTCAGGCATGGCTGCTTCGTTGTACAAGTAAGCCGCTTACATTCCCTAGTCGAATGTCTTCCCTTTTCCAACTGCTAGCCAAATTTTGATGTTGTTGCTCATGGCTGCCTTTCCCACAAGCTATGGCTACATTTCTTTCCCTTACAAAAAAATGCTATAAAAGACGTAACCAATAACATTTCATTCTAGCTTCTTGTCGTTGGAGTGGGGGCGGACCTCTAAGCATTGAGTGATACTAAATAAACTTTTTTGAGATTATTCTCCGTGCTTTAGTGGCATCACATATTGTCTTCTGCTAGTGCTGCAGACACATTCAACACAATCCCCATTGTCGTACATTCATTATGGCAGGGCTTATGATTGAGATTCATCTTCTTTCTCTAATCAAGACCGATGTTGGAAATCCAGTTCAAAAAGTTATGCTGACTTTCTCAATTCCTTACTCTTAGTTTAAATTTAACTTAGTGGCAGTTTAGTTGATACTAATGATGTTTAGGATTAAGTTGTTTCTAAGTTTTTAAGTAGTTAATTATTTTTGTATTTTAGCTTGTGTGACACCACCTTTATTAAAAGCATGTAATTATTTAAATGAGGGTTGTCCCCACTAGTATATTCCCTCCCTCTTATCCTCTTTGTTCACTCATCTAACTTTCCCCATATTTGTTCACCTTCACTTGCTTTTTTCTCTTTCCCTTTCCTTCCAATTTCACCTTTCCTTTCCCTCTTACAACATAGTAGAAAATCTAATTGTAATATGTATCCAAGCTACTTTACATTTTCTCTAAATGGGGACTTAGTGATTGTGTAACCTTTTTAAAAGCAAGGCTGTAGTGGTTTGCCACTTTGTCTAAGATGTGCCAGACAAGTGATGGGGTCTTAAACTTCATCGGCACAAAATAATTGGATAAAGGAGATGTCTATCATATTTTGTCCCTTTATAAATCAGCCACTTGTATGGGGCACCCCTATGAGAAAATCTTGGGTGGGAGTCTTTACAAACCGCCCAATGTCTCTTAGTGCCTGCCAGCAAAAAAGCACTAAACAATAGTGCACAAGTGCACATGGGCACTACCTCTTAGTATAGTGGTAAAGCAAGTGTTTTTGCATGCAAAAGAGAAAACAAATGGCTTTTTTAAGGGCTTTGGTCTATTACAAGGTAATTTTTGTAGCATGATCTCCATAAATGGAGATTTGAAATACACAACTTAATTAAATTTAATAAAAGTTACACATGGAAATTCACCAATCTTCCACTATAGCACTACCTCTAAGGAGGCAATGCTAATAAGAATATTATAAATTAATATGATTGGTGGATAAATAGGTGCCAAGCTTGGGTAACCAAGCTTGGTGGCTGTAGCATGATCTCCATAAATGGAGATTTGAAATACACAACTCAATTAAATTTAATAAAAGTTACACGTGGAAATTCACCAATGTTCCACTATAGCACTACCTCTAAGGAGGCAATGCTAATAAGAATATTATAAATTAATATGATTGGTGGATAAATTGGTAACCAAACTTGGCCACCTAAGAATATTATTTTGATGGGCACATAGTCAGGGCCATATCAACCAGCCAAAAAAAAATTGTTTGAGAAGTTTGTAAACACAATCTGCCCACCATCCTCCTCCTCACATGCTCATTGGTTGGTGGAGTAGCACCCAAGCTTGGGCGCTTCTATCTATAAACACCCTTGTTTTCATCCAACTTGGGCAACCCGCCTAAGGTGTGGAAAACCCCAAAACGTGGGCCCATCTCATGTCGATCCAATAAAATGGGTAGAAAAGCTATTGCAATTCCGATCGCATGTGAAATACATCAACGCCCGAACACCATTCCTCAGCCTAGGCATATTAATATGCGTTAATCCTACCTGATGGTGTTTACACCAAGGGTTTGTGCAAGGGCCTCATGCCATGGGTCGATAACACATTTAATCCTCCGGGTTGGACAAACTTGGACAGGCAAGCCCCCCAGCCCAAGTGCCTCCCATGCAAAAGCATTTGGAATGAGACAAATCAAATTGTTAGCTGGTGGGGCTCAAACTCTAGACTTCATGCCATGTTTTAACCACTTAGCTATCTTTTTTGTTTGTATTAGCTTTGTGCGGCATAAATAGGGTTCTTTAGAAGGTGTTGAGGCAGTGTGAAAAGGCCTTAAAGTAGGTCCCCACAACTTGAAAATTTTCTAAAATGTATTTATTCATGAAGAAGGATAGGATGTTTACACACTTGTTGCCTATGCATAATTTTTTGCACAGGCAACAAATGTGTACTATGGCTGCCATGCCACATTTTCTTTACAAACTGTGGTCATCCAACCTTGTTATAGACCTCAAGTTGCTCATGTTGCAACTATGTACTATGGAAGTCATGTCACATTTTCTTTACATACTGTGGTCATCCAATCTTGTTGTAAACCTCAAGTTGCTCATGCTGCAATTGGAGGGGTGGTTGGTGCCGAACATTTGGGTGGGTGATTGTGCCTAGAAAAAGGAAGTAAGAAATTGGGAATTGGGCTCTACGCAACATCCATGAATGTGCCAAGTTGGAGTACACGTTTTTGGACTTGGATCCAATATGTAAGAGATTTCCATGTGGGCAGCCTTAACTTAGAATTTCATTACCTGATTTTCGAAAAGACTTGACATTCCACCCAAGTGTATAAACATCTAAGGCCTTCATTGATTTGATGATCAGAAAACCATGACTTTGTGATGATGATTGAGCTTCTGCCATCATCCATAGGTCGAGCACTTGGCTTCATTACCTCTATTAATAGAGTGGACCTAGGAGAGAGAGACAAAAGTGACCCTCAACAAAATCTTTCTAACTCTCCTTGTCTTCTTTAACACTAGAAAGCTTCATTACCCCTCTATATCGCTTGCTCCCACCTCTTCTCCTCCTCTCTCCAATATTTATTTGCATGGCCTTCTCCCTCCTCTCCTCCTCCTCTCTCTCCAACATGTCCACCCTTGCACTAGCTCCAACAAACCCTAGGCGCCAACTCCCTCTAGTAAAAAAACTATCAAAATCATGAGTATGAGATGAATTTAACAATATGCCATGAGTAGAAATTAGTTAAATTAACATGTTGTGTTCTACACTAAAAGTTTAGGTAACATATAAAAAAGTTACATTAATTTGAAAGTACATAGGTTTTCATATTTTAGTGTATTTTTTGTTTTCCCCCCCCTCATCCAAAAGACCCCCCCCCCCTTGGGCCTCACATATTATGAAAAATATGTACAAATCTTAAAATCTTGCATACTTTTCAAGGTATATGCCTTATATTTTGTGGGAGGGGGGACATGAGATTTTCTACCCCCTATTTACGGGACCTTACCTTCTATTCTCAGTTCATGTTTCTGGAGCACTCTAAAGTTTGTAGAAAGTTTGATCATTGTATTCCTTACATTTTAGCCTAGCTTAATGATTCTTAGCATATTGCACTGCATGTTATTAATGCTGATTTTCGAGTGCCTTTATGATGGTTGCTTTTACTTAGTTAATTCTAATCGTATTGCTTGATTTTGGGCTTAGCTTAATGATAAGCTTATGGCTAATCTTATTGCTTAGCTTGTGATTAAGCTTATGGCTTATACTCATAGCTTAGATTATAGCTAAACTTATTGTAAAACCTTTTACTCTATGTATATGGACTGTCATAACTCCATATATGGCCTATTTAAGGACCTATATATTATACACAAAGCACATTTAAAGGCATCTCATTTTATTTAAATATAATCATTGGCTACGTTAATTGGTAAAAAGTTCTTTTTAAGTGAGAGCTTGTAAATGTCCATGTGTTTCAATGCTAGATATGAAATGTTAGTGTATCATGTGTTTGAGATTTCATTAAACTTAAGTTCACGTGTTCTCGTTTCCATGCAAGTGTCTAGTCGAACTTCGTAAAGCAGAACAAAAAGTTGAGCAAAAAACTGTAAGAAAAAAGAAAACTGAAAAACAAAAGTTAACAAGAGAGGGGCACACTCTCTCATATTATAAACAACGAGAGAAAAAGTGTGCCAGCTCCTGCCATACATCATGTATGGATTTTCTTTTTTTTTTTGGTTTTATAACTTTCTTATTCGATCTGTCATATGGGATTGAGAGCTCCTCTAAAAGATGCTCGGCTCATACTTTTTTGATGGCTGCTCCGGAGCTGAATTGACAATTACAAACCCAATCTCCCTATCTATAGTCAATCTAGATGCCATTTTTGATGCTCGAGGCTATAAGGAGAGCTTGAATGGAGCTTAAATGCAAGACCTTAAACTTTTCAAAGTTGGTCTTTGTTTAGACATTTAAAGCAATCCCTCCTATACACTTACAAAATTGATCTGCATGTGTATGTGTGTGAGAGAACAAAATAGATAAATGATTCTAATCATGACATGTTATGTCACACTATTTGAATGTGCTTTACGTGTTGTCTTGGCCATGCAGGTATCCCGTCAAATAGCACTATTATCGACAGAAGGATTGCACGACTAGCTAATCAAAGGTAAACTTTCCTTTCCAAGCTGACAAGAGAGGGACACACTCTCTCATATTATAGCTAACCAGAGAAGAAGTGTGCCACCTCTCCCCATACATCATGTATCGATTTTTTTAAAAACAAAAATTTCTCGATTTATGCATGTCATCGTTGTGCAGGGGCCATGCTAATCTTCTCTATATCATTCCAATTTTATCAAATATCTCTGAAGAGCCTTTTTCTTATTTCCTAAAGTGGAATATATTTTATAAAGGAGAGATACTTAGCTCCTACAAGTACACTACTAACATAAGGCAATGCACACCTTACGAACGAAAATCAAACAACCATGTAAGTTTCTATAGACCCACAACATCATAAAAGAACTCATTTCGTCAATTTGAAATTTTATATCAAGCCGTTTTAGTTTAGTTTCGACATGAAACTCTATCTGTTTTAATTAGATGCACCATTGACGTCTAATAATTCGATGCAAAAAACATAAAGGAATAAAATAAACGAAAAAGAAGTCGAAAGAAAAGCTTCCAAACGATATAACAAATCCGCCTTGATCCATCGACGTCATCATGGATTCACATCGATTGGCTATATAAAGAATGAACAGAAAGATGTAGCTCTATGCTTTGTCAGATGCAATATTGTGCTCATTGTTGTAGGGTCAACTACCACACATGAACAAGCATCTACATAGAATTCATGGGAGAACCATCCCTCTTGTGTCATTCCTAGGAAACATCTTCCTGTCTACATACGTAGAGAATACAACTGGAAATAGAGAGGGGTTTTGTTGCACAGGATGCCGCAACAACAGTGTACAGTTTCAAAAATAGATTGTAGGTAGGCCTGGTCATGCTTTGCTGGTTATCTAGGACTTTTCCCTTTAAGAAAACGTGCACCTTCACCCAGTGCAGGCCAAGAATTCTCCATCTTTCCATAGACCCTTCACACCACCCCTCCAAAAGGAGGTGTGAAGGGTTGCCATCCTAGTTGGCCCAACAGGAGGGACGGGGGTCCGGACACCGACACCAAAGATCCATGAAGGCTGCCAACTCCTCCAAACTGCTACATGATTGGCCCATTCCATCTCCTCGGAGTGCTACACCAATCACATATATTAGCGACATGATTGGCTCATTCCATCTCCACTAATCACACATAAATTAGCAATCTGATGACCGGTGTGCACCGCCAAAAAATCTCATCTCATACCCCCAAACAAGAAGAAAAAAACCCTTGGCTTGGCGCCAAAATCAGTATATATAATAGGGGGAAGACGAGCCACTCTTCTTCGGGCGTCTCTTTTGAATCATCGCACAGAACCATGGCTGCCGACAACGTGCACCAGTATGCCAACATCATGCTCGGTGGTCGAGGCGGCACGGTTTGTTCTACTTTCCTTCATCTTCTACCTGCCTTGTTATTTGGGTTTGCTTAATCGGGACAGTCTAAAACCCTAAGGGCCTATTCGCGGCCATTTGAAACCCCATTTTAGTTGCTCGTATCAGTTGTAGTTTTTTTTGAAGTGGGTTTACCCTTCAAGCTGGAGATTCGCGACTGTCGGAAGACTTAGCTACGTAATGAGAGGGCGGAGCGATGAATTACACTGCTTCATATACCAATTTTAGATGGGCATGCAATATTGACGCTAATGATGCTCTTCCTGGTCTTGTGAATCCCAGAACGCAGGGCAACTGAAAATATATAACGGAGGCTTTGTGTGGAGGAAGGCTGGGGGTGGCAAGGTCGTCGAGGTCCCCAAGGCAGATATATCTACCTTGAGCTGGACACGTGTGCCTAGGGGTTACCAGCTTGGTGTACGCCTAAAAGCAGGCTCTAATGTGAAATTTAATGGTTTCAAAGAGCAGGTGCACTCTTTTAATCTCAACTCTCACACTAGGGGCTAATCATTCCAGTTCTTTGCATGTGCGTTTCTTGAACTTGTTTTGTTTTTTCCTGTATATTGTGAGTGCACTAATTCTTTTATTCATGTATCACGAGAATGGCAGGAATCTATATCATTTAAAGCAATTTTTCTCTGCGTGAATCCAGGATATGTTAAGTTTATCAAGTTTCATGTCCGCAACCATGGGTGTTACACCTGAAGAGAAACATCTGGCCGTAAGTGGCAGAAATTGGGGTCAAGCTGATTTGGATGGTATGAGTTCTGAACTTTGCATCTATAATCAGGATTCTGGCAGTATTGAGTCAATTCAAATCGGCATATTAAGACATCTATGCCTGGCTGTGGTCCACTTTGTTCACATGTGTAGGAAACATGCTGGCATTTGTGGTTGGTGGGAAGCAAGCATTTGAATTGTCTCTAGCCGACGTATCACAGACTCAAATGCAGGGCAAAACTGATGTTCTGTTAGAGTTCCATGTAGATGACACAGCAGGAGCAAATGAGGTATATAACTGTGAGGTGTTGCTTGATGTTTCAAGATGTTTATCCAATCACATGGCCGGTTTGTGATATTATGGTTTGCTTTTCAGAAAGATTGCTTGATGGAAATGAGCTTTCATGTACCAAATACCAACATCGATTATGTGGGAGATGATAGTCATCCCCCAGCTCAGGTTTGCGAGTTTCTTGATTTACAGCTATATTGAACGGGTGTAGGCGCTCCGACATGTGTGTGCAAGCATGCAACACATGCAGTGTGCACATGCATCTGCACATCCATCCAAATCTAAGTGTTATTTGCACATGTAGTAGCTCGTTTTGATAATGACTAGTTTACTGTCTACTACTCGTTCTGCTAAGTATGTCTTCCTTTTGTTTTTCATTAAAGTTTTTGTTTACCTCTTTTTTCTTCTTTTTCATTTTCCCTTTTATTTTCTGTGATTTTTGAACTTTAGAACAACAAAAAATCTAAATTTGTATGATTGGACTTATTCTAGTCTTATAAAGGTATATAGTTTACTGTCTACTAGAGCCATGCAAAACATTTTAGGGATCATACTTTCTATGTAATGACATGATGATTTTGTATTCTAGCATTATTTTTCAATGTATAGGGTGTGCAAATTCTTTTAAATTTTTATATAAGGGTATCGTATGTTCAGATGTTTCATGCTGGAGGGGGGTTTTCCACTTTGTTTGGGGCCTACTCGCATCCACTACTAGAGCACTTCTGAAGCGCTTGCTTATTGCAGGTCTTGAAATGTATTGATCTTATATTTCTTGACGACCAGGTATTCCGTGAGAAGATTTTGTCAATGGCAGATGTGGGCTCATCAGGTGCTGAAGCTGTTGCTTGGTTCAAGGAGGTCGCTATTTTGACTCCAAGGTATTTACTTTTAGGGCTTCTAGTGTTATGAGGCAGCTCATACTTTGCTTTCTTTTTTTCTGTTTGTTTGTTTTTTTTGGGGGGGAGAGGGGCTCAAAGCACGAGTGTATACGCTCTTACATATGTTTATACATACATACATACATACATACATGCATGCATACATATATACATGCTCCATACTTGTGTGCGTGAGAGAGAGAGAGAGAGAGAGAGAGAGAGAGAGAGAGAGAGAGAGAGAGAGGCTCATGAATCTAATTGTACTCATCTTATTGTGGATGCTTTCAGGGGAAGGTATAGTGTAGAACTGCATCTTTCCTTCTTGCGACTTCAGGGCCAGGCAAATGACTTCAAGATTCAATATAGCAGTGTAGTGCGTCTTTTTGTGTTGCCAAAGGTAGACTTCTGACTTAGTTTTCAACGTTCATATAAATATCGATATATTTTTGCCTACTGCTTATGATTCTCCCATAGCGAATATTTACAGAATTGGCTGCAATTGTGAGCTCCATCTGTTTATATCTGTGATTGAATGGTCTAATCGAGTTTCTGACTGCTGACAAACAAGAGCATGTATTGTGAAAATAAAGCTCATTTCCATAGCATCGAAAATTTGACTGTTGTATTGCTCTTCCACTTTTTGTGGTAACTCATGTACTCATATTCTTGTACTTCAGTCTCATCAACCCCATACTTTTGTGGTTATAACACTGGATCCTCCAATACGAAAGGGTCAAACGTTCTACCCACACATCGTTTTACAGGTATTCATCCTATATCTGTCATGATGTGAATGTGAGACTGGGCAATCAGTATGATTCTTTTGGTTAGTTTACTGATATTCTGCTGACCAAGACGAATTTGTACTCACGTTAGGTTAATTCTTGGATTTACTAGGTGGTGTCATCTGCATTGGGCCTGCTCATTTCTAGTTCCAATTATGTTCATTTGTCATCTGAAGTGCTGCAACCTACTGATTTGTGTATGCTATTTGACTTATGCTGGTGTTTAGTTCCACACTGAAGAAATTTTTGAGTGTGAGCTAACTATCAGTGAAGATTTGCTAAATTCAAAGTACAAGGACCGGTTAGAACCTTCATACAAGGTGAACACACACGTGATTGATCCCTCTTCTCGTAATATTGCTGATATGTAGCTAGAAATGCTTTGAAAATAGGCTTTTGGAGTCATTGACGGACAGTGTGATCATTTTTTCACGGACCAGGGCTTAGCATTTGAAGTCTTTGCACAAATTTTGCGTGGTCTTTCTGGGGCCAAGGTGACAAGACCAGGGAAGTTCCGAAGCAGTCAAGATGGGTATGCTGTGAGGGCCTCTCTCAAGGCAGAGGATGGCATCTTATATCCATTGGAGAAGGGCTTTTTCTTCCTTCCAAAACCCCCGACACTTATACTTCATGATGAGGTTATTCTCCTAAGCTCATTTTGATGGTATGTCGAGATCCTTTGTTTTGAGAGTTGATGCAAGGCTGTGGTGATTCTGAAATTGCAAACTGTGTCCTCTGCAGATTGATTATTTTGAATTTGAAAGGCACGGTGCAGCTGGGACGAGCAGCATGTCTTCACATTACTTTGATCTTTTAATTCGCCTTAAAAGTGAACAAGAGCATCAATTCCGCAACATTCAGCGCAACGAGTACCATAACCTTTTCAATTTTATCAAGTATGAACACGATTTTGGGATTTTGATGACAGTAAAATTGTTGGGCAAACATTTATGTGTGCTTATTTATGTTGGTGCTTTACAAGGGTTTTTATTGGTCAAAGATGTACATTGTAGTCTTAGTTGATAAAGAATGAACTGTAAAAGAATGAGAGCATGTATTTATAATGTGGTCTACACTCCCGTTGGGTGCTGAGGATATTGGTGGGGATGTCATAGTCACTGCTATGTGTGATGGAGTTCATGGTTTTCAACCTTGGGACTGTCATGATATTGAAACTGCAGTGTGTGGTGTTTTCAGAGGATGAATTTGGGCATTTCTTGATTCATCTCTCTATATATACATGCATGTATGTGTGTGTGTGTGTGTGTAGAGAGAGAGAGAGAGAGAGAGAGAGAGAGAGAGAGAGAGAGAGAGAGAGAGAGAGAGAGAGACTTCTAAATACACATACATATATAAATTTGGGCATGTTCTCGTATTCATACGTGAGAGAGAGAGAGAGAGAGAGAGAGAGAGAGAGAGTGTGTAGAGTCCCTTACGAGAGTCCTTTTAAGAATGAAGTGATGTTGAAGCATCGGCTGTATCTTTATTTGTTATATTATATATAATATATACATACACATACATACATATATATTATAACGTTTACATATATGAATTTGGGCATGTTCATCTCTACATACATATATATGTATATGCATACATACATACGCACATACGAACATACATACATACATACATATAAGCATATGTGTGAGCATATGTTTATACTATGGTCTACACCCATTGTTGGGTGTCGATGACGTTAGTGGGGATGTCATCATAGTATTATGCGTGACGGAGTTTATGGTTTTCAATCTTGTGAGTGACTTTCATGAGATTGAAACTGCACTATGTTGTGTTTTTAGAGGATGAGTTTGGGCATGTTCTTGGATTCATCTAGATATATACATACATACGTACATACATACACACACACACACATTTTCATTCATACATACATGCATACATGTATACATATATACATATACATACATACATATGCACATATACATACATACATATGTAAGTACGTACGTACATACATACATACACATACTTTTTTTTGGGGGTGAAATCATATACACACATACCATATTTACATTCATTCACACACACACACCCCAGCATTGCCTCTTGGCACATTTGGAGAGCCATATATACATATGTGTATGCGTGCGTGTGTGTACTTATATATGTATGTATATGCTCTCTCTCTCTCTCACACACACACACACACACACACACACACACACACACACACACACACACTTTTCTTGGGTGAAATCCAGATAGTTATATTAACAGAAGTTGTCTCTAAGGAGAGCAATTACATCTTTAGAATACTTGCATAGAGTAATCCAATTGGCCCACATACATATAGTCATAAAAGGACTGCTTCTGCTAGAGGGACTCTCGAAAAAAAGAGAACTTGTTTAGAGAAGGGTCACCAAAAACCCAATGGTTTCGGTCCTTCCAAAGAGCCCATAGGGCCCAATAGAGAACCTAGGAAAAGAAAAGATCATATCCTTGCCGGTCAGGGTGTAATCCAACAGCCAAAATAGCTTGCCAAAGATAGCCTTGCAAGATCCTTTCTAGAAATATAAGAAAATCTCGGGAATCTTAACAATGCCAAAATATGTGAACCACCGATTCTTGAGTAGCTAAGCGGCGATGACACGTAGACGGCCCAATATGCCTTCGAGCTAGGAGTATGCCAGAAGGAAAAACACCCACAACTATCCTCGAAAGAAAAGTCTGTTGGTGAAGAGGGATTTTGCAATTACAAAGTTGACGCAGACTACTTGTCCATCACACACGTGGTGAAATCCATCAAATATTATGTTACAAGAATCAGTTCCCAAAGGGGGGACCTCTAGTTACAAGGATCAAAAGATATCATTATATGACAAGAAAGCAGTATAGTCTAAATCCACACACACACACACACACACACACACACACACACACACACACACACTCACACTTTTTTGGGGGTGAAATCCATGTGTCTTTATATTACAAAGAGGCTGCCTCCAAAGTGGAGATCAGCAAACACGATCAAATTTTTTTTATTTTAGGACAAGTAGATAGTATAATCTAACTGATAGGCAATCATGAAAGGATTGCCTAAGTGACATCTGGAAAAAGCAGAACATGGAAGTAGGCTCTCAAAAGACTGCATGGTTCATGTCTTCCAGAGTCCAGAGTGCCCAATAAGGAACCCACATGAAAAATAGATCATACTTTGCACGTCGTGGGTGGATGCCAAAGATCCAGAATAGCTTGCCAAAGGAGGCAATTGGAAAGTGAGTTTGGAGGCACTGCTGAAGAAATAACAGGAAGTCACGAGTGACAGGACAAAGCGAAAAAAGATCGAGCAAGGATTCTCTGGGAGCCAAACATCTATGGCATAAAGCAAGAGCAATATGTCTATGGGCCAAGAGAAGGCCGAAGGGAATAACACCAAGCATCACCCGCCATAGAAAAACCTATTGACGAAGTGGTAGTTTGCAAGACTAGAGCTGCTGCAATTTTTTGCGCCATCATTTGGCATTTCGACTGAAAGACCAAATGATGTGATATCCAAGGAGGAGGCATCAAAACCTTGTATAGACCAGTCATTGAAATATCAGCCGGCATAATGGGCGGGAAGAAGAACCTTGATGATGTAATAACCAATCAGTCAGGATGTACGTAAGCTCCAACCTGGGCATTGGTAAAAAAGAACGAAGCATTTGAGAAAGAAAGTGCTAGAGGGGTCGATAATGCATCCCCAAGGCATACTGTCTAGCCGCCAAAGGAAAAGGCAATAAAGTACCATCATCATGAAGTACATCACTAACATGAGTGATGCCTTTAGGTGAAACAAAATATGAGCGCCTAGGTTCACTCCTAACAAGGGGTTGATCAAACACCTTTGACTAGTGCAGGCTCTCCGCACACAAGGAATTGCCATCAAGAGTCACGACCATTTTATTTGAGATGAGAAAGAATCTCCTGCTAGGCCAATAGCATTTTAGAAACAAAAGGAAAGCCTTTAAGTGTGCCATTAATATAACCCAAAATGAAGTCCCATGGAGTGGGATGCCAGTGACCGCCCCCCCCTCCCCTCCTTCCAACACCTACGCGCACGCGCGCACACACACATACACAGACACACACACATACATACACATATAATATAATGATCATGTTTTGTTACGTGAATGTATTTGTTTTCAGGGGAGGTTATCCATGATAATGTTGTTTGAGCGGCTCATTATTTCGCAGTCTTTTAATTGTTGCTCCCTAGTCAGCTAAATTGCCCCGCAAAATTTCTCTAGAAATGCACTTGCAGGGCACACTTTGTGTTCCGTGAAGGTTGGCCAAGGAGGAACTACGAAGACATTGTGAAAATAACCCTGACCCTCTACAGTGTGAGTGTGCTAGACTTAGGTCCTTTCTTGCGATACTTTGGCCTAAAAATGCTTCAATATTTGGTTAAACAGTTCTAGCCATGCATAATAAGCTTGTAGCGGCCAGTTGCTGCCGTAGCCTTTGGATTGACTTTCTGATTTAATTTACATGCAGATGAGCTTAGTGTGAATGGGGGAAAAGCATTAGAGTATTATGTTCTGCTTTGCTTTGACATTATCTTGACCTTCCCTACATGATTAATGCTCTCTTGTTTAGACCTGCTAATTATAACCATCTCACTGAAATAGCTATATTGAGACCTATTGTCTGACTTCAGCCTTGTTGGGCCTACATAAATCTTCATTATGTGAGATGGTCTTTAGTAATCTGTCACTTCCTTATTGTGACCTTGATTCGAGTGTGAACTCTCTAGGGTCCCTTATTCATGACATGATGTACAGAAAACTTTGGAAATCCTCAGCAACAGGCAGGAGTCTTTTCTACCCATAATGTGATGGATGAAACCCTTCAGCTGTATACAATCATGTTTTGGGGATTTTATGGATGGGCTCTTGCAAATATGTTTTTAAATTGTGCCAAAGTTGCACACGGTACCTTTGTTGAAAATAGGAGCAAATTGTGGCCTTTGGCCATTTGAGTTAATAAAGAACAGCTTAGGCCTCCGATTGTGGTGATGTTGGATGGCTAACAAATATTATAAAAGCCTTGTTTGTGTTGGCTAACATCTTTCGTTGACTGAGATCTCACATAGAGTTCCTGCTCTCTAAAAATATTAATGAGCAGATGTCATTAGCATTCTAAAGCTTAATTGCCCTTATGTTCTATGTCCATCCATGCAGGGCGATATGCATGTTTAGACAAACCAGAACTAGATCCTCTTGAAATTATTCATCTTAGTTCCCATTTTAGAGTCTTGCAACATATCCAAGAATCCACTATCTTTCAAGTGGTAAATTGTTTGTTTCACTTAAGAGCTGGTTCTCCACCTGAATTTCCATTTAAAATCATATGTTTTTGTGTGTGGAAAGAGTGTTGTACTTGACTTTAGAGAGCATTTTTCCAGCCCAAAGTAGCAGGTTAGTTGCTAACCGCTTTTAAGGAAACAAATGACCTGCCATCTTCAGACTGAAAGTTGATAAGATAAGGGAGCCAAGGTGTCTAGAAGGCCACATACTGGCCTTTGAGGGTATCCAAGAAAATCCTGTCAGCTCCAAGCTTCGATGAGGTTCTCAGTCAGGTGACCAGGTGCCACCAATTATGAGGATTTCACTGATTGGAGTAAGCAGGGAGGACCAAGCCTGCTCCATTCCAGTGCGATTCTTGCCATGCCAGCGAAGTGGCATGCGCTGAACACATCTTCTCCAAGTAGGCTGGAGTTGCCTGTCTTCTGGATGGTCTTTTAACTGCAGACTAACTAATGGGATGGCTTTAGGGAGCGATTCAAGGGGAGAGACACTCGAATCTGAGCCATGATTGGAATCTGTGTGAACAAACAGCCCAATGTTAGACAGTGTTGTCAGCTTGCATCAAACCTAACAATTATGGATTTAGGTCTTTTGGTCAAAATATGCTTACTCTGGACATCTTTTTGCACCTTTTTGCAGCTCCAAAAATCTTAAGATCTTAAACTTGGGAGAGGTGCAAGGGCCTGGTGGAGTTGCAGCTGTTTTGGAAGGGTCAGATGATGAGGCAGTTGATCCCCATCTCAATCGGATCAAGAATGCTCGTGATGGGGACGGAGGAGATGCACTAGATAGCGATGAAGAGGTAGGTGTTTTTAATCGAATTTACAGTCTTTTTCTAATTTGATTGTGAACAGGAGGTCACTCAAGGCTAGCTTAGGGCTAAACGGTAGCCTGCCCTTGTTTGTTTCCTGGCAGGACGAAGACTTTGTTGCGGAGAAGGATGATGCAGGTTCTCCAACAGATGAGTCAGATGAAGAGGGTTCAGATGCCAGTGAGGATGGGGATGAAGAGGCAAGACTTTGAACTGTGGACTGCTGCTTATTCTTCATTTGCTGGATAGTATTGTCCCCTAAAGATCTAGAACTTTGCACCACATTTATTTCAGAAGCCTGCTAAGAAGGAGCCAAAGAAAAAGGAACCCGCTGCCCCAAAGGCCACTTCAAAGAAAAAGAAGAAGGAAGATGGGGAAGAGGATGGAAAGAAAAAGAAAAGAAGGAAAAAGGACCCGAATGCACCGAAAAGAGCCATGTCAAGTTTCATGTTCTTTGCACAGTCTGAAAGAGAGGTGGGTGTTTGTGAACCTTATTCTCATTCTTAGTCAATATGTTGGATTTTTGGAGAAACAAGAAGTGGGATCTGTTCTATTTTGTTATGACTTGAATTGTGTCGTCAAAGCAATAATATGCGCTGATCTCTTATGCTTTGAAGACATTTTTTTTCTGGTTGCAATGATTTATGTTGGCAGACACTCAAGAAAACGAATCCAGGATTGCAGTTCAAGGAGGTTGGAAAGGTTATTGGAGAGAGATGGAAGGTTTTGTCAGGTACTGTAGAGTTTAGAGGATATCTTAGGCACGTTTATTTGCACATTTTCACCATTGAGACTGCCATTCTGTGTTGAACTTCTGAACTTTTAGTTGTTTGAAGCTTGATTACATTCCTTGATGAGTGCAGAGGAAGAAAAGGAACCTTTTGAAGCCAGTGCAAAGCTTGACAAGTCACGATACCAGTCTGAGATGGCTCAATACAGGAGTGCTCAAGGTGCTCAAGCACCTGCTGGAGATGAGTCGTCTGCTGAAGATTCAGAGTAGCCTTGCTGGTTAACGGCTAACGGTTCTATGTAAAGCTTCTCTGCCTAAGCTCAGTTAAGAGTCCTCCATAGCTCTGGAGAGGTGTAATATACATCTTTTTTTCACGTGAATTGTCCTTACCTGTGAATCAAAGAAGAAAAGAAGTTGGTTCAAGGCTGAGCTGATGAGTTTGTATTTCTTCTGTTACTTTTTCATGTCAGCAGCAGCGAGCGATATTTTCTAAATATTATTTTACTGATTAAATGGGAAGCAACATGTGTGTGTGCTGGTGAAGTGGATCCTTGCATGTAATATTGGCTATTGCAGATCTTCTTGATGTTAAGGAGATACCATCGGATTTTTAGATTAAAAAAAGAAGCTAGAGCACCAAGTTGTGAGAAGCGTAGCCTCTGGTATTTGCCGAGTGTGGTAGCATCACATGCGATTTCTTCTCACAAGTTGTACATTTGTACTTTAATAAATACAATACATTTGACATTTACTGAGTGTTGTTGCTCATCTTGCTTCTTAACCAAGTGAGGTTCACTAGCCCATGGACTTTTATACAATTCGATGGTTGCCTTTGAATCTATTGTGAGAGTAATTGCTCTATTTTGCTTCTGAATTTGATGCAAGTTGAATGGTTGTTGAAGATGTTGAATGATGAGTGACTCTCGCACTAATCCACAGAGCTGCTTTTGCATTGGGTAAATGCAAGCATTTATGTGTGTAGTCAATTCATGCTTCATTATGAAGAAACCAATTAGATCTTGAAGTTATGGGGAAGATTTGTTGAGGATGCACAATTGCTTTGTCTTGGAACTTGGACAAATGGAAACTAATAGAAATGTGGATCCTAAAGAAGTCTCTAAAGAAGTTTGTGAATCACAAAAAAAAAAGGTACATAATGAAGTGAAAATCATACAAGGTGAGGCTTAAATTATATTTTTCTTTTGCTCTTGCACTACAAAGAGTACTAAGAAACCCCTTCTAATTCCAAAATTGGTACACTCTGCCAATGTTTTTGAATGGCGTGATCAGACACTGCTAACAAATTCCAATACACCAATTGCTTGTGTGCACTATGTAACCACATTGCACAATTCCAAGCAGCATGGCCACATGGCTAGACATCACTACTAGATGTGAGAGTTGGAAAATTTGGGATGGCCTTAAAGCAAGTGATATTGTTGGTCATCCACCCTTCAAAGTACTATCAAGCTGAAAGAAGCTGAGGGAAAAGAACCTCGTTTGGCTGTTGCTCCTCCTCGTACACCTCCCTGTTGCCTCCTCAGCCCCCTCTCCTTCAGCCCCTCCTTCCCTCCTCCCTCCCCTCAGCCCCCTCCTCTCCATCATCCGCCTCTCTCAGCCCTCTCCCCGCCTCCCTTACCCCGCCCCTCTCAGCCCTCTCCCCACCCCCCTCAACTCCCTCCCCTCCCCTCCCTGCCTCCCTACCCTTGCCCCTACCCCGGCCCCTCCTACTTGCCTCCCTAAGCGTCCTTCCTCGCCTCCCTACCCCTGCCTCTACCCCCGCCTTCCCCTGCCACTATTTGGCCCCTCCTACCTGCCTCCCTTAGCCCCCTCCCTGCCTTCGTCCGTCCCCCCTCCCCTTCCTTGCCCCTCCCCGCCTTCTCATCCCCTCCTTCCCGCTCCCTCTTCTTCCTTTCCTTGCCCCTATCTCTTCCCCTCCTTGCCGTCTTCTCAGCCCCTCCCTTCTTTTCTTCCCCCTACCCTTCTGGTTCCTCTCTATTTCAGCCCGTCCTCCCTTCCCCGCCCCTTCTTTTTGCAGTAGAAGTGATGGATGGATCATTCAACTAAGTTTGAATCGGCCTTCCTACCTCGATTGGTGATGGATTTCCAATCAGCTAATCCTATCCTGCTTCCATTGATCACGAAAACAGTCACATTCTTTGAAGATGAATTGCAACAGCTCAAGAAGGATGTAGAACATGAAAGTTCTACCACTTTGATCGCACGCATCTATGGGTCTCATCCTTCGACATCACAAGCTAGAGACTGGATGCTGCGGCACTTCCCTTGGACCTCACCCCCTGACTCAAAGACGTTCGCCTGCAATTGGGACATAGAAAGATTTTCTTTGACCCTTTCATTCTGGGCTTTAACTCTGTGAAGGACCAAGTAGGGATTCTCTTTTTTCGTCTGATTTTTCGGTCTTCCACAGGTTTACCATCGATTACTCCCATGGATTGGGGAGTACTTTGGTATTGTCACTGAGATCCCCCCCCTCCGTGGTTTGCCCACTACAGCTGTACAGGTGATCAATTTTGATGGGGTTCCTAGAGTTAAGGTCCTTTCGTTGGACCCTAATTTATCTGATGACCATGTCATGCTTCAGCATCCAGATGGTTCTTTCTTTTGATAGAGAGTGGAAATCGCAAGCAGATAGGACCAGTGCAAGATCTGCAGGATTGTTGGGCATTTTGCCAAGGAATGCCCAAAAAATAAGAAGAGGCCCAAAAAGTCTTATGGCACAGTAGCTCCCTCTAGACCTTGACAGGGGAGTGGTACGATTCCAACACCCCTCCTCGACCTCGACAGGGTGTTGGTATAGTTCATGCACCATCAACTCGACCTCGATAGTGTGTTGTGACAACTCCTTCGCATCAGAGTGCTCTTCCTCTATAGAGTGCTTCCTCGGTACCTCTACCTATTGTCCCTAGATGGGTTTCAGTTTGTGTGCGGCCTTCACACTCTCTAGATCAGGAGGGCCGCTGTCCAGAATGCCATACCATCTGGAGCTTTGGATATTCTTGTTCTAGTTGCTCATTTGTTTCAGGACGCTAGTGCTCTGGTTGCAACCTCTCCCTTGGCTCAGTGGTAGCCCCTTCCTTGGCCAAGCACTTGATGATACTTCTTCGGCTAGAGAGGCCCTCACAGGTTTACAAGGTCATGCCATTTCTAAGCAACCCCTTCCCTCAGCTCCCCTCTTGGATAGAGGGAAAGGGGTTGTGTACATTGTTGATCCACTTCCTTTGAAGGGATTCTTCGCACCATTATGATAGGTTTGGTTCATAGGAACTCTTTTGCAGCCCTGTCAGATCTCATAGACTTCCCGGAGGAGGATTTTGTGCCTTCCACCTTTGGTGAGATAGTGGTTCCTGTTGATAGGGTCTCTCCTTCCTCAGATGGACACTTTCTTTCCCTTGGGAAATTTCCTCCACTTGGCTTCCTCCCTCCCTCATTGAGTAGGAGGTCTTTCCCCATTGAGGGGTTTGTTTTCGCCACTAGGTCGGATAAGATGTTCCATGCTACCTCCTCTCGATGAGGATTGTTAGTTGGAACATACAGGGACTTGGTGGCGTCCCTCCTCGCCGTCGCATACCGTTGATCAGGAATCAACTTCATCCAAGTGTTACTTGTGGCACCATTGATGTCTTATTCATTAGGGAGCACAAGCTGCATGACAAAGATTGCACAAAGTCATGTAAATTTCTTTTAGGACACACTTTTTGGTCACTTGCTTTGGGCACTAGGGGAGGTACATGCATTTTAATGTTGGACTTTTTTCTCCCCTTCGTAATTGCACACAGAGTTATTTTCCCCTCTAGAGCCCAATGGATTCTTCTTTTGATTGGGGGACATAAGGTTGGTTTCCTCAACCTCTACACCCCCAATAATACAGGGGATTGTGTCCTGTTCTTGAAGGAATCGCTCTTCTGAGCCCCCATTGCAAATTCGTGGGTCATTGGAGGAGACCTCAACATGGTGGAGTTGCCCTCGGATAAAAAAGGAGGCAAAGAGGGTGGTATCCACACCTTGGAAAAGGCAGCTTGGGATACATTCCTCTTCTGATTTAGTGGCAAAGATGCTTCATTTCATGATGCCTTTCACACTCATTCCACGGTCAATCCTGTTTTCCTGGTCGAACAGGAGGCCCTAGATACCTATCCATGCACGGATTGACTGTTTTTATGTTGATGATTGGGCCTTGGATAGAGGAGGATTAGTTTGCATTGCCTCTGGGGTTTCCACTTCGGATCACTTTTTGATGGTGCTAATGGTTTTCGAGCTGCACTTTAGAGGTTGGTCTGCCAGTATTAGGATTCTTGATGCCCTTTATGTAGAGGAGGACTCCACAGAGGCAGCTTTGCAGATCTGGGTCTCTCACTTGTAGGGTGGAGTGCCTACCCCATTACTTATGGTAAATGCACTCTCCGATATTACTGGCTTTTACCATTCTTAGACGAGAGATTGGTGTTCACCACTAGTACTTAGCAGCCTTGCAGAGGGAAGAGCAGAAGAGGCCACACAATGCTTGGATTCAGGAGCACCTTGCTACAGCAAGGGGGTCACCATCAGATTTTGATAGATCAGAGAGCAGAGTATGCCTTTCATGCATGAGAGTCCTTGATCCAGAAGGGAGGTAGAGTCAATAAGCAGTTCTTCTCTACTCATGGCCCCAGACCAAGTAGAGAGAGTGTTTCTCAACTCATTGACTCTCAGACGGAGTTTACAATCAAATCCAAATATCGTCATGCACATAGCTATAGATTTTTATGCCTCCCTTCTCTCAACAGATCCCGGTAGCGAGGTCAATGATGATGCCATATAGGTCATATGGTAGTGTATTACTATGCTGTGGTGAAACTAGATATGAGGCTTTCTCTTGATGCACCTTTCACCAACATAGATTTCAAGTTTGCACTTCTTACTCTTCACAAGGGGAAGTGCCTAGGTGCAGACGAACTCACACCTTCTTTCTTCTTGACCTTTTGGGATATGATTGGGGATCACATTACCTCAGCCTTGCAGGGTGTTTGGGACTCCGGTGAGATGCCTGACTCAATTACAGAGGCTCTCATACATCAAATCCCAAAGGAAGGGTGCAAAAATTTAGTGTCACAATGGAGACCTATCACTTTATTGGGCACTTGCTATAAAATCCTCGCAAAAGCGATTAGCTTGCATTTGCATCCCATACTTCTAGATCTTAGACATGATACGTAGATGGGATTTGTTCATGGCAGAAGCATTTTTGATAATATATTTTCTTTTTGGGAAGCTTCAGAGTGGGCCATGAAGTATTTTGTCCACTCTGCTCCTGGATTTTGAAAAATCATATGACAGGGTAGATTGGGGCTTCTTGGAGGGCACCCTTCATCATATTGGGTTTTTAGATGCATGGATCATAGGGGTTTCAATGTTGTACAAATCAGCCCACAGCCAGGTACTTATAGGAGGGGTCAAGGGAGTAGATTTTAGATCTCCAAATCAATCCGTCAGGGATGCCCTCTTGCCCCTTTTCTTTTCCTATTGTGGCTAAGGCGATGGCATTTTCCTCAGGTCTAGAGGTGATATTCTTGGGCTCAGATTACCACTTAGACAGGAGGAGAACCTAGTTGATTGTGAGCTAGCAAATGACACTACTATTTTCTTGGAGGCCTTCCCTTAGACTCTCACATATTTCAAGACAACCTTGGACTTGTTTTGTATGGCAACAGGTGCTCACATTAATTGGAACAAGTCCAATGGCTTTTGGGTCGGTGATGATGACTCTCCGGCCTGGGGGACTGATTTGGGCTTCACCTAAACTTAGAGGGGTGTGTCAGTCAGGTACTTAAGATGCCAGGTCGGTATGGTATCTCTTCTTTAAAGCGGTTTGCTCCGGTGTTGGAGAGTATTAGGAGGAAACTCCTTTTTTTGGAGTTCAACCAGGTTGGACCTCGCATTTAGAGTGGTGGTTGTCAACTAGGTTCTTTTGGCCACGGCTTGGTATGTTTGCTCTTGTTGGTGCAATTCTAGGGATTGCATCACTCAGCTCTCATAAAGCCTATAAGGAATTTTTTATGGAGTGGGCTAGATGGCACAACAAACACTATTGTCAGGGTGGTCCTTCGCATGCAGGACGGGGGTCTCAACATCATAGACCCAAATTTGCAATGCAAGGCCTTGCTTTGCAAGTTTGTGGTTAGAGGTTTTTTACCTGGGGATGAGCCTTGGAACCATTTCTTCATTCAGTGCATTCAGACATGCAGAGCCTCCTTAGGTGGAGATTAGATGGATTGCACCAGATGGAATTTCTCTTCAGCCTGTCTCAGATCTCCGTCCTCCCCACTTAGGGTTGCTATTCTGAAAGCTTGGTCAAGCCTCAGAATTACCTTTGTAGAGTTCCTCCCTCCTCTCTCAAAGAGATTGAGAGGCAGCCTATCAAAGTGGAATGATTGTATACTTGATGAGCATGGTAGGCAGCTTGGTTTGTCTCATTATATGTAGTGGTCCAAGTGGGAGAGAGGCCTAGCCACTTCGGTTGGTTCTTGGAAAGCCTTCAAAGGCTTCTAGAAGATTATCAACAACAATTGGTCAGTCATCTTAGAGGAAGTGCAGGGAGGATACTTCAGATAGAGTAGCCTTACCCAATGATTGGGTGGTTACAAATGACATACCCGTGTGTTGTTCACCTTGGATGGGGGATTTCTCGATGATAGGTATTCCTCTTCAGGTCATTTGGGACTCTAGAGAGTGGGAATGGATTGTTGCAGGGAACCAAGAGAGGAGTCTTCCTTTTCATACACGGTTAATAATGCCAGAAGGTTCCACATCAATTGTAGAGGTTGGAGACCTTCCATTGCCCCTCATTGGGAGGGTTATCAGGTGTCTGTAGACAGCTGATTTGTAGAAAGTCTTTTGGAGAAGGCTCTAGAAATCCCGAAGAAATAGAAAGGTTAATTTATTTTTTTGGCTTTCTATACATGGAGGGATTGCAGTGAACAGGTAGAGATCCAAGTTTGGAGCAGACTCCACTTGTCCAAGGTGCTCGTCTGTAGAGGAGTTGATTCATCATTGCTTATGGGACTGTAGACATGCGAGAGTCATTTGGATAGGGGCTGCCAGGATTCTCAACACTTTTATTCCCTCTCATTTCTTCATGACCTGGGGATCAGTGGCTTGGCTCTCTTTATCAAGACCCCAGATTTTTTATGAGTGGCAAGATACTTCCTAGGCCATCTCTTTTCGACAACACCTAGTTGAGCCTTGTTCTATGGAGGATGTGCCTATCTCACGACATAGACCAGTACATCCTGATGTGTATTCTACTTGGGGATACTGGCTAGTATTATTGCTTGGTAGATTTGGAGGGCTAGATGCGCAGAGGCCGTAGATGGATCATAGGTCCTATCTTGGCCAGCATTTGGGTTGATACCATTTATACTCTCATGGCCAGTTGGGTGAGTATGCAGGGGTCCTCTCGGGTAGACTCTGTAGGGTTATATTCCTTCTAGAATGGAGGGGGTCTCCCTTTTTCTCAGAGACTACATTAGGGTTGACATTTTTAGCCTCAACCATGGTTTCTCTCTAGCTCTTTTTGAGTTTCTTAACTCTTCTAGAGTTTTTTTTCTCATCCCCAACATGATGTATTTTTGCATCGAGCTTGCTCACGTAGGTTTTTTTCATACTTAATAGAAGTCTCTTTCATGAAAAAAAAAGGTACCGCCAAGATGTCATGTACTCCATATCTTAAAAACATTTTTACATGCATCTCTTAGTAAGTAAGTGAGCTTCTCCTTTGCACATGTACAATTGATAATGTAAAACTCCATGTCTTCCTTGTTACTTGTATTTGCATTAATGGAACTTGGACAAATGGAAACTAATAAAAAAGGATATCCTAAAGAAGCCTCTAAATAAGTTGGTGAATAGCCAAGGGAAGTGGGATATTTAGTTGAGCAATGAGATAAGAGTGACTACCCAAGGGAAGTGGGACATTTAGTTGAGCAATGAGATAAGAGTGGATTGTAGTTAAGGAGGCTCTAGAGTTGACTAATGCTAAAATTGTGACATTCTTAATAATTGTTGAAACTACAAATTCACCTTAACTAAAAGGAGGCTTCTTGTTGCTCGAGGGTTTTGTCTTCTCTCAAGCCTCCATGTCCTCTTTTCTTAATGGTAAAAAGAGGTAGATGATAATACTTTCATACATGCCCATAATGATTATTGTTAAAATACCAGCTTCTACCTTGAGGATCTCTAACAAGTAATCTTGATTTTTGTTGAAAGTTTTTTCGAAATGGAGTGGAGACTGTAACTATGCATTGTGAACATGATCTATTTCCATTAAAATAGGTAAAGAGGGAGGAACGGGTGGAATCTTGAGTAAAAATTTGGTCTCCCTCCCCCACGCTCTCCTCATATGGGGGCTTACAGATGGGAGGTGACCTTTCCAACAGGGGCTGCCTGGCCCACAGATAAGTACAGCAGCACAACGTAGGGGACAGGCCAGCTGCAGCTACTCTAGGCCGAATATAGGACCCAGAATAGGTCAGGCACATACAATAGGGATCTGCAGCTGAGATTAAATCCATTGAGAAGAATGCCACATGGGACTTGGTTGATGCGCCCATTGGGAGAAATGTGGTTGAATACACATTACCATTGCTATGATAGTATTTCTTATGAGATGGATGCATTTATAATATGTTTAAAATAACAAAGGTGAATGCACTTAGAACTAAATAAAATAGTTTGGAACAAGTACAAAATTTCAAGAAAGAAAGCTTATGTTTAAAATAACAAAGGTGAATGCACATAGAACTAAATAACATAGTTTGGAACAAGTACAAAATTTCAAGAAAGAAAGCTTATATTTATATTCCATGAACAAGATATAAGATTTTCATTGTGATTCCATAAGAAGATGTCTATCACTATTCATATGTGCATCCCAAATAGGAAACTTAGATACCACATATATATATTTTTAAAGAAGCATCCTTACCTCCTATAAGCCTAAGCACTCTTTGCACGTCCTTCCCATTTATAGTCACTTGCTTTTGTGGATGGTTGCTAAGTATCATCAAAGAGATCCTTGAATAGTTGCCCATAATGCTAGCAACATGTCATTTGTTATCCTCCAAGGTGCTTCCACGCTTCTTCATTAAAAAATAGCACCACTCTAACTTGTGTACTACCCTTGTAAAAAGCTAGCCTTTGGAATAAGGAGAGCCACAAAATTTTGACACTTGTGGATCCCCTTTACAGCCACTATGTCTGGCTCGAACTTTTTTCCCTCTTTGAATTAAGGGACGGTGGCCTGATCTTGAAGGACTCTAAAGAGCAGATTGGAGAAAGTATGCAGCACACCAAAGGCATTGGTTGCAAACCCACGAGGATGGATGTTCACAATAGAATTGATGAAATTGAATTAGAAACCAAAAGTCGAGCGAAGGACTCACACGATAGATTGTTGTAGGAGAGATCCATATTCTCCAAGACAAGGGAGCTAGAAAGATTGAGCACAATGCTTACGTTGAACGCCAATGCGAAAGTTCCGGGAAAGATCAAGGTAAAGAAAGTTGGTCCAGTGGTTGGAACCATCTTGGGACCGTCCCTCCATGTTATTGTCTCCCAAATACAAGACTCCAAAATATGTAAGGTTGTAAAATGCTGAATGTATTCGCTTAAGCGGTTATGAGTCATGCTAAGTTTGCCAAAGCTGTGCGATTGGCCAACGGTAATGGAGAACACGAGGCAATCTGCTATATTTGAGATTAAGAGTTCCCAAGTTTTGAAGCCTTCCAAGCTCATTCTGAACATCTCTAGGAGAAATCCGTCTGATCAAGCTCAAGCTATGTTAGAGCAGAATAGTTTCAGAGGGCACTTGGAATAGTTCCAGTCCAATGGTTGTCCCATAGGAAGGTTTCAGAGCTCGGAAGCAATGGTCCCGGGGAGTTTGTTTAAGTAAGGTTGGTCCATTAAGCAGTCGTGAGTGCCCTTTAGCATGACAGAATTGTAAAGCGGAGCTATTATCGTCTTTCCTTAGTCCTTTGCTGTTAGTAGTGAATGCCTGCAGGACGGGATGCCCGAGATGGAAGCCCTGCCCAGTAGCCCTTGCCTGCGAGCACTACACGCCCATACAAGCACCACTGAAAGGCTTATTCGCTCGTAGACCATCGCTTGGACGGTTTTCTGTTGCCTTATGACAGTCCTCTCTCCGGCCACTGCTTGCTCAATGTGGACGATACACGAGCGGCAAAGAGAGGCAAGAAGAGTAGGATCATTGCGCCTATGCCTACGGACAGCTAGCGCTACCTATGCCTAACGCAGAGCACCGAGCACATAGCCTGGCGCTGCAGCTGTGGCTCCACGTCTTGAGCCTGCAATCGACCAAACAGTTGAAGGCCTTCCTTACCATGCCCAGTCTGGGCACCACGAGGCATTCACAGTCTTCGGATTTCAACAATCGAGTGACACGAAACTTCCATTCATGACCTTCCGAGAATTTAGGCTCTTGTTCCTTTGGGGAGGTGAAGGCCCAAGCGAAACAAAGCGGGACGGAAATCCTCAGGCGTACACTGGGGAGGGGGTCGCAAAGGAACATTGAGTGTCAACGCTGCGGCAACGAAGATCATCTTTAATTCTCGAGCAAAGTAAAATTATACTTATATTTTATGCTGCCATCCCATTTCAACCATGTGGCTGTAGTTTAGTGGTAAGAATTCCACGTTGTGGCCGTGGAGACCTGGGCTCGAATCCCAGCAGCCACAAACTCTCTTTTTTGTTTTGCTTTTTGGCCATAGCTAGGTCTTAAGTGAAGGCGATTAAAGAAGCGAAAATAGCCAATTTTTATTTTAAAAAATTGCCAATTTTTATTTTAAAAAATTCTCCATTTTTGGCCTGCTGCTGTAGGAGCAAGTCTATGTAAAGGTTATGTTGAAGAAGCGAAAACTATTTTTTGTGTGATTTACAAATTTTTCGTTTCTTTTGTTCAATGGGTCGCTGCCACCCCACAAGCTTGCAACCCTTTGTTTGTTGCGCACGTGCGCCCACCTCATAGGCCATTCTTATATTTCCCCGACTTCCTTGCATGGACTGCCCTTTGTTATCTTGCTGCGTCGCGCATGCATTCGTTTTCGAGTTTCGCCTTTGACAGACCTTCTAAGAGGCTTCCTCATCATATCCAAGCTCGACTTTCATCTGGTACCACCTCTCGAATTTCTTCTGCATGCTCCTTTTCCTGTTCAACTCCTCTTGCATGCTCTATTTCGATGCAAATGTAGTGTCTTAAGCCCATGAGTGTAGTCTCGAGCAACGCCGTTGTTGTTACAACTCATGAACCTCGTCGTTAGCGTTGTTGTTGTCACTTCTGGTTTGGTTTCATTCGTTGCCTTTTGCAGGCTGCCTGCAACTTCTACGTCCTTTCGACGCATGCTTGGGCGAAAGCAATCCGTCGTCCAGCTACCTTTACACCTCGAGCAGAATGCACAAGCAACATCTTTCCCCAGCGCATGGAGAATGCGAATGGTCCTCGGTCATATCGACCCTTAGGATCACTAGTATGTGACAATCACATCTTACAACAATTTGTCTCATGAAGCAAACGAGACTACAATTGTCGTAATTCCCATCGGAGAGCCTATAGAAGATGGAAGTGCTGTAGCACCACTCGCCTACGTAAGAATTTGAAAGCTTCTCGGTCTTCCTGCAGAACTATGGGCTGCATCCAGTCATTCATGCCGGAATCTGATGGGGGCACAACTCATCTCGCGCATAAGGTGAGCCGGTTTTCGTGTATGTCCCAGGGATAAGAGCTCCTTGCTAGACGGAGCGAGTTCAGCCACCGTAATAGACAACAACTTTTGACGTCTCCCCCCTGAATGAATTGTTGAAGACAACCTCCACACCTTCAAGCGGTGTACAGGCTCGAAAAGCCTCCGACCAGGATCAAGACGTGGGCGAAGTTGATCGACAAACAACCGATTGCATAGGTAAGCTCTATCAAAATTTGAGATTGCAACGGTTGGAGTCGCTTCTGTGCTATAGGGATCGAACTACTGAACCCTTTATCGATGTCTTCAAGAACATGTGGACTACGAGCAAAGCTTGTTGCATGCCCCCGAATGCCCATGCAAAAATAGAAATAGCATTTAGTTATAGCTGAGGCTGCAAACAAAATGCTCAAGATTGTGCCTCGGACGTCTGGGAACCCTACTACGAAAATTTGGTTTTATATTGTACAAGTTAAACGTCACGAATATCTCAACGTTACATTTCCAAAGATTACAGAGTTGTTGTAGTTTATGTGCGTCATTGTTGATGACTTTGCTGCTGCTGTCATTGTCCTGCTCAATCATTGTGTTGATTCACTTGTAATTAATTTATCTTCATGTTGGCACTTCTGGATCAAAATCGAAAGGGAGATCATTGGTTTTCGGGGTTCTATTGTGAATATTCTGAGAGGAGTGTTCTCTGATCTGTGCAGCAATGCTCCACTTCTGAGGAGATGAAAGTATGTGACAACTTCCACTCAAGGCAGTTTAGGATCGATGTGCTGAATCACAGCCTTGAGCTCTTTCTTCTTGTCCATCTGACTCGATGAGAGTCATGAGTCTTGTATTGTAGCTCTTGCTAGTAGAGCAACTACTCAGTAATGGTGGTGGATTCTTGTAGAGAGTTGTATAGAGGATCTGTCTTTGTACTTTTCTGCAACAAACCTCATCGAGGTGAGCAAAAGTCCATAAGAGTTAAATAAAGGACCTATTCTCTGATTAAATATTTCATGCGCAATGTTACTTTATGAGATTATCTATCTTCTTATGTAGTCTCCTTGATATAGTGCAAGTTGGGTTGTGTGTAATTTGGAAGCTTAAAAGCCAATAGTGGTATGAGAGTGGGTCGTGACGATCTATGGGAATGTCGCATGACAGATATTTGTCAAAACAAGTAAGTGAATTCTTGTGAGGATCTATTTCAACATGGTCCAAGAGATCTTATCCAGTCGGTGTTTCTCTAAGTGTTTATGAGGTCTCAAAGTTTTGTGAGAGTCTAATGCAAATTGTGAGAATCTTAACCAAAGAGCGTCTTGCATGCTGCAACAACAACTGAAATTCATGGTTTGGTCTTTCGGCAAACAAGGGAGAAAGAAGTACATATTAAAGATCTTATAGCAGTGGATCAGAGTGATGCAAAGTACGTGGATTTTCTTGTAGCAGATAGTATTTGCAGTTCAAGGCGGCTGTCATGGAAATAATTTGTGCTGCTAATCATTTTGCATTATTCTAAGGTAATGTCGTGGCGTCCAGATTATGACAAAGTATCTACAACCTGTTATGAATATATTGTCTAGCACAGCGTCGTCTCTAGAACATCGTCACCTTCCCTGCGAGAACCTTCTCGAACTGGTTACCTCTATAACATGCTTCTCGTGGACACCTCGTCTCTATTTGACGACAATAGCATGGCCACATTTTGCATCTAACACCTATTTCATTAATTTTGGACTGGTGCACTGTCCAAATTCATTTTGTGAGATAATTTTGGATAAAACATTTAAAAAAAAGAGGCTCTTATAAAACAAAACATTGAGTCAAAAAGGAAGATTTTAAAAAATCAAATTAGAAAAAATGACGTGAGATGTTATTAAAACTAGAGTACATTAAAAATAGAGGACATCACATTGTTAAAAGAGACAAAACGTAAGATTTTAAAAAATCAAATTAGAAAAAATGGCGTGACATGTTATTAAAACTAGAGTACATTTAAAAAAGAGCACATCACATTTGTACAAGAAGTAGATCATATAACTCAAAGCCATATGGTGTCAAAAAACACCTTACATTAGCTCCTAAAAGATCTCATCTTGGTCTCTCTTATCTTCTTAATCACCCAAAGTCTAGAAGATCTCATCATTGGTCTCTCTTATCTTCTCAATAACCCAATCTTTCACTGCATAATTACATGCAAAGAAGTAATTTAAGCAGTCACAAATCGTTTCTTTATAATTTCTCTGTGAGGTTCTTATTGTTCTCTCAGCATCCACATCAAATCGCCCATGACGAGAGCTACGATAACAAAGGTTACTTAAGAAGTCTAAGAGATCTTGTCGTGCTTTTATAATATGTCTTAAAAGTCTTTCACTCTCTGCTATCTTGAGAGTCTCCTCCCTCTCTGCGTGCCTTTGTGCATCAAATTCCTCTCTCTCCATGTGTGTCAAAGGAGAACCTTGTCGAATTCTGGCCTCTCTGTGCTCCTTGGTCAGCAATCCATTCTTTGAGACTGTTAATTCTGAACTCCACATCTTCGACAATGCCAAGGACATCCATGGGTGGGGAGATGATAAAGAAAGGGAGATGGACTACGATGGAAGAAAGAAGAGAGTGTTTGTGGAAGGACTAGGATGGAAGAATACAAGTTAATGAGAAGCACTAGGATGGATGAAAGAAGAGAGTGTTTGTGGAAGAACTAGGATAGAAGAATACAAGTTACTAGGATGGATGAAAGAAGAGAGTGTTTGTGGAAGGACTAGGATAGAAGAATACAAGTTACTGAGAAGGACTAGGATGTAAGAAATAAGAGAGTGTTTGTGGAAGGACTAGGATGGAAGAATACAAGTGCATTAAGGCACGATGTGTTCACTATGATAAGGATAAGGGTTGGAATAAAGTGAGAGAAGCATTGGTAATGCTCTACTTTAAGTGAGTGGAGACTGTCCAACTGAATAAAATTTTGCAGAGCATTGGGAATGCTGTACTTTAAGTGAGTGGAGCATTGGGAATTGATACTTGCGAGTGAAATATATTACAAGTGAGAGAGAGAGAGAGAGCGATAGAAAGTGAGGAAAGACGTAAAGTGAAAGACGAATACAAGTTAATTAGAAGGACTAGGATGTAAGAAATAAGAGAGTGTCTTGAAGGGATAGAAAGTGAGGGAAGATGTAAAGTGAAAGACGAATACAAGTTAATTAGAAGGATTAGGACGTAAGAAATAAGAGAGCATTTGTGGAAGGACTAGGATGGAAGA
Organism: Dipteris shenzhenensis; assembly: GCF_047967505.1. Classification (NCBI taxonomy): domain Eukaryota; kingdom Viridiplantae; phylum Streptophyta; class Polypodiopsida; order Gleicheniales; family Dipteridaceae; genus Dipteris; species Dipteris shenzhenensis. Next base: position 20,887,260 of record NC_141621.1, read on the forward strand.
AATACAAGTGCACTAAGGCACGATGTGTTCGCTATAATAAGGATAAGGGTTGGAATAAAGTGAGAGAAGCATTGGGAATGCTCTACTTTAAGTGAGTGGAGACTGTCCAACTGAATAAAATTTTGCAGAGCATTGGGAATGCTGTACTTTAAGTGAGTGGAGCATTGGGAATTGATACTTACGAGAAATATATTACAAATATTACATCATCACATATTCATATCAAAATTCTCATCACACAAGGTTATATTTCCAAATAATCACATCATCACACATTCATATCATAAAAGTGTGTGCATGAAATAATTATATAAATATCATCAGTAAATGCCACTTAAGTAATAAGTCACAAATTGGTGTATAATCAACAAAAACTACAAACACAACATCATACATGCATCACAACTCTTCTGATGCTTCTAGTGGAGACTGTGGCAACTCTTCTGATGCTTCCAATGGAGGCTGTGGTGCTCTAGATGTACACTCAGTCTCTACTTCTTCTGTAGTATGTAGTGCTTTCAGAGTAGACTCAGTATCCTCTTCCTTAAATGCAAGCGGAGGCTGTGGCAACTCTTCTGATGCTTCCAGTGAGGCTGTGGTGCTGTAGGTGTACACTGAGTCTCTACTTCTTCTGTAGTGTGCAGTTCTTTCACAGTAGACTCAGTCTCCTCTTCCTTAAATGCAAGCTCTGATATTGCTTCAGTTGCACGTTGTATTCTAATGGCAGCAATTAGGTCTCGAATGATTTCAGCCCTAAACAATTGTATATCCTCCTTTGAATATTTGAGCTCCAAAGAGTCTTCTGATGAGATCTGTGGCTTAAGTGAGAAAATTTCTTTGAAAATCAACATGCAGCTTTAGGCAACTCTCCACCCACAACTATGCCCATCTTCTTGCTCTACTACTAAATGCTTTTGGAAGTCTACCGAGTCTTTGTACTGTCCTGTTTCTCTGATAGCAGATACCAACTTCTCAATCGACCTGCTCATCATGACATATTAAAAAAACTTAGTGTGTCTATTACATAAGGTACATAATATAGAAGTAACAATAGATTAATAGAATACTTATGTTTGCACTGAGCCATGAAAGCCTGCAATCGAGTTAACAAACCAACAATAGTTGTCTTCAAGGTCCCAAACCACCAGACTCTAATGTTCCCTAGACGAATAATTAAGAACCATTATTATTTAACACAATGTTGCCAGTATAAGATGAAAATAAAGGTTGCCATGATACTTACATCTCGTGATATGCCATAAATAGGACTCGCACGCCATGTAAATGTAAAGGCTATAACCATTTACAAACATCGGCTATCGTCTTTTTGCTATCGCTAAGTATAGGAGAAAGGAGGGAATCCAACATATATACATAGTTTTGTACGGCTCTACCAAATCGTGAGATAACTATACTGCACCAACAAATAAATGAATATTAGCTTATTAGATTTAATCCAAATATTGAATTATCAAGTAGAGAAAAAGTTTGTATCAAACCTGAGAATGGCCATCATAACATTGTTATTGACCTCATTTGAAGCTCTAGAGAGGATTGAAATCTCCTCTCCCCCAAATTCAAGATACTGAGGTCTATGTTGAATCATAACCCTAACATTAAAAGAGCTTCCCAATTCTTCCAATGAAGCCATGTTTGTAGAGTTGAGGTCTTCTATCCCCTTTGAATCTTTGACGGCATTCATTTCGCACTCCTCTGAGCCATTATCTATTTGCCTTGTGGGAGGGTCCATAATGTCACCCTTAATGATTGCTCGAATGGTACATGTTATAAATGCATAGAGATGCAAATCCATATATGTTGATAGTGTGGTGTCATTTTGTATCTCAAAAATTTGACCAAGTACCAAAAAGCAATTGTAGCCCACCCTCCATCCACAATTATAGATGTGGCTATTCTCTTGATGTGATACCTGACATGTTATATACTCTATTTGTTGTGCTAAGTCACATTGCCGCATTACTATGTCGATAGCACCTACTAACTTTCTAGCTGATCTGCACATCAAAACATATAACAATAGTGAATATGTGCATTGCATATCAATCTACATGTCAAGAAGTGACAACAAGTGTAGTCTATACTTACTCTAACATAGTGCCATGGACGGATGTCATTGAGTTGGCAAAGAAGCACTTCTTTGCAAAGATGTCCACGACTACCAGACTCCAATGTGAGCTGCATTATCAATAAAGAATAATTATTGTGTTTGAGACAATTCTAGCAATGTAATAGAAAAAACAAGTAGGGTTTGATGCTTACTTCTCATAATATGTTGTATAAATAACTCGTGCGTCGTTCATGGGAACGTGCTTCAACCACTTGCAAACATCCTCTATGGTTTCTTCTTTGTTGCTAAGCACTTCCGAAATACGAGGATCGAGCATATATGAAACGCTTTGTATATTTTGCGAAAAATTTGCTATAACATTACTATATTAAAAAAAAAAGTATTAGCTTCTTGGGTTTAATCAAAATAAGCAAAGTATAAAGCCAAGGAAAAGGTTGCATCAAACCTGAGGATGGTTGTAATGACTTTGACATTAACCTCTTTCTTAGGATTCAAGAGGATTGAAATCTCTTCTTCACCAAATTCAAAAAAATGAGGAGGTTGTCAAATTAACAACATAGCGGTGAATGAACTTCCAATCTGCTCCAATAGATTCATATTTTCATGACTCATCTTATTGAGAGAGTAGTCTACATCGTATTCTTCTTCACTTGCTATGTCTTCTACATCCTCCTTCTACTATAAAAATATAAAAAAGTTATGCGATGTACACATCCCAAATAAAGGCTTAAACAAGCAGATAAGGTTTCATAGATGCTTTCATTAGAGTGAGTCTCTCCTCCTCTTGGAGCAAAAATTTAAAAAGTAAGGTTTCATACATGCTTTCATGAATTAGAGTGAGTCTCTCCTCCTCTTGGAGGAAAAATTTAAAAAGTTATGAGATTTACACATCCCAAATAAAAATAAAGGTTTAAATAATCATAGAAGTATAAAGATAGCATGCTTTCATTAGACTCAGTCTCTTCTCCTCTTGGAGGAAAATATAAAAAAGTTATGAGATTTACACATCCCAATTAAAGGCTTGAACAAGCATACAAGTACAAAGATAAGGTTTTATACATGCTGCAATGTAGTCATATTTTCAAGTTGTTTCCCAATGGTAGCAATTAAACGCTGAATACTCTCAGCCCGAAATGCTAGCAGATCGGCTTTTGTATATAATTCCATTTTGACTGGTAACTCCAAATCAAAAATCTCTCTAAGAAACAACATGCAGTTGTAGGCAACTCTCCACCCATAGCTATGCCCATCTTTTTGCTCCACTGGTAGACATCTTTTAAATTCTACTTGGTCTTATTGCTCCGTGGTTGTTCTGATAGCAGATACTAGCCGATATGCAGCACTGTCCATCATGACATATTAAATATATTAATATGTCATGATCATAAGATACAAAATAAGAAAGTAACAAAAATATTAAGAGAATAATTACCTTGGGGAGTTGGCATGATAGCCTTCCATTGAATTCACAAACCACAAATGGTTGAGTTCACAAGGTCCTAGGCGATCAGACTCCAACGTGAGCTACACGACCAGAATAAAAATGATTATTGTTTTACACAAACTTGCCAAAGAAATAGTAAAAATAAGGTTAGAGTTGATACTTACGCCTCATGATAAGGCATAAAGATGACTCGCACCCCATCTAAATTCAAAGGGCTTAACCAGGTACAAACATCTTCTATAGTCTTTTGAGGAGAGCTAAGAATAAAAGAAAGGAGAGCATCGATCATGTAGACACGATGCTGCACTGCACTAGGAAGCTGAGAAATAACTACACCGCACCAAGAAATAAACAAACGTTAGCTCATAGAATTGATTTGCATTCTGCACTAGGAAACTGATATATAACTACACTGTAAACAAATAAACAAATGTTAGCTCATTGAAGTAGCAACAAATAAAAAAACGTTATCTGAGAATGGCCAAGATAACATTGTCATTAACCTCTTTTAAAGGGTTGGAGAGGATTGAAACCTCCTCTCTACCAAATCTCAAATACTGAGGTTCTCGTTTCAAAACGATCCTAACTTCAAATGAGCTCTCCATTTTATCCAATGAAGCTAAATTTGCAGAATGGGTCTCTGTCATAGCTTGTATTCTATGTTTGCGATCATTCTGCTTTTCCATGGTGTCTTTAAAGCTCTTGTGCTCATGGGATTCTTTATTCAAATTTAGAGGTGGTTGCATTGCTGAAGTAGAAGGGAGTGCCTCCATATTGACTTCATCCATTTCTTCTCCCTCTATTGCCTGTAAACAAATATGAGAGATTAGATTCATTATCTTTAAATTTAAATCTTATTTAAAAAATTGTATTTAGTTGAGAAATAGAGAGTTCATACCGCTAAGTATTGTCGTAGTGGCCTTTTTTCATAACCCTGCGAGCCATAATTATCAAAGAAGGCATCATCATGTTTGTCTTCATCCACCAACCTCTCTCTGAACGGGTGATGTAAGTCCATCTTTTCATCATCATCAACTGGGACATTATGATCTTTAAGGTGATTAATCATCCATGTCATCAGTGTCCTTGTGGTCTATCTCTTTTTCATAGCCTGTGGTTAGATCTGCTTGAAGCTGAAAATAAGCCATGAAATGCTTGTTTTCAATAATATTTGTGGAGTTGCCTTTTCTGAGGAGATCCTCAAATAAATATCCCATCCTGCACAAGGTGACCTCCCAACCTGCCGGTAGCAAATTCTCCATCATGGTAAGCAAGAGACTCCCACTTTTTGCAGGACTTCCATAGTTGTTTTTTTGATAATGTATGGACTTGGGAATATCCTGCTCTTCTAGTATCAATCTCAAATTATTTGAATTCCCTCTTATGTTCTTTTGTAAGGAGTGATCAGGGTTGGGACTCCGCATACACAAAAAGAATGATTCAAGAGATTGAATCGCTATGCCACATTCTCTCTTGCCTCTCTTTGCTGCATAAATACCACTATAGATCTTCTAATCTGATGAATATGCTCACTCTAGAGTAACCTGCATGGCTTCTTTGTCTTTTTTATCAACAAAAATGACAATGTTGCAAATTGCCACTTTGCTAATGGTGGTATATACTATTCTATCAATGAAGTTATGGATATCATCGCTAGAAACTTCATTGATAAAGAATAGTTATGGCTTATCCCATGCTGACTCATTCTTAATGAAGTCATCTTCTGAGACTCCCCTGAAGTTCACAAGCTTTCCAGACTTTGCCGTAACCTCTACATTGAATTGAAAGCTTTGGTGCATATTTGTCGGCATCCTTATCTCGCTAATTAATCTTTCCACATATGCAACCACCTGTTGTGGGATTTCTTTTCTCATATAAGAGGTTACTATTTCTGACCCATCTTCATCCTTTTTAATCCACCTGTTTGCCCATAGCTTTACCTTGGGTGTTGACAAAGAAGCTATATGCTTCACCACATTATAGTCAATGTTACAATGAGTAAGTGGAATTTGTTTCTTAGACAACAAATACTTAATGGCACTATGCACTGCATCACGCCTCACCTGTACATTGATGCATTCTTCCATGCAGTGGTCTTTGTCTTTTTTTCCAAAAAACCATTCTTTCTTTAAAAAATTTTTGTGCTGCCATGGATGCATACTTATCAGGTAAGTACTTTATAGGCCTCCACATCCTTGCCGTGAACTCCTTCTTATCCATTACCTTTGACTTTCCGGAGATAAACAAAGGAGCTTCATAGGTCAACTGTCCATGCTCACAAGCAATGCACGTTTCAAGCATCTCATTGAACACTTCAATAGGATGAAATATGATAGTAGTGTAGTTGGCATATCTATCCCTCACCACCTTGAGGCTTGTCATATTTTCTTCTCGTTCTTGAGTTCCCCTGGGCACAACTGCACTCAAAGAAGCATAGAAGTTTGTGAGTGTGTCGGCGTCTGCTTTTGTGACCTTTCGCTTCAAATCAGGATTTGGAGAACCAAATGTTGTCCATATAAACCTTACCTTGTGTAAGACCTCTAATGTTGAGGATATCTTATGCTTTCCATGGACATAATGATTAAGTCTTTCGGACTCAATCATACTTGATCTCATGCTTGAATATACGGATTGTTGCAGGATAATAATGGAATGAACTTATCTTTGCAAATTGTTCTGAAGTGAGTCTTTTGACCTCCTTTGCTTCCTTTGCGATCTGATTACAAGCATAAGCCCAATGTTGACCATCAATGGGCTGGAATCTGCAATGAAGGAGGAATTCCTTCTTTGCTTCCTTTAGCATATTCTCACCTTGTGCCTCTTCGCCTTGTTCATGTGGAATATTTTTAAAAGTGTCTTTAAAGAATCGACTAAAGGTTTCCTCGAAATGTGTAGGCCCTGTAAATGTTATTTGATCCAGAAAACTATTTTTGATTAGACAAAACATTATTGGGCGCAGGACCACATTGCTTGCCATAGGTTTCTTACCATCTCTCAAAGCCTCGTATATTTGCAGTGCATAGGATATATCAAGGCTTCGGCTATTAGTAAAGATAGCTGCAGCTTCCACATCTGTTAATGAGGTGATCATGCTAGTGGACTGCTTGGGTCTCTAGACTGGGTGGTTTCACTGTAGAGTCTTATTTGGCCTTTTGGTAGTTGCTCAAGGATGGCTTAGTAAATATGGTGAATGCGGCTATGAGTAGGGGCTACTTGTCTAGAGATGTGAATGCTAGTCTTGTGAAACTATTCCCTAAGAGACAAAATCAACTTAAGATTGGTGATTAGAGGCCAATCACTATGCTTAATACCTTATATAAGATTATTGCTAAAGCAAGGGCCATCAGAATTCAAGGTGTTTGCATGCATTCAGTAGGTCATGAGCAAAATGGTTTTGTTAGAGGTAGAGATATTTTTGAGAATATACTAAATGTTTTCAAGGTCTTGGATTATGCCTCTTGTATGGGTCGAAATGCATTCTCCTTGGCTTTGATTTGGATAAATCCTATGATCATATTCATTAGGATTATATTGGGGCAGTCCTAAAGCACAGTGGGGCTTGGTTCAACATTTGTGAGAATGGTTAAGATCCTCTTTGGTAATGCCTCTATAGTACTATGTCTGAATGGTGGGTCAGTGGGTTGCTTTGATTTTCATACGTCAATGAGGTAGGGGTGCCCCCTTGCCCCGCTCTTATTTGCCCTTTGATTTTTTTGTTAAAGGAAGGAATTTCTAACGATATGCTAAAAGGGTCACTTTACCCTTAGGACATCAAATGTGTTCTCAACTTTTTGCTAACGATATTGTTACTTTCGCGAAGGAATCTTGGGAGAATGTTAAGCTCCTATTCGATTGTCTCAAGAAGTTTTGTTTGGCCTCAAGTTCTGAATGAAATTGGGGAAAAACCTTTTCTTTGATGGTGGTGAAATATGATTTTTTGATCTGGGTAGTGGGCATGCCCATCCGATGCATGCCCCATGGTGAGTTTATTCGGTATCAAGGTGCTCCCCTTGGGTTGGGTCTAATACTCCGCCAAAGGTTTGAAGGAGAGAATTGTGCACAAAATTCATTCTTGGCATGGGCTAACTTTGGGTTGGAATGCTAGAGTTTTAGCTATATATCTATCGGCTACTACTACTTACGTGGCTTTCATCTAGCATTTTAGAGATTCTCATTGGAAACAAATAGAGATATTGTTTCATTGCTCCATGTGTGGAGGTGGTTAAGTATTTTATATAAAATGGGCCAAGGAAGAATGTGGGTCATTGGATTAATCTTTCTTGGTACAACAAGCTTTTCTCGTGGTTTTCTTTAAAAATTATGGGATCTGACCTAATGGTTGGTCTGGTGGATGCCTAGAAAAGATATATCAAGAAGTTATGGTATGGATAGCATTCAAGGTCGTGTAGTGATGCTAGCTTGCTTGAGGGTATTAGTGGGGCTAGTAAACTTCTAGGAATGGTAGGCCTCTCACTTGGTTGGATTTTGGCACCTACCAGGTCACTTCAAAAGAAGGGTGTATGTTGTTGGCTACAATTATGGGTCTAAATCCCTCATTTTGGAAGACGTTGAGTGTTGTGGAAGAGTAGTTTAAATTGTCTAAGAGGAAGGCGACCTTGATTTTGTATGTGCTTGGGTATTTTCCTCAAGAGTGGCCAACCAAGCTTATCCCTTGCTACACTAGCATGTGAATCACTGGGTGTTCAACAAAACCTCTCTTTGAAAATTCTTTGCTCGCATCATTTATCAGATTCTTCTAGTCTAACACCTCCAAGTGGATGATTTTAATGCCAAGTAGAAGTTAAGTAGAATCCTTGCATGGTGGAAGAGCCACTATAGGGTAGTTTGGAAATTGCTTCTACTCGGCTGCTACCTGTGTTGGGAAACTTGCTATGTGGATTTCAATTAGTCTTGTCTACCCCATGTGTGACGCGGTGGAGAATATGTCCAGTTGTCTAAGAAATTGGAAGTGGTGGTTTGTGGTTCCACTCTAATGGATGGCTTGTGAGTTAAATCAAGCTAGAAGATGGCTCTAGTTAGGAGATACTCTCAAGCTCCTAGCCTACATCAGCTACTTGTTGGCACTTTCTTAGAGCTTTGGTGTTACATCGATATAATATGTTTGTAACTAGTTGGTATTCCGAAAGGGCATGAATCTTGGTTCTCATACTCAGAAATTCTGTTAAAATTCAAGAATATTCTACTAGATTTTGGTAATGTGGTGCATTAGAAGGATGTCATGGTGGGTTCTCGTCTACTGGAAGTGTTGCACTTTTTCTATCTTACTTTTACTACCTAGCAATGTAGGCTATGGGCACCCTTGGGGGATAAGCATTTTCCAAGTGAAATCTTTCAAGTGTTTGAGCGAAGGGAAAAAAAAGCTTCCAACTATGTAAAAATATGGCAAAAATATATTGGAACAAAACCTAGTTCACTTAGAAATATGAAAAGTATCTATTTTATACACAAATATTTACATGAATCTTTGGTAATGGTGAGTAACATAATGGGATGGATTTTTTTGAAACCCATATGTAGAGTAGACTTCTCTATGAAAATTCCCTTATGATCCTTCTTAAAACTTTTACTTAATAGGGGGTGACATTAAAAACCCTCTCTCAACCTAGCCTATGAATGGGTTTATCCAAAGAAACCTCATTGAATTAAGCCATCAAGGTAGTTTTGCTAGCAAAACCCCTTTGAAGTAGGTCTTCTAACGTAGTTTCGCTGGTGAAACTACCATGGATAGCACTTTTAAAAGTGGCATAATTTTGACATCCAATGTCCAAATACAAATATAGTCATTCAACCACTCAAATTGATTGGAAACCCCTTTTGAGCACATCAATGGAGTTATATTTTGGAAAATCTTGCATATATAGTATTAAATATTACATATATTTTATGAGAGTGATATATAAGTGCAAGTTAATACTTATTTATAGTAATTTAAACTTCTTTAGAAACATATCCATAAAAATCTTATTATCTATGTTATCAAAATACTAGAAATCTCTTCTCATATTGATATAAATGTGTTTAATACGTAATTATATATGTATAATATTATTACATTGAGAATGATTGTGGGGAATTATTTTTCAACACTTTTTTAAGGTAATAACAAGGGTACAAAAGATGTCTATGAAGAACAAAATTTATGTTATGTAAAATTGAATGAGTGACAATTTTGTATGTTTTCATGATAAAGGGATTTAGTTCTAGTGAAAAAAAAAGTGTTAAAACCATGTTTCCTAAAGAAATACAATTTTTTAAATCTCTTGAAAAACATGCTCGGATAAACCTACTCATAGGTTTTTGCTTGTAAAATTGATGCATCCTTGCCCTTGTAGTTAGCCACATTAACATAGTGTTGTAATGCGTAAGTGTAACCTCTATAGATGTCTTCAAGCTCATTGGAATTTGAAGAAGTGACTAGTAGAGTAAATCTTTATCAATGAGTCTTGTCTGATTGTGTGTGATGCAAAGGAAAAATAAGGAGACTACACAACATATCAATGCACACATAAAGAGATATGGTTGCTTCCAACCTTTACCTGAGATACAATTGAATGATGAGGTAGCAGTCTCATTTTGAATTGTTTGTGAGTGAGGAAATATGGAATTTAGAAGAGCTCAAAGAGATTGCTCAAAAAAGGGTCCCATGGTATGGCTTCTCATGTGTACATTGAGGGTGAGACTTGTCGCATCCTCCTTGACTTCTACCAACTCTTATATTGTGCCACTACTTCCATTAATATTTCATACCTCATAGACTTTGTTTCCTCTCTTTTTTTAGAAAATTATGGGTTTAATATTAAAGTTTCAGTAAATAGTGAGTATTACATCACTTATATCTATGCCCCTAAACAGCAAAATGGGAAGATAGCACAAATAATACACCAGGACTTGAGAACTTCATTACTTATATCATCCCTTGTACAACAAAAACAACGGGATGGTAATATAAGAGAGACAAGACACACTACTCAGTTTTTAGAATAACATTAGGTTGAAACACAACTTTGACCACCAAAGTTTCAAATGTCCCTTACTCAACAATGGGACTAAGCAGGGTCCTAGGCAAGGGGTCTAGATGTATGGGTGACTTGTCCATGTGTGAAGGGATAATTGAAGGAGAAGTAGAATCATCGAGACAGTATGGACATTTTGAAAGGGGGGGCGCTTGTATTTGATAGGCTCTACCTATTTTGATATCTCAATCGATGACAAAGGAAATTGATAGGTAGCTTGAAAAATGGTACAGTTCATCTTTTCTACAACTGGATTTGCTCTAGAGTACGAGGGGATGTGAGCTCCCTCTTAATCCTACGTGTATCACAGAAATGCTGAAAGTCATGAGAGAGATACTCTCCACCATTGTCAGTCCGTAGGCATTTAAGCATTCTACCTGACTGATTCTCAACCAAGGCCAGCCATTTCTGAAATACCTAGAACACATCACTCTTTCGAGCTATAGCATAAGCCCACACTTTCCTAGTTGCATCATCAATGAATGTCACATAGTATTCAGCCCCGCCTAATGACCGTATAGGCATGGGACCACATATGTCTGAATGCACTAAATCAAGCTTTTCAAACTCTTTCTTTCCCCTTCTTTTATGGGCTGATTTAGTCTACTTCCCATAGAGACAGTGCTCACAAAATTCAAAATAAGAGAAACTCAAATGCGGTACATAACCCAAATGCCATAAGAGTTTAATTCCATTCTGGCTCATGTGCCCCAACCTGCAATGCCACAAAGAAGTGCTTGGCTGATCGGTTATTGCAACAACATGATCAAATACCCCTGATACATGTAAGGGATACAAAGTCCCACACTTGGCACCGCTGGCCAAAAGCATAGAGCCCTTCTGAATTTTCCAACTCTGAAAGCCAAAAGTGGTGTGAAAACCAGCATCATCTAGCTGAGCCACTGAAATAAGACTCTTGGTCAACTTAGGCACATGTCTCACATGTTTCAGTATAAATGCAGACCCATTTGCAAAAGAAAACTTTATGTCACCTACTCCCAGTATCTCACATGCATAGTCATTTCCAAGATGCACACAACCTGTCTTTCCACTGTCATAAGTGGAGAACCATTCCCTATGGGGAGTAACATGGAATGAAGCACCAGAATCCAAAATCCAATCTTGGGAATATGCATCATCTAAAGTGGTAAGCAACTCTGCAGATAAACTAGACATGAAGAGAACGTCATTGTCACTATCATGTGTGACTGCATTGATCTCCTTGATCTTCACTTTTCCTTTGTCCTCCCTTTGACTCTCTTCCTTTTGATTTGTACCCCAATTTGCATTCTTTTTCTTATCCTTTTGCTCTCTTTTCAGCTTGTAGCAATCCTTTTTCATATGGCCCTTCTTGCCATAGTGGTAACACTCAATGTTCCGTGCCTTAGATTTGCTACGAGACTTCCCTCTTTCTTGGGACTTCCCCCTGAACTGTGATCTGCCCCTTTGCACATTTAAGGCTACATCCTGCTTGTTGCCATCCATAGACTTTCTTCTAATCTCCTCGGCCAACAAGCTACCCACAACATCATCAAATTTTAGTACTCCACTAGGTGTAGAGTTAGCTATACAGAAGGTATCCCATGAGGATGGCAATGAACATAAGAGAAATATTGCCTTAGTCTCTGCATCAAAATTCATCTTTTGAGCCTGAAGTTGGCTGAAAATAATATTGAATTCATTCAAGTGAGAAGAAATGGAGACCCTTCCTTCATCTGCAGCTCAAACAACCTCTTCATGAGGTAAACTTTATTAGAGGTAGTTTCCTTTCCATAAGTGGCACATAGTTTCTTCCACAAATCTTTCATAGTCTACTCAACTACTACTGTGAAATAAACTGACTCTGCAAGATGAAGTCTAATAGTAGATTTTGCTAATGCATCCAACTCATTCCAATCATCCTTAGACATATTTGCAGGCTTAGCTTCAATCCCTGCCAAGGGTTTAATCTGCTTCTTTTGAATAAGCACATCCCTTATTTGTTCTTTCCACAAAGAAAAGTTTGTCCCATCAAACTTTTTAATGCTAAAAAACTCCTTTTCAGACATGGAAGAGGATGCGATGATGCAAATGAAGCAAAAATCCCAAATGCTAGTGCCTACAAGAGAGAATCACACCAAATACCAGGTGCATCCAAATGTGTATGCCACAATAGAGTGAAATATCACAAAAAACTCATGTCTCAAAGCATCTGACTCATGTGCATATACTATGCATCCATATGAGCAAATCTGGCCCAAAAGAAAATGCCAACTGTAATGGCAATCCAAAATGCCAATAAGTGCCAAATGACTCAAGCATAAACACCGTCCACTAGCATATGCATTAATAATATCTCATCCAAGAGAGCATAGCACTATCAGTGCATCACCTGCAATGTGTCAAAGCTGTCCTTCAGCATAAAATAGCATCCATGTGCAAAGCGTCCATAAAAATAGCATCCCACAAGGCAATTTGGGCCGATCAACGCATCTAATAAGGACCGCAATGCATCCAAATGGTCTATAAATCATCCACTGCAACCCAATGCACACCACAAATGAGTGCACACTGCTCAAACTCTGCAACCAGAGTGATCTGCATAAGGTATGCTCAAGAAATCATAGTCCCACGGTAATGACTGCTACTGAAAATAGAACCTGAGATGCCTCAAAACATGGGCGCCATTGCATAATCAGACCCAGCAAAAAAATCTACAAATATCTCTCTTTTGCCGAAACTCCAAAATCCCAACCGATGAGTGAGAAATGGGAGTCAACAATTATCCACTGCCATGTGGCATAAATCTAAGGTTTCAAAACCTTAGAATGAAAAATGCATGAGAGACAAAATCGAATAGACAAAGATCTATAACTCTGAAAATCCTCCACCGAATCGTGTAAGAACTGACAGGTAGGGGTTTTTGGGCGTCTGAAATGCAATGGGATAGACGGTTTTGGAAACCGTGGTCTCAATCACTGGGTCCAACACACGGACTAAAAAATGTTTTTGGAAATAGAGTTGTTTGTAAACTCTATTGGAGTGCGAATGATGAGCAACATAGAAGCTTTAGGACCTTCTGAGTCCACTGGAATTGACAGATCTGCAAGTGGTTGCTCCAAACTTGAGTTCCAACACTCGGGCAGAAAAACGTAGAAACTGACACAGTGAGTCACAAATCCAATGAAATGATCCCAGATTCAAGAATGAAGGTGTTTCCAAGCTCTTGAAGTGAAGTGAACACTAAAAGCAAGCAATAGTTGCCTCTACAAGTCAATACGGAGTCTCTGTCATTGAACGGAACAAGGAAAAGCTCAAAAAACGACTTTTTCTTTGAAAACACTTAACAAGCTCTCAAAAACCACTTCAGATAACCAAAGTGACTTTTCCAAAGGTTCCTCAAAGGTCTCTACACACTCGGATGCAAGTAAAGTCACCCACAAAGCTTCCCATAGAGCTTCTCCTTCCTCCCACAGAGCTATTGAGCTTCAAGCATTCACGCACACTCAGCTAGATCACTTGGGCTCTGATACCAATTGAGAGTGCTCTCAATGGAAGCAAGAACGGAAGAGGGAGAGAGAGAAATAGAGAGCCACACAAGTTTTGGTGGGTGCAGAACCACCCTAATCTTCTTTTTCATTCATTTATATACATGTGTTTGAGTATTGTACATAACCGGGGTAAAGGCACAGTGACCTTTAACCCCCACACTCTATCCTGTATCCATTGCTGCAACCTATTGTCCCAGAGATCCTGCTAGCACATGATAAAGGCACATCAAGTGCTATGATGTGTCTAGTGTGTGACCTAAGTAATGATGTAAGACAAAGGCAATCCCACTGATGTAGGGATTGATTCCCACTGATGTAGGGGCTGATTGCCACTATGTAGGGAAGGTATTGCCTTCTCCCCCTTTCTATAAGAGAGAGTCCTCTCTCTCACAATCATAATAGAGAACTATCATCTTTCTTTCATTGCACTCTCACATCTCTTGCAAGATGCAGCTATTCTATCCTATGGGATCCTACAAATGGTATCAGAGCTTTAGGTTCTAGATCTATCCTAGCCTAGCATTAGATGCTATCTCTAGCATAAACTACTAGTTTTTCATCTTCTCCATTTTCCTTCTTCTTCCCCAAATCTTTGAGAGCTCTGTTCTTTGCCTGCAAACAACCATTTCCCAAACCCTTTGAGCTGCAAAATCCTCACATATGGGCAAACTTCCAGCTACAAGCAATCAAAGAAATTTCGACTGTACGTGCAATGCCAACACTCACACTCTCTGACAAAATTTTGCGTAATGCTGCCTCTATACTAACCTATCTGCAAATTCCTCTAATCCTGTGCTGGACAACATTGAGGGCAAGTTGCTGAAATCTGAGCTAATTTGGACAAGAGATGGAGGAGAAAACGATGAAAAACCAACCTGTGTTCTCAAGCCTGGCTATGGTGACCTAGCGCAACATTGCGCCCTCCTTGCTGGTAGCTCTTCTCTGGTATAAGGCCTTTCTTCTTGCATAAAAATCCCCTTGAATAGAGCTATGAGCTGTGAGAATTGCACCCTCTAAGTTTTGGTCTCTATTTTGGACAATTTTGACAAGGTTGTGATTTTGATGCTACATTATATGCTATTTTAGCATTTCTGATGTTTTAAAGTGTTGAATAGCATCACAACTGTGGCTATAGCTTTCCTTTAAGTTGCTATACCTAGATTTGCTTGGAATACTTTCATTTAGCCACCTCTATGAAGCATGCAAGTGAAAGCATCATTGATTTGTAGTATGGAATTTGGTTACAAGTCTTTGCTACACTAAATGCTTGTACTTTGAAGGAATATTTTTTATTGCTCATATTTTCACCTGTAAGGCACTACACACTGCCCTCGGGTAAGACCTTGCCATGGAAGCTAAGACCTTTTCTGATAAGTTTAATGGAACTAGTTTCCATACTTGGCAAACAAAAGCCAAGATTATGCTTATGAAAAAGAAGATATGGAATGTTGTGAATGGAAAGAAGTCTACAAAAGAAAAAGCTAAAGACAAGAAGGACTACTTCAACAACAAAGCAATTATGCCTGAAGGAAGAACTCCATCAGCAAATGAAGAAAATGAAGACTATGCTTTTTAGGCACTTTGTCTTTTTTGTTTATCATCACTTGATCAAATTTTGAGGTTCTCTGCCTGGAGTAGTACTCCACAAAGAATATGTTATGTAAATCACCTCTGGTCACCATATGATGTAGGCCACGTGATATGTGTTTTGACTATCCCATTTCTGTAAACCTCACACACTTGGGAACCCTTGCTAGCATGAGATCCTAGCCATAGATTAATCCTTGACCACCATGAGATGGCATGAGAAACTATGAGACTAGATGTATCCTTGACACTGCAAGAGGCAACCCCTTGAGGGGGGGTTTATTGGGGTAAGTATGATCAAGGGCTTGCTCTATGGTGCATGTGTGCATCTAGGGGAGTCACATGTGTGTTTGTGTGTGTTGTAAAGGCACATCAAGTGCTATGATGTGTCTAGTGTGTGACCTAAGTGATGATGTAAGACAAAGGCAATCCCACTGATGTAGGGATTGATTCCCACTGATGTAGAGGCTGATTGCCACTATGTAGGGAAGGTATTACCTTCTTCCCCTTTCTATAAGAGAGAGTCCTCTCTCTCACAATCATAATAAGAACTATCATCTTTCTTTCATTGTGCTCTCACCCCTCTTGCAAGATGCATCTATTCTATCCTATGGGATCCTACAACGCCCTTTCAAATCTTTATCGTCAAGCTATGAGGCTTTCCAAATAACAAAAAACCAAATGGAATCTCGTGAAGTGAAAGTGCCTGTTTTTTTGGGAAATCCTTTCCACGTGACATACAGCTTAATGGATTCCCAAGCCTTCCACATTCCTTTCCAAATGTTAGAATCTTTGGTGGAGCAGGGGTCTCTGACAACAAGGGCAGAGAAGGCTAGAATGTTTTTCTAGTGGGCACATCTTATGGGCCTTACTTTCTCTAAAATTCTTAAAACAAGTGAAGCCCATGTGCTCTCTGGCTTTTGAATAGCCTTTAAAATCAATTGGGCCATAAATATAGTTGCAAACTTCTCAATGTTGGTAATTCCAAGCCATCCTAGTTTTTTAGGCATAGTACAAAACCTCCTTTGAACCTTCGGGAGCTTTCTATAGCCTAAATCCCCTCCCCATAGAAAACTTCTAAAGAGATCATTAAGTTGATCTAGACCCTTCTTGGAAGAGAACTAGAAGGAGATAAAGTAAATGGTAGAAGGATAGACAAAATGATTAAGATTAAACTTCCTTCTGGCTAAAGATAGCTAGAGATCCTTCCATTTCAACATCTTCCCTTTGACTATGCTAATTACCCATTCTCTTTGTCCTTCAATGAGCATTGAGGATCCCTAAATGCCTGAAAACTTCACCCTCCTTGATAATCTTGCAACCCTTGTTTACCAGGATGTCTAGAGGATGGCTCTTAGTACTAAAGATGCCCATCTTGGTATGAACTATTTTTGAATCAGAGTCTCTACAAAAGATATCCAAGCATTCCAACGTGCTTCTCACTGTGTGGTCATCATTAAACAAGGTGAGGTTTTTGTCATCTGCAAACTGCTGGCATACTATTTGTTTCCCATCCTCAACAGTAATTCCTTTAATATCATGGCTATTCACTTTACCTTAAATCAACCATCCAAGTGTGTCTGCTAAGACAACAAAAAGAATAGGAGAGATGGGGTATCCCTATCTAATACATCTAAGGGCTCAAGATTAGACCCGTTTACCTCAACTTTTGTAGTGGCTTGGCATAACAAAACCTAGACAAAGTTGTAGAAAGCCTCATTTATTCCCATATCCGTGTGAGAGATAAGAATGAAGCCCCACTCCATTCTATCATATGCTTTGTCAAGATCGACTTTAAGGAAGCATATATCCATTTTTTGCTCTTCTACATATTCAAGGCCTCACCAAATCATAAGAAAGGCTTCTAAAATATGTCTTCTTTCAATAAATCCTTTTTGGTCCTCCCCAATCTAGGTTTGCATCTTATCTTTGAGTCTCAATGCTAGTGCCTTAGCAAAAACCTTGTAGTAGCTAGTAGTCAACATTGCTAAGGTCTCTAATTACTAATTAATTCTTTATTCCCTCCTTTGGGGATAAATTTGATCATTCCCAAGTTAATCTCAGCATCAAGAGAGCCTTTTCTAATGGAATCCTACCAAAGCATGAGTAAATATAGTCCAAATGGGTCCTAGAATGTTTGATACAATTCAATGAGGAGACCGTCCTCTTTTGGAGTCTTGCCCCTAGCCATGCTATTCTGCCTCCTTCAGCCCCACTAGAGTTAAATCTATGTCAAGGTAGCATGCATCAAAGCGAGATATTACCTAAGTCCTTACCTCACTACATTTATCTCTAGCTAATATCTTTTTTGTATTAATGATCTCTCGATCTATAAAAATTGACTTAAAATGCTCTGCAAAGGTATGGGAGATCTCTCTCTTATTTGTTTTATTCTTCCCTCTACAACCAGTTGCTCCACTCTTTCCTGCACATTTTTTTCCCTAATGAATCTAATTATATCCTCATTAGCTTTATCTGCATTACCTGCCCACCAATCTCTAGAGTATTTCTTGAAACTGTTGACCGCTATTAGTTCCTCTCTCTTGATCTCCTCACCTTTGTCTGATCTATAAGAATTTTTCCCTTGGACAAAGAATTAGCAGTAGCTAAAAGTTCTAATTTGGTCTACAAATCATGTCTTCTTCTTTTTCGGGTAGTACCTGCTCTCTTCCTAATTGCTAGAAGGAATATTTTAGTTTTTTCTACTACTCTAATCCATTTATTTGTAGTACAAGCTATATTTCCATTTAGTTTTTTCTCCTACTCTAATCCATTTATCTACAGTACAAGTTGTACCTCCAAAATCATTCACCCAGATTTTTTGATTTTATCTTCAACATAGGAGAGTTTAAAGAAAAATGGATCTGCCTTGAACCAAGAGCTAGTTTTTTTACCAGCTCCTCTCTCCATAGTCAATTGAATCATTTTATGATCTGATAAGGGGGGGGATTGAATACTTGTATTTATAAGTCAAAGATGAATCACTAATTTTTCAGAAGCATAAATTCTATATCTATCCTTGCTCATTGTTGGGTGATTCCTATTTGATTGTTACTACCAACTCTTCATAGATATACAAGAGTTTAGCTTCCTCCTTAGTTTTTTCCTAGACATTCCTTTCACTTTCTCTAATAACTGCTCCCAAACCATTGCATCTGTCCCCTTTGGCTTCCACCATATTGAAATCAACCAACAGAATAGGTGAATCTTTGAAAGGACAAGCATTCCATAGCAAGTTTCGTTCTCTCAGTGAGTTAGGATCATAAATAGAAAAAATATTGCAAGTTAGATTGTTGTAGTGATTGAAGGCTACATCTATCCCATGGGCTCTCGGTACTAGGATAGCTCTACCACTACCCTTTCCCTCTTGCATAATTAGAAGTCAACCATATTTTGTGGTTATCAACCTAATGTAGTTGCCATCTTAGCAGATTCCCTGCCACTTTATCTTCCTGAAGTGCTAGAAAATCTATTCTTTTGTCTACATTCTTCAACACCTTCTTAGAATTGATGATCTTATATGGTTATTCAATCCTTAAATGTTAATATTGAGAAAGGTGAATATT
The DNA here is from genome assembly GCF_047967505.1 of Dipteris shenzhenensis. Lineage (NCBI taxonomy): Eukaryota > Viridiplantae > Streptophyta > Polypodiopsida > Gleicheniales > Dipteridaceae > Dipteris > Dipteris shenzhenensis. Next base: position 20,906,510 of record NC_141621.1, read on the forward strand.
TCATGTTTGTTGTCTGGCATTAGAGAGTATTGCTTTTGTTTATTTTTATAACCAAGCTGACAGGAGTGAAAGAGAAACCTCTCAATAGCCTCCTCTTCTCTCTTGCATTAATACTAGCCTCTTTCTGAGGTGGTTTTCTCGTGGGTGTGACTTTGTCATAAAGGGAGTGTTCTTACCAATTTGTATACTCTTCTTGCTTTAACTATAGTAAGCAGCGCGTCTTTTTCTGCAATAAATAAGGAGTCAATAGCTTTGAGCTACTCTTAGAAGGACTATGAATTGGGTACGATGCCCACTTCCTCCTCCTCATCTGAGCTACTAGAGACTTCCTCATGTGGAACATCAAAAGCGATTTGAAGGGAGATGGTAATCCTTGCCTTTGTCAACTTGTGTCAACTATTTTGTTTTTCTTCACTAGATTTGGTTCAATCTTGGGCTCTTGGGAGGCTCTCCTCTGAGGCATTATCCTCACCAACCTCTACCGCTGGTTTCACTTTAGGCAGTCACGAATTAATTGACCTCCAAATCTACAGAGGAAGCAAGAGTTGGGGATATTCTTGACATTGCCACCTACTACAATGTCAACCTCTACAAGCAAAATTCATGCACCCAAGGCTATCAACATTCATATTTCAAACAATAGAATACGAACAAATTGCAATTCTTAATTTATACAAATCATCAAGCACGAAAATGGCAATTGCCCTACAAAATATGCTCCAACTCATTCAACCCACAAATCCAATATACGCAGTATAATGGTTCCTTCATAAAAAATAAAGCTTTTTATTTGTAATTTTTTCTCCAAGTGTTAATAGGGGACCCCAGTTGGTGAAAAATAGCATTAATTTGTGGAGGGGAAAGCAAGAGGGGTGAAAAGGAATTGATCATAATTTAAGGTACAACAAAAAAAATTAAAGATCTCTCTAGATGGAGGTTTAAATCTCCTTTAAAAATCTCGACACAACATCACCCACTGCCTTCATCTCCATGCTTGATGCAAGCTACCCTTCTGACCCTCTGCCATAGCCACTCCCTCCTCCTCCTACTGATGTTTCCTTTGTCGTCCCCTATGCATATCCACCTCCAGATGCCTCCCTACCTCTACCGTCCCCTGTGCATATCCACCTCCAGCCTTAGCCTCACTCCTCGCATGTCCATCTCTAGCTATCCCTGGCTCTATTGTCCCCTGCACATATCAACCTCCAGCCTCAGCACTGCTACTTCCCTCCCTCTAATGTGCCCTCCCTACACCCGCTACTTGATTCTCCCTACTACAACAAAAGACCTGGAAGACCTGCTTGCACTTGAGGGCACCGTCGAGGGTGAGGGAGTGGATGGAGGGTGGGTTTGCAATCAAAGTTCTAAAGTGGCTAGAAATCTGTGATGGCAAATTCATGGACACAATCAACAATTTTTGAATGGCAGCACACAATTCACCTGCAACAAACTGTCCCACCACGAAGAGTCGGAAGGCTGAGAGCATAAAGTTGACACTTGATTGAGAGCTTATTGGAGGCGAGGAGGTCGAATCTGGCAGGATGAATATGATGATGAGGATGATTGAAAGCTTGCTTGGGGGGGGAGGAGCTCGAATTCGAAAGGATGTGTATGACAATGAGGATGTGGGCACGGGGTAGAGGAGATGCAGAGTAGGCCCCGGCGAGACATAGTGATCGGCGAGCAAAGCAGGGGCGGAGAGATGCGCTGGGCGAGGCAGAGCTTAGAGAGGCAAAGGGCGGCGAGGTGGAGGGGAAGGTAGATTAGCTTAAGGGGTTTAAATTAAATTTATATGTTAACTTTTGTTAATCCAATGCAAATTCCGAATGCCAAGACAATTGTAACAAAAAATTACAAACCCAATGCAAAAAGTTTGATGCAAATCCAATCCTCAAGCACAAAGTTGTAGAATTTTTAGAATTAGTGTAGCCAAATATATAGGGACCCCCAGTTAACGTTTTAATTAATTTGTGGATTGTGGGTGGGGGAGTGATTGGTCAATTAACCTAAGCATGGGTGAGGGGTGTTGGGATATCTCAAGGTGTATGCCTCAGGCACACCTTGGTTTCTATGTGTGAGTGCTAGAGGCACAGTTAGGTGCCCACAAGCACAGTTAGGTGGTGGAAGAGCCACATAGGATGATTGAGAGAATCTAGGAGCAGATTGAGGAGATGATTGTGGAGCTCTGAAGTCATCAGTGATGTCAGTGAGCATATATGAGGTGCCTACTTAAGGACCTCACTCTTCTTCATTCTACAAGCAAGTAATGCAAGTATTCTAAGTTTGTGTCCACTCTTTCCTTTCCTTTCAGTTTACCAACATGGTATCAGAGCCCTTTGATCCCCCTTGAGCCCATTTATGCCACATCATCTTCTTCTTCTTCATCTTCTTCTTCTCCATTTTCCTCTTTCTTCCCAAAATCTTTGAGAGCTTGGTTCTCCACCTACAAATGACCATTGCCCAAACCCTCTGAGCTGGAAACTCCTCTAGTATGGGCGAACTTCCACCTGCAAGCAATTGAAGAAAAAACGTTTGTGGTGGCTGCCATTCCCCAAACAACGCATTTTTTGCCATTTCTTCTACTACTCAATACTCCCTACCTGCTCCGCCATTGCCTGAGCCCTCTTAGGAGTAGATGGGCGACCTCAAGACGAAGATTTTGAGCCATTTTTCAGCTCATTTGGTTCAGTAACGAGGGAGAAATTGTCAAAACTTAGGTTCAGCCTGTAGCAACTCTCCCGGGCAAAAGTGCGCACCATTTCGTCCAACTTTTGTGCTGGACCCTCTCTAGTATATGAGCTTTCTTTTGCTTTAGAAAGCCCTCTTTTCCTTGCTTTTAAGAGTGAGCTACAAGCCCTCCAAGTTTAGCCTTTTAGTTTTGACAGTTTTGGACAAGTTTTTGAAGATGATGCTACATAAAATGCTACTCTAGCATTTCTGGTTTTTTGAAACTTTCAATAACTTCAGTACAAGTGTGGCTTCAGTTTTGTTTTGAATTGCTAGACCTGGTTTTGATTGGAAAGTATTCATTTTAGCCTCTTCTATGAAGCATGTAAGAAGAAGCATCATTGTTTGAATATTGGTCACTAGTCTTTGCTACATCAAGTGCTCATATTTTGGAAGTCTTTCAGTTATTTTTTGCCTTGTAAGAGAGATAGACACTGCCCAATATCTGGGTTAGACGCTCTCATGGCTACCCTATTGAATCTAGAGAAGTTCAATGGAAAGGGCTTCCACACATGGCAGATGAAGCTGAAATTTGCATTGATGAGGGAGAACTTATGGGGACTTGTCAAACCGACTCCTACCGCTTCTTCTACGGCCTCCAATGCTGGAGAATCCTCAACTCCGACATGACCGGCAAGGGATCCAGCTAGAGAAGAAAAAGCATATGGTATCATTGCTCTTGCTTTAGGAGATGATTATATTCACCATATCTCTGACTTGGAGTCTCCTTCAGAAGCTTGGCAGAAGCTTGACATGATTTTTGGTGCTAGCTCTCACATCTCTAAACTATCACTTAAAATCTCTTTCTTTGAATTAAAGATGGTTAGTGGTACTACTTTGGCAGCTCATGTCAACTATATGCGGAGTCTTATGACTCAATTAGCTTCTATTAACTCTCCTATTACTCCAGATGATGCTATGGCAGTGTTACTTAAGAGTATGCCTGAAGATTATGATCACATACTTACCACTTTGAAAAATCTTCCTAATCCTAATCTTGAAGGTATTATCTTTGCTCTCCAAGAACAAGAAAGGCATATGGAGCTCAGGAAAGGCAATGACACTGTTTATGCTGTAAAACTCCAGAAGGGCAAGTATACCCCTTGCAATCACTGTGGAAAGACAAATCACCTTTCAAAGGACTGCTTCAAAATTAATCCATGCAAGCACTGTGGCAAGAACAACCATAATGAGAAGTTTTGCAGAGCCAAAGCAAAGACAGAAAATGCAAATCTACTTTCAGTTGATGAGCCTCCACAAGATGAGGCATCCTTTGAAGATTATGCATTTTAAAACATCTCTATGTATGCTCTAGATCTCTCTTTTTATGTCAAGGTACTCAGCCTGGATAGTCCTCCAAAATGAATGAAATAAACTATTGTGTTTTGTGTGTTTTGTAAACACCTCTGGTCACCTTATGATGTAGGCCATGTGTATGTTTTGCTCCATGGTACCTCCTGTAGACATTGTGTGCATGTACATGCAGGGGAGATAACCATTGGAAAGTCTTTTTGTATCCCTTTGGTTTACCTTACACCCATGGGAACCCTTGCTAGCATGAGAACCTAGCCATAGATTTATCCTTGACCACCATGAGATGGCATGAGAAACTATGAGACTAGATGTATCCTTGACATAGCCTGAGGCATTCCCTTGAGGGGGGGTTTGTTGGGATATCTCAAGGTGTATGCCTCAGGCACACCTTGGTTTCTATGTGTGAGTGCTAGAGGCATAGTTAGGTGCCCACAAGCACAGTTAGGTGGTGGAAGAGCCACATAGGATGATTGAGAGAATCTAGGAGCAGATTGAGGAGATGATTATGGAGCTCTGAAGTCATCAGTGATGTCAGTGAGCATATATGAGGTGCCTACTTAAGGACCTCACTCTTCTTCATTCTACAAGCAAGTAATGCAAGTATTCTGAGTTTGTGTCCACTCTTTCCTTTCCTTTCAGTTTACCAACAAGGGGGGCACAAATTTTATGTCGTGATTAATGTAAGAGGGGGAGGTTTCTTCCAGAAGCCTCCACACATCACTATATAAAAGGAGGGGAGGGTGGTGTTGTAGGTAAAGATGGGGGCTGGGAAGAAGGAGGAGGAGAGAAGGGGAGGGAGGGGGAGAGAGGGGGAGGGGAGAGAGGCATATAAGAGAGCTAACAGATGGTAACGGGAGGGGAAGCGAGGGATGGAGGGCGAAGTGAGCGAGTGAGAAGCTACATAGCTGAGAGATGGCATTAATCCTTGGCATAAGCCCCAAAGAGAATACGGGAGGGGAAGCGAGGGATGGAGGGTGAAGTGAGTGAGGGAGAAGTTGCAGAGTTGAGAGATGGCATTAATGCTTGGCATAAGCCCCAAAGAGAATGGAGGGTATTTCCATCATTGAAGGAGCTTTCTAGTTTTAACTTCTCGAAGTAGAAGTATGAACAAGTTGAATAAATTTTGTCATTCAAATGGCCTGCCCTATGAGTGAAATAGTAAGTTGGGAGTCCGCCAATAGTTGGGAGAGGAAAAGTAGGGAGTGAAATAGTAAGCTGGGACTTGGAGAGGAAAAGACTGAAACAAGATGAATATCATTCATAAGGCCTACCCAAGATTGAAAAAGAAGAGGAATTGAATGTGCAACATGGGAAAGGGGGCAGAAAGCTGAGAGAGAGAGAGAGAGAGAGAGAGAGAGAGAGAGAGAGAGAGAGAGAGAGAGAGAGAGAGAGAGAGAGAGAGAGAGAGAGAGAGAGAGAGAGAGAGAGGGAGAATAGAATAGAATGTTGTATTATCGTCCTCTGGGGGCCGAAAAACAACCCATGGGACCTCATTTGATCAGAGAAGATACAAAAAAGGAAGTCTCTATCCTCCAAAGAGGAAGGGGTGATAAAGTAACACAGTATCACTGCTTTATAGCCTACAACATCGTGCATTGTTCTCTGTGCTTAAGAATCCTACCAATATATGTGCCCAAGATAGGAGGATGTACATGCGTGAGTAGGCTCACAAGATTTGAGTGCCTCTCTATGACATTTTGAAAATCTTTCCTCTTGTGGGCATACTGTGGGCATGTCAATAAAACATGTGCTTCTATCTCCACGTCTTGCAAATCACACATTTAGCAAATTTGTCGATCTCTTGAAGTATCTCCCCAGGCTCCTCTCTCCACCTCTAGCATATTGTATGTCCATGGCCTTGACCTTCTTGATGTATTTGAAAACTCTTTCCAATGCCCTTATTTCAATTGGTTTAGTGCCAGTCTCTAGAAGCATGATTGAGTAGGGTGTGGTAATTTTGATTCCCAAGTGCCTTATGATGAATGATTTTTGCATCTTCTCAATATCATCCCATTTTGATGCTGAGATACTTCCTCCCCAAACTTCCACCCCATATAACACTGTCTGTACAACATATGCATCAAAAAGGATTTGTCTAATACCCCATCTTATAGTGTCACTATTCCTGTAATCATTCTCAAACTGATAGTACTTACCCCACCCTGCATCAATCCTTCTTTGAACACAATCACTCCACCTATGATTTGCTGGTATATCCACCCCTAGGTATTTGAAAGTTTGCACTCTTTTAATTTGCTGGCCTGTACATAATATTTGGTGTGTTTGCTGGCTGTACTGTTTTGACTATCATCATCTTTGTTTTGTTGACATTAACAGCAAAGCCACTTTCCACACAAAATTTATGAAGTACATGCATCATCCATCCCACCTTTTCTGCTATGTGTGAGAAGAAAACAACATCATCTGCATACAACAGCAGTAATACAGCATATCCCAAGATTTGAGGGTTGTCTATGCTCTTTTCTTATAGTGTCTCCTTGACCGATTCTTCTAGTCTATCAATGCATAAGCCAAACAATGTAGGTGACAGTGGGCATCCCTGTTTCACCCCCATATTGTTGTAGAATGCTGTTGATAGCCCATTTTTTCCCTTGAGTTGGCATGTTACCTTCTCATATAGCCTGAAAACTGCTATCCTGAGTTGGTGTGGTACTTCCAACTGCAACATTCTCTCCCATAAACTGTTTTTGGGCACCATATCGAATGCTTTCTTAAAATCTATAAAGCAACAAAAAAGGGTTTTGCCTTGTAGCCTACTCTCCTCCATTAAAACTCGTATAGTGACCAGATGATCCACAGTGCTATGAGCTTTCCTAAAGCCTGCTTGTCCCCAATGGCCCTTTTTTTATGCAACTCTGCCCATAGGCTGAGTTCTGACTCAATTAATGTGCTAAATAGTTTTGCCATTGTGGAGCTCACCATTATGGTTCTATAATTGGTAAGTTGATTGCAGTTCCCTCCTTTGTAAAGTGGCTTTATCCAATTATCTTGCCATTCGGGTGGAAAACCATTGAGCATTGCATCATTGAGTAGCCCTACTAGGCATCTTCGTGTGTATTCATTTGTCCATTTTATAAGTTTTGCACTCAATTGCACTGTGTCCGATGCTTTTTCATTAGCCAACTTCTTCAGCCCTTCATTCACATCATCCAATGAAAAGACGTTTGGGCCATTATAATGAGCTATCTCTGCTGTCATAGGTGGGGCTTGGGTGTGCACATACAATTGTTTGACATATTGCAGCATTTCTTCCTCTATGAAGTCCCCTATTATGTCTCTTGGTCTACCTTTAGTGCGTCTCCATGTCCCCTTTGGGTTTTTAGCAAAATCGATAGCGTCTTCCCATTCCTTTTCCAGTAAATATTTCCTCTTCTTTCTTCGAGTGAGTGTATGGAAGAGCCTTTCTGCTTTTTTACATTCCTCAGCACCTGTCATTAGTTTCAACTTTATCCTGGCCACTTGCAATCCTTATCAAACCATTTATTTTGTGGCAGACCCTTCCTACTCCTTTACCACTCTTTTTCTTGCCTAACGCAATTTCTCCTGCTGAGAGCAAAACCCTTCTTTTTTCATCCCAATTTAATTTGCATATATCCTTCATTAATTCGTCAACAACATCAGCATATTTATCTCTTTGATCTAGGCACAGTCAGAAGGTCCAATGTTCAGCTATTTGCTTTGCAAATTCTGCTTGATGGGGCATATGGATCTCAACATAGAGGGGGGTGTGATTTGATTCTGGGTACTTAGAACCGATTGTAAAATCAGTCACAAGATGTATTGCATCGAGCGAGATCAATGCATAATCTATTACACTAGATCCTCCACTAGGTGGGAAGCATGTTGGTACCCTTGTTTGTGGGTATAAACCTGCCCCATTCATCACGATCAAACAGAGGCCATTGATCATGCTGGTTAATGTGTCACCGTGTGCATTGACCTTCTTATCATGTGAATGATGGCACCAACTATGATCTATGTGCATTTCCTCTTCTTTGTTGTAAGTACTCATGCTCTGTGAGGGGCTGAAATTGTGTGTCCCCTATATGTGCATTCATATCACCCAGCAGCATCACATGTCCTTCAAGTCTGAAATGTGCCACATCCAAGCATAGGTCTCCATATGGATCTGATGCATCTTTACCAAACCTTTGATAAAATGGGGAGTCTTGATGTGGGATATAGCATCCTACAATAAATAGTGGCATTGACTGCATTTTGACCTTGATCCATATATACCTTTTATGTGGATCATCTTTGCATATACTCACCATGTCTTCTAAGTGCTCTTTGCATAAGCATGCCACCCCTCACCCATGTTTACCAACATTTGATTGCCATAGAGTGTGCACTTTGTAACCATGAATTGGGGGGAGTCTGCATATGTCCCTCTCCCATGTCTCAGCCAGAAAGATTATATCAACATTTTCAAGCACGTCATTAAGGCCTGCCCCTTTTTTCAAGGGAAACCCCTACAATTCCGAACCATTATCTTGAGACTTTGTTTGGTCTCATGGGTAGCGCACCCCTAGAGATTATTTCCTTCTCTTGCCTCTTGCCTCTTCTTACAGGCCTCATAGAGTTGACGTCTCTCTTCTTGCTATTTGGGTGTCCTATCCTTAGTCACAAAAGGAGAGAGAGGGAGAGAGAGAGAGAGAGAGAGAGAGAGAGAGAGAGAGAGAGAGAGAGAGAGGATTTTAAGGGAAGAAATTAGCAATGAGAGAGGGAGAAAGAGAGAGAGACATGATTTGAAGTGTTGGTGTTGCTCCACGTGGCTAGAATCCCCTTTAAAAATGAGCTTCCGAAATACCCATTGGATTTACTTAAGCCTCCATATATGGCAGGAAAAAAAGGTGATCACGTGGAAATTTGGGGGGATAAAAAAAAATTCGAAATGAGTTTTGCTTCTCCAAGCTAGGCCCATTAATTAGGCTTCCCATTGAGGCGTGGCAGGCCAAAAAGGGATTTAAAATAGTTTTCATTTTCGTAACCATGCTTGCACCATGGCAGGCCAAAACAAGGTGAATGATAACAAATCATTCATAAGGCCTACCCGAGATCAAATAGCAAAAGAGGGCAGAGATGATGAATTGATAGAGTGATGAGGGAGACAAAGAGAGAGAGAGAGAGAGAGAGAGAGAGAGAGAGAGAGAGAGAGAGAGAGAGAGAGAAGGGGGGGGGCTAAAATAGCATGTGAATCAATAAAAAAGGCTGAATGTTGTTAATTGGGCTTGCCTTTTTTCCCTTGTAAAGGATGGCTTGAATATGTTTGTGTTATATTAAAGTTGTATATAGGCTAGAGTGGTCAAACCGATAGGCAAACATTGTTCCTTTTTCCCTTTCATTATTTATTTAGTTCACCCATATGTGGTCAAGTGTGGACCCATGGATTGTTGTCGGAGTTGTGATTAGTTGTTCCATTTTCTTGGTTTGCATGTACCACATGAGTTGTTGTTTGTTTATCCCATTCGAGTTGTAGTTTATATTGAAGTCTCCTATTGTGTATGTGTTAATCAATTTCGGTAGTTCGTTGTGCATGCTTTCAAGTGTCTCTATAAGTGTTTTTGTCTTTGTTTGTGTTGCTTTGTAAACGTTCAAAATGGCTACCTGTCTTTGTTGTTTTGTTTTTAGTACTGTGAGTAGGTATTCACAGCCCTGTTTTTGCATGTATTTTGTTTGCTGTAGTTGTGCACTATCTTGATAGTGAGTGTTCAGACCTACACCTTCCGTTGTTGCAATGTGCTTCATATTTGGTAGTTGCATTTATTGTGTGGTTTCCACGTGTGTCTCTTGCAAGCATAGGACTGTTGAGTTAAGGATGTTTGGCGAGTGGGAGATGTCCTCCTTGTGCAGTAGGAATGACCTTGTGTTTAGGCTTTTGAGTGAGTCTGCTTCTGTGGAGTTTGTAGAATGGTCGCCCTTGTGTAGTGCCCACATTGCCTCTTCACGTAGCCTCTCCATCTCGCACGACATTGCTGGATCTACCCTAATGTTTTTCCCCTCTATTTTGTTGAGCAAGTAAAGTTTCTTGCCATCACGGACACGGGATAGGGCTGTATATATGAGTCCATGTGTTTTGATTCCGGAAGGGTCGAATGCAAGGCTGTCCATGGTTAGTCCCTACGACCAATGTATTGTTCGGGCTGATGCTGGTTGGATTGGGAATTATGTTCTGGAAGGAGTGTTCAGGTTATTGTTCCCTACTTGGAACTCTCTTGTGATTTGCTACATTGATGTCCATTGCATGGGAATGCCGGCACTATAAAACTTTGTATCCTTGGCTCTCGCCTTCGCACCTGCTACTTTGTCCGAGAATTCTAACCATAGTAGCTTTTCCCCCCATTCGGTGGATGCCCATTTGAATATCGCATCGGCCCCATTTACAATCCCATCTACAATGTTGTCCAAGTTGCCTAAGCAAATTTATATTATCATTCCTTATTTAAGTTTCAGTTCCTTGTGCAATCCTGTGGCCTTTCTTGGGTCTGATGGGATGGACACATTCTTGGCGCACATAATGTTCTTGTGATCTTTCACCACCATTATGTGCTGATCTGCAATCATCATCTAAAATACGTATTCATTGTGCCTGTCCTTGGATGCGTTAGTGTAAAACAAGTGGGGCGTTGCTAGTTTGTCTGGGATTGGCTTGATGCTTGATGAGTTTAGCACTTGTAAGTCCTGTGTTGTTTGGGTGCCCACTCGGATTTTGTTCAGAAGCTGCAAGTATGGTCCATTGCATTGTCTCATTGGCTCAACCAATTCATAGCAACGGATGTGTGATCTCCAAGAGCTTCTGAGTGCATTGTTGTTTTTTGATTGGGCTGCAAATATCCACGAGTCTTTGATGGGGCTTGCCCGGTACAAGTCCCCTGACAAAAGGACATCTACACCACCAAAAGGAATATCGTGCTTGTGCTTAATTTCTCGCATTTGCAAATCTACAAGGCAAAGGTGCTCACCCCAACCAGTGAGATTTCATCGATAACAACAAGCTCGACATTCTTGTACAATGTAGTCAGCTACTACAACTTCTCTATAGATAGTGTCATGTATGCCGATGTTAGCAGCAGCAGGTGAAGCGTGGTGAGGATTGTGCTTCCCCCTATTCCTCTTGTAGCCTTGCCCCAGTGTAGGCTATAAGCAAGACCCTAGGCAAGTCAATGTCTGTTGTTTGTCTGTGTGAGTACAGGCACTGCAGTGCCTAGACCATGACCTGGACAGTGTACATCTTGCCTGACCCTGCATTCTCGGAAATGAACAAGCTGAGCCTATCGTTGAGGGTCATTCTTTTCTTTAGCATTATGTCATCAACTATAGTTCTTTGCCCATAGTTTGTCTATATGTACCTCATCTCTACATTTTATAAAATTCCATGTTCTCCATGATGTAGTCTAGTTTTAAGTGGGTTGATTGATATGGTCGCGCAGTTTCTCGCATGTTCATCTCCTTGGCCAGGTCGATCTACCAGAGCATACACTTTGCAATGTTGTAGAGCTCATGGACGTGCATTAGTTATCAGAATGGTTTTTGCTATTGTTGTACGTTTTGTTGTTGAAGATTTTCTCATTTGGCATGATTGTGCTGATGTTGTTGCACATGTCATGCCAAGACAACTATTTGCCTCCCAACCTATGCTCCTCCCCAGAGAATGGCAGGTATAGCAGACACTTTTCCCTGTAGTGGTCTTTCAATTTTTTGTTCTTGTTGTAATTATTGAACCTTATTATCTTGGGCCATCTTCTCTGATCATGAGGCTCCCCACGATGGTGTAGTCATTGGCCAAGCTCGCCAGGCAGATCTCGCTCAAGCTGTTTGCTCACTTGGCGTACTTTGTAACAATGTTGTCAAAGAACACATTTGTGCTCTCGGGATGCATGTTCTGTAATTGGTGCCTCCTTTTTAGCAGCAGAGTGCGGTCCTCAGGAGAACTGGTGTTGATGTAGACAAATTCCTTGGTTGCGTTGGTGAGTGGCAAGGAGAGGCAAAGGTAGACAGCCTGCTATGTGCTTATGTGTTGCGTGTTGAGTATTGCATTTTCAACTTTTTGAGCGCATTCATCCACAGGGATTTTGTCCTCCAGGCTATGTGCCATGGCTGCATTGACTGCCTCATTCATTTCTTTGTCAATTTTGGTAATGTGGGAGGTACAATACGAAGCAGTGCCATGCGGGTTCATGACAAACTGGATGTCTGTGTTAGCCCCCCACAGGGTGGAGATTTGCAAGTTGAAATTGTTCGTGTATATGTCCTTCGGTTCCCTTTTCATGAACAGTGTGGGCTCGCATATTGTGGAACGTAGGGCAAGGATGTAGTCATGCTCTTCCAGTCCAGCCCTCTCTAGGAACCCTTGAAAATCTAATGTTGTTGTCTCGAACTAGAGCAAGTAGTTGGACACCCTCTTTGAGTTTTTATTGTGATTGTCGCGCTGTGCTTCCTTCCCTTCCTGCAAGTCTTCTTGTGGTGGTGGGTCTATATGCTGCTAAGGTGGCTAGGCAAGGTGGCACTGTCTATGCTGATATGCAAGTCGACAAACAGTTCTATGGCTCTCTCTTTGGATTGCTTGTGAACGGGTGTGCCTGTTGATCACAAGAGGCCATGGTCGTGTTGGCTGCCTCGATTTTGGAACTCTGTCACACGAAGAAGAAATCCTATGTGTGGCCCAAAATGGTCATCTTGTGTCATAATGTTTTCATGGCTCTGAACTTGTGCGCGTAGTACTAGACAGTGGTGACTGGGTCTGATCGAATCATGTTCTGTAGCCTGGTAGCCTTGCTAACTCTCTTGTCGCTCCTTTGGCCCGTAGCTAGTTGCTCCAACACTGAAATGAGATGCTCCCACTGCTTCTCTACCCGCTGAGAATGTCACGAAGAATGTTGGGAGGCCTAGTTGGTGCAGCATCGAGAAAACATTCCTCTTCAACCTTTTCTTGTAGTCCATAGATGTCTTGAGGCATATGAAGTTGCGGTAGCCCATGCTAGACTGCAGCAGCCTCTCTCGATGTTCATGTCTTGCGGTGCTGTCTGTGCTTGCAGAACAGTGCCTTGTAGTTGGCCCTTGCACATTCGCACCTAGCAAGAGGAAAGGACTTATTGGACCAACACTTTCATTGTCTTAAATATGTTTTCGATATTGAAAGCGAAGCACCTGTCCTTGTGGCGTAGCTCCCACTTTACAATGTCCTGGTACGTTCTCCCCCCCATCTTTTTGTACATTCTCTTGCACCCAAAGAAGTGATGGGAATTCGAGCTCCTCGTAGTTCTCGGAGAAGAGGATGCTCAATGGGGTGTAGCCTTCCAATGGTGTGACCACAATCGTCTTGTCCTCAAAGTCCATGACCTGTTGCGCCGTGTATATTCCATGCACCAAGGTGTCTATTCCTACATCCTCATTGGCATTGCCGTTTAGTGTTGATTCTGACGATGCTGGCTTGTCCGATCCATTGGCTTGGAGGTTTGCTATATGCTGCAGCTACATTATGTTCATAGACACTCCGTTTTCTTTGAACAAAGGTTTGTTTAAAAGCTTCTTCAGTGCACGCATTTTCTTCGTTGGATGCACGAGACCTTTGGCGTAGTGGTGGTTATACTGGAAGTGCTACTTAATGGCCACCACTACCGTGGCGTTGTCCTCGATGAACTGTGGTAGCATTTTCTGTGCCCTTCCTTTGTCTACAAATACGCTCACAACACTTCCATGCAGACCCAGCTACCCCTCATACGTTAGTTCTCTGATTTGTGCAAAAGGTATTGTCATTGAGGCCAAGCGTTCCTCGATTTTTGTCAGTGCAGCCGTGTGCCTCATTTTTGTGGCAAGGGTTGCAATGTGGCAAGAGAACCTTGGCAGTACCCCCGTCTTGATGCAGTTGTGGCAAAGACTACAAAGCAAACTTCCAGCAAGGACGGCGTCACTTGCGCATTGCCCTTGTTCTTTGAGGAACTCCCCGTGAAATTCTTTTCGTGTCCTCATTTTGTATCTTAAATTCAAGCACCCATAGCAACTCCATTTGTGTATTGGTTTGTTCTCAACCTTCTGGAGGAAATGCATTTGCACCTTGTTTAGGCTGCTAAGGACTCCAACTCGAGACCTTTTTCGCACAGTGTTTTTTTGGGGGGGTTCTTGCGGTCTAGCGGGCGACGTGGTGTTGTTGCATGGGGTTTTGTCTAGAAAATGTTATTGTTGGCGTGTGATGCTGATTTTGTAGAACTTGTTGTAGATGCTCCTCGTACTGTACCTAGTGGACCGAGTCTCGTTGTGAAACATCTATGCTATTTCACGTGCGGGTTTTTGGGGACACACAAGCATCATGAGGCGTAGCCTCTCCTCATCTGGCCTCTAGCCATGAAACATATTTCCGCTTGGGTCTATGCGAGCGCAAGGGCGTTATGGTTGTTGGCTGACTTGCTTCATCTAGTAGCAACATGTGTGTTTGGTTCGTGCTTTTGCATCCCACGAAGTTGTGTTGAAGCTCTCTTGAAGGGGTCTGGATCACCAATTCAAAACAGTCGCCCAACTTTGCATTGAATATTTTCAACGTGTTCTCCACCATGTGACGCATGCATGGCTGCCCCTAGAAAAGTGCTGCGATTATGCTTTGGTGCTCTAACCTTGCCCGTGCATGCCCTTTGCTTGCTTGAGACGTGGTTGGCTCATCGTAGGAGTGGTGACCCTTGCTAGCAATGTGGCGCTCCACTATGTCTACCAGGTTCGTGTATTGCAGCATAGGGTAGAAAATGGCCAAGCATCGCAAGCTGTCTGTGTTGCAAGGGCACATGTCATTGAATGTTGTGTTCTCTTGCACTGTTTGCTAAAGTTTTGCAGGGAGTGGCACCATTGTTGAGTGCTAAAGAGAATCAAAAATATACTACAAGGGCGGGCTGCCATAGTCCAAATATGTATGTGCTTTCAATGGGGCTTTGTGTTGCAATTTTGTGCCTATCGAGATAGGAAGCTCACTGGTGGCCCTATGCGCTTGCTCGACGTGTTTGCAAGCCTCAGTTCTACCAAGCAAATCAGACCAATTAGGTGGCAACACAAATTAGATGAGCAACAAAGCCGCTTGCAAGTTTTTTGTATGTACAATTTTGCTTTAATTTGTATTCAAATTCAAACCAACATTAGAACTCTTGCATGCCCGAGCAAACTATACAATCCCGTGGGCAAAATGCAAAAAACCAGAGGAAAATAGTGCTTGTCTGGGTGACCTATACAATCTCGTGGGTGGCACGAACAGTGCACACTGTGTTTCAACTTTCCTGGAACAAGTCAGGCCCTTACACAACCAATGCAAAGGCTGTAACAAAACTAGCATTGCTTACAATGAATTTGTCGGATGGCTTCCTCTCGAACAGCATGTTGCGTGTCACAACAACACTCTGGCTATGAAACGTGATGAAGGGGCACCGAAGGCTGAGTATGTCATTAACATGTGTGCCTCAAATCTATAGAGCAACCTGGAGGCCCTCCTGATCAACGACACACCCTTTCAGGCATGGGATGCGAAGTAGTTCTCGAACATCATCGAAGCCATAACAAAATGGTCACTAGGGGTCTCTACTGACACAAGCTCCGCTACATGCACTACACTGGAACTCAACTAGGGGTTTGTTCAAGCTGACGAAATGCAGCATGCCGGTAACTTGCAAGCAAAGGAAAAGTAGAAGGTGGCAAGAATGGGTCGACTGTCACAGGGCGGGGAGGTGTACCTTTTTGCCATTGCCCAGCTGCGAGACTTTGCTGTCAAAAGTATGCTACAGTGATGCACGAAGGCTTCCATCAGGGATGGGCACAAGGATCGTAAAGTCGAACACAAAAGAGCATGGCGGGCTCACATGTATGAAACGTTTTTAGCAATGTACATCACCACACCATCGTCCACAAACCTTTGCACCAAGCGTCCAAGTGTCTAGCGCCTCTCAACAAACGAAAGTAAACTGCATAAAAAAATGTTCTCTTAGGGCGTATTATTTGGGTGGCGCGGGCATGATGACGATCAACGTGTTTGATTTCTTACCATCACTCTATCTTCAAGGTTGGGACCATCAGCTCTAATGATCTAGTCAGAAGGTGGCCCATCCAGGTCTACCTTCACAATGACGAATGCAATGGTCTCTATCAGGGATACAAAAGTCATCTTCGTGGTCTCAACCTGGTTTGCCACCCAGGTTGCAGCCTTATTGGCTTCTTGGAGACGAAAGAGATTGATCCGTCGAAGGGTTCGCCCTTGATTATGCTCGTGGTTGCATCCACTCGGAGGGAAACGAAGGAGGTGCCTCCCTTGCTTGCGCTTTTCTTGGCCACATTTGGGCCTTCGATTCGGTAGAAAGACTCGACTTGCAGAAAACCCTTCAGTTAGGACGCATGGAGGGTGATGGTCTCGCAGTAGTGAGAGTTTGTCATGTCCACGCGCATGAATATAGCATACGTTGCATCCCTAACTTTGAAAGTGCCATACCTTTCCAGGGCCTTTCCCTCAAACGCAAAGCGATAGAGCACAAACTTCGAAAGAGCCTCTATGGGTAACACAGGGAGTGCGTTTGAGTTAACAAATCCCAATTCTGTGGGGGTCAAGGTATCGAGTTGCTCCTATTTGGCATGTGTTTCTGTGGTGGCCAGCATCAGCTCCTTCCCTTTGTTGGTTGCATCATTGGGTGGCAAGCCTAAGCTGGCTGTTGGGAGGAGAAAAGCAAATGGTTCTATTCTCTTCTTTGGTCTAGTTTGCAAAAGTTTCCCATTCATATTAGTGCGTGTGGACGGGCAATGTGTTACGTGGTTCGATTTACTTTGCCAATTCATTCCCTAAGTCATGTGCAAGATAGTGAGACGCATTGGTCGTTGGTTCACGTGAAATTTATAGCCTAACACCGAAAAGGTTCGCATTGAAGTACAAAAGCATACATGACAGAGAGCGATGCACTATGCACGAAAGAAGAGAGATTGCAAAGAGCATTTATTAAGTCCCGTCTGCAAGGGAACTTGGGGAAAAGGGGGGGAAACAAAGTTTAACCAACATCAAACAAACCATGCAGGGCAGCGAGTGTTTTCAAGGGGGGCCCCAAAACAAAGCATGTGATTTATTCGCTTGCTAACTCTGATTTTGCGTCTTCTTCAACAGGGGAGGGCCTATGTCAAATTCAATCCTGCAGTGCATCGTTATGACACAACCTCTTCTCCTTATTTCTTTGAGAGTTGCCGAAGTGAAAACATGTGTTCAAAAAAGCCCAAAGCAAAATGAAAACACGGGGAAAAATAGTGCGCAATAAGCCAAATGCCACCTTCAATGTACGCTTGCTGAGTTGTGACACGAAAAACCATTTTCAGATTTTTGGAGGCGCCCTTGTTTATCTTCGAGTTTTTAAGCACCGCGTTGTCCCTACATGCACTTTTCGATGGTGTAAGCACTAGCGGAGCATCGACCAACGTTGTGGACCCGGGTGCAATAGGGAGTAGGATAATAAGGGAGTGAAATGAGTGAGGGGAGTTAATAGGGGATGAAAAAGAGGAGGGTGAGATGGGGAAATATGGGATTTTGGGAAATGGGAGGAGTATGGGACGTGGTGGAAATGTGGGATGGGAGTGGTGGCAATGGGGGAGGAAGAAGAAATGGATGGGGGGAGGGCCAATGGAAGATTGGGATGAGGGATGGGGGTCCAATGGGAGAGGGGGAGTAATGGGAGCTAATGGGAGAGGGGAGAAATGAAAAGCCAACAGGAGAGAGGGGAGGAATGGAAAGCCAATAGGAGAGGAGGAAGAAAACCTAATTTTTCTTATATATGGTCTTCCTTCTTCATTCATTCTCCCCTCATTTCATTCATTGAAGCAAGAAAGCAAGGACGAGCAAGAAAGCAAGGAAGGAAGAGCAAGAAAGCAAGAAAGAGCAAACTTACAAACTTTTTCCAAGTACTTGCAAATTTTTTTGATTAATTCTTTATCTAGATTTTTTTTTTAAATTTGAAGAGAGAGAAAGAAAGAAAGAGAGAGAGGAACTAGAGAGAGAGAAAGTTTAGAGAGAAGGAGAGAAGCCTTGGAGGCCGCGGCCTCCAGGAGGAAGAGGGAAGTGGAGGGGGATGAGAGGGAGGAGCCAAGGAGGGATGGAGGAGCCCGAGGGGGGGTCGAGGGAGGGAGGGGATGGAGGGGGGGGGCGGGGAAGGAGGGGAGGGAGGGGGGGAGGGGAGGGAGGGGCGGGGGCGGGGTCGAGGGAGGGAGGGGGGGTTCTGGCGGCCACGGCCGCCAGGACCCCAAGGAGGGGATGGAGGGGGGGAGGGGAGCGGGGTCGAGGGAGGGAGTGGGATCGAGGGAGGGAGGGGGGTGGGGGTTCTGGCGACTGCAGCCGCCAGGACCCCAAGGAGGGGATGGAGGCGGGGGAGGGAGGGAGGGGCAGGGGGCGGGGTCGAGGGAGGGAGGGGGGGTGGGTTCTGGCGGCCGCGGCTGCCAGGACTCCAAGGAAGGGATGGAGGGGGGGGAGGGGAGCGAGGGGGCGGGGTCGAGGGAGGGAGGGAGGGGTTCTGGCAGCCGCAGCCACCAGGACCCCAAGGAGGGGATGGGGGGGGGTTCTGGCAGCCGCGGCCGCCAGGACCCCAAGGAGGGGATGGAGGTGGGGGAGGGGAGGACAGGCACGGGGATGGAGGGGATGGAGGGGGGGGGGGTTCTGGTGGCC